>NC_090815.1:4526206-4849108 GCF_000390325.3 Nicotiana tomentosiformis | reverse complement strand
CTTGTGCGTTTATCTCGTGAACGGAATGTTTTAACTACGAAAGTTTACATAATGAATGTTGCCAAGTGACAAAGAAAAGCCAAATGCGTTGCTTCCTTCCAAGAAAAGGAACATTTCAAACATGGTGTGAAAATTAAGGCAAATAAATAAAAACTCTCTCTTGAATAACCATCTCCATGGTAGATATTTTTGGTAAAAATTACTCGCATCGAATGTTTACATTACACCACTAAATATGTAATATGTGTTTTCATATAAATTTATATTACTTAACCATGATTAATAAAGAAATTATAGTAATTTGATGGAATTTGATAAACCCCCGAATTTTTGTCTCTCTCAAATTTACCTGACAAAATTTTTTACTACAATAATTAGGTTGAAGTTCGATGTAAAGCTGTCTTAGCTTTAACTTGGATAACATGTTAGAAAATGAATCTTAAGTTTAACACAACTCCAAAGTTAATGCACGAGGTAAAATTCTTCCAAGACCATATAACAGTGAAACTACGGCCTACATATCGAATTAAATAAGAGATATAAAATTATGATATTAATTTATTTAAGAAGCCTTTTTATTTAACTTGTTATACTTAACAAATTAGAAACACTAACATTTAAGATGAGGATTTGCTTTTGCTTACTAGTAATATTTATTAATTATGCGTTCTAAAGTGCAAAATATATTTTAGTCACCTTGCTCTGATACCATATTAAAAAATACATCATAGTCGTAACTCAATCTAAAAGTTGGGTTATGAGGTGAATATCTCTCAAAACCATATAATGAGACTATAATTTAGTTACTAGAAATGAGATAATGCACTATTTTCTTATTAATATTATTCATTTATTAATTATGCTTTCTAGAGTGTAAAGTACATTTTAGCCATTTTTCTCTGATATAATATTAAAATAAATTATGATTGTAACTCATTCTCAAAAGTTAACTTATGATATACGCATTTCCAAAAATTATATAATGAATTTATAATCTATATATTAGATCAAATTCACATCTAATAAGAGAAATCTTCATCCTTTACTAGTTGTTGTCGGTGCTGGTGATTCTCCGGATCTTCCTAAGGCTTTGACAACCAATGTTGATGCCTTGATCACTGTGGAACACCGATCCAACTATATCTTTATATTATGGACATGGAGAAGCGTGCAGACGAGGTTTTCAACTCATTCGTAGGCCAAATCACTTTTGTGCTCCTATTTTTTAGAGGAGTGTTAATTTTTCAAAATGTAGTGCTCAAATTTTCGATATTAAAGTATTCACCTGGCTGATCATTGGTGCCTTTACTTTGGAATTTGGCATTGCCTTTTGGTAACGCACATCAAATTCAGCAGAATGAAGTCTTGCAAAAGTAATTTGGACATTAGGAAAAGAGCTATAGTAGCAAGGGCAAAATCAACTTTGGAGTTAGAGACACTGCAAAAAGAACCAAGAGAAAATGGACATGTTACAGTGGGAGAGGACTTAGACCCGATATTATCCGCTAATGACGTGATAACCCGATCCTAGAAGTTTGTTAATTCAGAGAATATTATAAAACTCAAAAAATACTACTGGAAACTGGCTTCGACTGCTTTTGTGTGCTTGGCGGATCTTTACTTTATTATTTTGCATATTACACTTATTGTGATGCTACGAAAAAGTGTATTGCGCCAATGATCTGAGAGAGGTGGATAGAAAGTAGGTGAAATGATAGGGATTAGAAGAAAAAAGTAATTTTATAGTCAATACTGTATTTCGAAGTTATTTGGTTGTCATCTCAGACTTGTTATTTCATACTTACAACTTATATGGTAATGTATAAACTATGACACATTAAGACATGTTCTTTTTTTGTTTTATATTACTCATCTTCACTAATGTTAATTACTCCAACTAAATTATATTTTTTTAAATATTCTTCATTTATTAATTATGCTTAGAGAAAAAAAATTCATAGATACTTTTTTGTCATACCAAACACATTATTTTTTAAAATACTTTTACTTGAAATTTATGAAGCATATAATTCAAAACAAAAATAATGCTAAAGGAGATATTGCAAGCAAGTTGAAAAAGATAATGGATTCGAGAAATTACTTAAAGTAGTTATTTTTTTGTGCTCTTAATATTTGTCGAAAACGGATGGAACTCCACTTTTGTTATCTAATTTTTTCACTTCTTATATTTTTTCTATTGATTTTTGATTTAACGGTGGTTGAAATAAGATTTTACAGAAAAGGGCTAACAAGAGTTATGCAAAGCACATTTCAATCACTTTGCTCTGATACAATATAAAAATATTTTATTATGATCGTTATTCAGACTCAAAAGTTAACTTATGAGATAAGTATTTTCGAGGACTATATAATAAAATTATAATCTTAATATTAGATCAAATTCACATCTAATAAGAAAATTTAACTTTTTTACAAGTAATTTTCATTTATTAATTATGTCTTCTAGAGTGTAAAGCACATTACAGACACTTTGCTATGATACAATATTAAAAAAAATATCATGAGCGTAAACTTCGGCTCAAAAGTTAACCTATGCGATAAGTATTTTCGAGGACTTTATAATGAAATTGTAATCTAAATATTAGATCAAATTTATATTTTATAAGAGAATTCAGCCTTCTTTACTAGTAGTCTTTATTTAGTAATGCAAAATAAATTTCAACCAACTTACTAATACAATGTTTGTGATGACTCGATAGGTCACTTTGAGTCTTAGCCTTCATTTCTGTATTTCGAGATCTCGAATAGCTCCGTTTAGACTTTGTCGATTTACGTGTGCAGTCCGTGTCTTTTTTCAGAAAGTTTTATGGGAAAAATTTAAGAAAATGAGAAATTTTGCCTTAAAAGCTCGTTTGAGTTTACTACGGTCAACGTTTTGTGTAAACAGACCTGAAGAGTAACCTGGGCTGGGGTGGAATTTTCTCTATGCAAACGCGAGGCTAAGGTCGCGAATGCGAAGCAATAATGTGATCACTATTCACGAACGCGATGGGTATGGGCCTGGAAGGGGGGATCAACTGCTTGTTCTACGCAAACGCGATCAGAGGGTCACGAACGCGATGGCCAGGGGGGGAAGAGCTATCGCGAATGCGAAGGCCACTTAGGCCGCTGTACTTCGCGATCGCGTCAGGTCTTTCGCGAACACGAAGAAGGCCTGACGCCCATTGACTTAAATGTTCCAAAGATGGGACTTTCTTCATTTTTCACCATCTTCACATTAGAGCTCGGCCTAGAGGCGATTTTGAAGAGAAATTTCATCCCCACTTCATAGGTTAGTATACTTACCTCGTTTTCTTCCATTTTCATCAACACTCATTGATTCCTAACCTTAATTTATGCCCTTTCATGGCAGAAATTAGGGATTTGGGTAGAATTGGGGGAGTTTTGTAAAATTGAGATTTAGTCCTCAAATTGAGGTATGATTTCGAAAGTAATCACATAATCGGGCTCGGGGGTAAATGGGTAATTGGATTGTGGTCAGAATTTTGGATTTTGATCAAGCGGCCCCGGGGTTGACTTTTTGAGAAAAGTGTAAATATTTTAGCTTTATATATTGTAATTGATTTTCCTAACACTGTTTGATGTTATTAAGTCAATTTTGGTTAGATTTGATTGGTTTGGAGGAGGATTTTAGAGGAAAAATCCTGGTTGAGCTTTGATTTGATTGTGGAGCGAGATAAGTGTTAGGTCTAACCTTGATTTGAGGAAATTAGGAACCCTTGAACTATATGTTATGTGAATTACATGTGTAATGATATATATGCGAGGTGACGAGGGTATATACGCCATCAAAATAATTATTTTCATGCTTTTCCGTATTTCATTAATTATCTTATTCCATATTTTAACTGTAAATGCTTTAATTGCTTTCTATACCGTAACTTTTTACTTGTCATTTATTTACTCTTGTATTGAAATATTTGTTTCTTCCATGATTCCATGATTAATTTTTACTTGCCTTAATTGTCTTACTTGTACACTTTAACTATCATATATTTGGGTTGTCTTGTTGCTTTGTATTAATTGTAGCATTTCTTGATTTGGTACGGGGTTCCTTTATTACTTTGCTTTCATATTCTTTAATCGTAGCGATTCTTGTGAATTGAGTTGTTGGATTGATTATATTTATTGAATTTGTTTATGGATCGGGTTGCATGCCGATACGGTTGTGATATGGTGGAATAAGGGAGAATTTGAAATTGATATGGTGGGATCGGGGTTGCGCGGCACAACAGATTTTATATGTGATTTTGATATTGATATGGTAAAATACGGGATGATTATGATATTGATTCTGATTATATAGTGGGATGAGGTTGCGTGCCGCAACGTATTTTATATGTGATTCTGGGTATTAATCCGGTAAAATAAGGGAGGATTGTGTTTGTACGGTGGGATCGGGTTGCGCGCCGCAACGGATTGTATGTGTTGTACTCATTTTTGTATTGTGTTAGCTTTCAGTATTTTTTTATATGAGATTCAGAGGACTGATATTTCTGAATTCACTGATTACGAGGATTGAGTTTGTTTTCATTAGTTAATTGCTTTGCCATCATTTTCTTTTATTATTATTATATTACGTACACGTTATTGTAAGTGACCCGCCTTAACTTCGTCACTACTTCGTCAAGGTAAGGCTTAGTACTTATAGAGTACATGAGGTCGGTTGTACTCATACTATAATCTGCACTTGTACAGATTTTGGATTCGGTCCTAGCAGCGTTCAGTAGATTGCTCGGATCCAGAGCTTGATGGAGACTTGGGTACAAATGCACAACGTTTGCGGCCCTGAAGTCCCCTTCTACATCATTCCAACTATTTATTTCATTTTAGACTATTATTTGTAGTATTCTAATAGCTCGTGTACTTGTGACACCAGTTCTGGGATTGTATTTAAATATCGCCGTTATTTTGGTTTAAACACTTTATTTCATTTTATTCAGTTTATTGGTTTTCATTTAAATTGAATTGTTAAAAATGACTAACATTCCGATTCCGAGGGTGGGAATTTCGGATCGTGACAAGTTGGTATCAGAGCAATAGATTGCCTAGGTCTCACGAGTCACGAGCAAGCTTAGTAGAGTCCGGGAGATCGGTACGGAGACGACTGTACTTATCTTCTAGAGGCTATGGAGTTTAGGAAAAAAAAATCACTTCTTTCCTTCTCTATTGTGTGATTTTATTCTATAATTGATGATTGAACAATTCTATTCTTGTTCTCTCACAGATGGCGAGAACATGCATAACATCTACAGCCGGGCAGGAACCGGATCCCCTTGTGACAGCTACTACCAGGGGCAGAGGTCGGGGCCGAGGTCAAGCCAGAGACAGAGCTCATCCCAGAGCTCGAGCAGCAGCACCCGCAGTGGAGCCTCCGATTGATCATGAGGAGGAGGTCCTCAGATCGTGCCCGTTGGACCAACTCAGGTCCCGGAGGGGTTCACAGCCACTCCAGTGCTTCAGGATGCTCTAGTCTGCTTGGTGGGCCTTATGGAGATGTGGCCCAGACCGGTTCGTTCCCGGTGGCACCAGCTATCTCTCGGGTTGGGGGAGGAGCACAGACCCCCGCTACTCACACCTCGGAGTAGGCAGATCCCTTGTATCAGACTCCAACAGCCCTGCCAGTTGAGGTGGTTCAGCCGGTTGTTGTGGCATATGCCGGTGATAGGACCGCTATGTCTTCTGAGGCCTTGATGAGTTTGGATAGGTTTACCAAGCTCTTCCCTATTCATTTTAGTGGTGCACCTTTTGAGGACCCACATGATTATCTAGACTGCTGCCACGAGGTGTTGTGGAACATGAGTATAGTTGAGACCAATGGGGTCGACTTTGTAGTGTTTCAGATGACTGGTTCCGCCAAGAGATGGTGAAGAGATTATATGATAACTAGACCAGCTGGTTCGCCTGCGCTTACCTGGAATCAATTTTCACAATTATTTCTAGAGTACTTCATTCTTGTCACTATGAGAGAGGATTATCATAGGTAGTTTGAGCATCTTTAGCAGGGTAGTATGACTGTTACTCAGTATGATTAAGGATGATCTAGTGTTCATGTTCTGTTTTTTTTAAATGTTAGTTGCTGTATTTTTTACTGTTAGTTGTTCAGATTTTGGTGAAAATAAATCTGGTGGTAGAACAGGTCTTTAGCAACCAAAAAGCTAGGTAACAGACTTTTAAAAAGCTCCTAATTTTTAGCAACAATTCTGGTGATTTTTAGGAACAGAATCAGACCCTAAGTAGTATATAAAAAGATCCGTGTAGTTGCTTGAAAAACACACAGGGAGAGAGAGATGTGTTTTGCTATGTAAATCCTCTCAATTTCTACTATAAAAGGTCTTTCAGTTTGAGTTTTATTGTTTTTTCTCTTCTTCTTCTTTCCCTGATGTTTTGATTACACTATAGAACTATTGTGTTCATTGAATACTCCTCACTTAAGCAGATCATATTTTGGTATCAGAGCAAATAGATCATGCCTGTGGATGGTGCAAACGAAGTCCGGGTACAAAGCAACAGGTGAACAACTTTCTGAATTTCATGTACATCAACGTTCAGTGCAGCAACAAGTCCCTGCAATGGCCAGCGACGACGAGGCTCCATCTTCTAATCTGCCTGAGCAATTTGCAAAGCTTACATCTGATATGGTTATTGTCCTTAATTGGATTAAAAAATCAAGCAGCCATGCCTCTGAGAGAAGGAGAGAATATCGATTCCACTTCCAGGGAAGTGGTCGACACCCAGAGAAGACGAGAACTTGGCGACGTTGATGATGAAGATGCTAGCAGTGATGGTACAGACATCCACCTTAGTTCCAGAATTTTTTAAGGTGGGAGCGAAGGTTGAAATCCCTGTGTACGACGGAGTAGTTGATCCAGAGAAACTAGATTCATGGCTCGACCAATTTGATACATATTTCACTCTTCAGAGGTTTAGCAATGCCCAAAAAGTCGCCTACACACCGTTAAAAATGCCGGGACATGCAAAAACTTGGTGGAAGGCTATTACTAAAACTAGAGAAGTTGATGGCCTTATCTGGAGTCAATTTAAGCGCCTGTACGAAAGGAATTTTATCCTATGGGGTACTTAGAAGAGCGGTGGAACCAGTGGCATCGACTACGACAAAAGAAAGATCAAACAATACAAGACTACACCACTGAGTTTAGGCGACAAGCACTAACCTTGGGAGTATCCTTGAATGACCCGTCAACCTGCACAAAGTATCTATCTGGTTTACATGAGCGGATTCGGGCTGAACTAAATCTGTTTCCAATTCAGGATTTATCTAGTGCAAGCACCACAGCAATGGCTATTGAAAGAAAAAATAAGGCGTATGGCGAGAAGAAGTCACAAACAGGAAATTTCAAGCAGACCAAGAAATTCAGTCCTAAAAAATCAAAAGAAGGGTGACTCTTTTTCCCTAACATCCTAATCTGAAAAGTATTGTGGGCACTGTAAAATTGCAGGTCATGACAAGAAAGAATGCTGGAAGTTGCATCCAGAATTGTTCCCTAAGAAATGGAAGAAAGAGGAGAAAGGGAAGCATACAACAACACTAACTGTTGCTGAAGATCTTGTTGAGCTCGGGAAAGTAAGTAATGCGGACACAAGTTTGTCTTTGATGGCCATGCCGAAGGATACAGGCTCGTGACCTCCCTCTACACCGAACATTAAAGAAGAACTATTCGTTGTGCGTATTCAGGTTAAACAAGATGTGATTGGAGCTATATTCGATCCAGGAAGCCAGAAAAATCTGATATCTGCAAGCTTAGTGCAGAATCTAGGATTGGAAATAGTGATTCATCCTTGTCCTTATAACTTGGTATGGATTCATAAAGGAGCAGAGACGAATATCCAGAAGCAATGTAAATTGCGATTTGCCATCACTGGCCAATTCATTGATGAGGTGTTGTGTGAGATAGTTCCCCTTGATATTTGCCAAGTGATCTTCGGTAATCCATATATCTGGGAACGAGATGCAATCTATTATCAAAGAGCTCAGAAGTATCACCTTCGAAAGGATGGAAAGACATATGTCGTCCATGGAGACATTCCTGAGCAAACAATGGAATTGGTAACAGCTGGTCAGGCTAAAAGATTGCTAAATGCAAGTCAGTCGTTCGTGCTAATGTTGATCAGGTCAATAGATTCTATACCCAAGGTTGAATCTGTTACTTTATCTTGCAAGGAAATAAAGGGTGATTTTCAGCATTTATTAGATGAATATGCTGATTTATTTGAAGAAATATGCGGATTACCACCAACGAGGGCAGTAGAACACGAGATTCAGCTCCTCTCTGACTCAACCTTACCAAACCTCAGTATGTATCGTAACTCGGTACTGGAAAATGAGGAGATTAAGCAGCAAGTGCATGCGTTACTAGAAAATGGTGTGATTAAGCCTAACAGCTCACCATGTGGCTCACCAATTGTCTTGGTTCCAAAGAATGATGGAGGATGGCGTATGTGTATCGATTACCAAGCACTTAACAAGATCACCATCAATAATCGTTACCCCTTTCCTCGGATTGATGACTTGCTGGACTAACTAAAACCAGCAACTGTATTCATTAAACTAGATTTGAAGTCTGGTTATCATCAAGTTCGAATTCGTAAAGTAGATTCCCAGAAAATAACATTTAAGACGCGCCAAGGGCTATATGAATGGATGGTAATGCCGTTTGGTTTATGCAATGCTCCTGCAACCTTTATGCAGTTGATGAACGATGTATTGAGGGATTATATTGAGCAGTTTTTTTATTGTATACCTTGACGATATTTTGATCTACAGTCGTTCAAGGGAAAAGCACATTCAGCATGTGAGGCAAGTATTTCTACTATTACGACAACATCAGTTGCATCTCAACAAGAAAAAGTGTGAATTCGGGAAGACCACACTGGTGTATCTTGGGTTCGTGGTAGGAAATGGCAACTTGCAGATTGATCCTAATAAAATCAAGATGATCACAGAATGGCCAAGACCAAAGACAGTAACAGAGGTGTGAAGTTTTGTGGGAGCTTGCCAATATATTCGGAAATTCATCAAGAATTTCTCCATCTTGGCATCGCCTCTACATTCACTGACAAAAGCTAATCAACGATTCCAGTGGAATCAAGAATAAGAAGAAGCCTTCTTTTTGCTGAAAAGAAAAATAAGTGAGGCACAAATCTTAGCGCTACCCAATCTCCAGAAACATTTTGAGATAGAAGCAGATGCTTCAGGTTATGCCGTGGGAGCTGTGTTAATGCAGGAAGGGCGACCAGTTGCTTATCATTCTGAGTTATTTCAAGGAGCTCAGAAAAATTATCCCACTTATGACAAAGAGCTATTGGCCTTATATAAAGCGGTCAAGCATTGGTGGGTTTATCTTTTGGGCAAAGAAATTGTGGTTCATACTGATCATCGCCCTTTACAGTATTTACAAGTGCAATCTCGTTTTCAGCAAGCTCGTCATATAAAGTGGATGACATACTTGCAACAGTTTAATCTTGTAATCAGGTACAAGAAGGGAGCTCATAATAAGTTGGCTGATATGCTATCACGACCTCCATTAACAACTTTATGCTTAGCTTTATTTATGAAGATAGAGCCAGCTTCTCATGAAGAATATGCAGGATGGAATCTTGAGGATCCTTTGTTTCAAGACAAGATAAAAGAAGTTAAGGCAGGAAGAACTTCAGGATTCAACATCCAACATGGGCTGCTATTCAAAAATGGAAGGTTGTGTGTTCCTCGAGCTGCAGAACGCATAAGTTGGATGAGAGAAGCTCATACATATAAAGTTGCTTGACATTTTAGAGAAATAAAGACGTTGTTGAATCTTCAACGTTATGTATATTGGCCGGGTATGCAGGAAGATGTAAGTCGATTTATAAAGGGATGTGGATTATGTAGTGTCGCAAAGCCTGCTAGTAGAAAGTTGGGTTTGTACACTCCACTACCAGTTCCTACTCGACCTTGGGAAAGTATTTCTATGGACCTTTTGGGAGGTCTTCCAAAGACTCGTCGTGGTAATGATTACCTATATGTAGTCGTTGACAGATTCTCTAAGATGGTGGTACTTATTCCATGCAAGAAGACTGTTACTGGAGTGGAGGCAACAAAGTTGTTCTTTGAAAATGTGTGGAAGATTTTTGGGTTGCCTAATACAATCATATCAGACCTGTTGCGGAAGCCAAATATATATAGTGTGAATGAGTCACAATTACTATACCAAAAATTATGACAACCACTAAATAATAAACAAGACAATAAGACAACAATAAAAGAACACCAGAATTTACGAGGTTCGGCCAATTTTGCCTACTTCCTCGGACACAAACAATATTTTATTCCACTCCAAAATTACAAGTGAAATAATACTAAAGAGAGAAGATACAAATGCCTTAAGAAGATAAAAGGCAAATGAGAGGTGTGTTTAAATCCTAAACATTAGGCCTCCTTTTATAGGGTGAAATTCTCATTCAAAATTGTCATCCACCGATGTGGTACTTTTGCCAATTTCAACAAATCTCCACCTTGGCAAAATTCCATATCTTCAATTTTCTCTCAATAACAAATTTTGGTTGTGTCTTCATCTTCAATCTTTAGTGTTCAACAATGTTGATCAAATCCAAACAATGTTGAAACTTGACCGCAGTCACCACTTTTGTCAGCATATCAGCAGGGTTCTCCGTAGTATGAATTTTCTTCACCGTGACTCCACCTTCTTCTATGATTTCTCATACGAAATGATACCGAACATCAATGTGCTTCGTCCTTGCATGATAAACTTGGTTCTTCGCTAATTGAATAGCACTTTGACTATCACAAAAAATTGTAATATTTTTTGTTCAATACCAAGCTCCTTTAGCAACCCCTGAAGCCAAATTGCCTCCTTCACAGCCTCTGTAATAGCCATGTACTCTGCCTCTGTTGTAGACAAAGCAACTGTTGACTGCAAAGTAGACTTCCAACTAACTGGTGCCTTTGCAAAAGTAAACACATAACCAGTAGTTGACCTTCGTTTGTCCAGATCACCCGCAAAATCTGAGTCACAATATCCAACTACAGACCGATTGCCTTCCTGCTCAAAAACTAACCCAACATCTACAGTACTATGAATATACCGTAGAATCCATTTCACAGCTTGCCAATGCTCCTTTCCTGGATTATGCATATATCTGCTAATAACTCCAACGGCTTGTGAAATGTCAGGTCTCGTACAAACCATTGCATACATCAAGCTACCAACAACATTTGCGTATGGTACCCTTGACATATACTCCTGTTCAGTTTCATCCTTTGGCGACATAGTAGTACTTAGCTTAAAATGGGGAGCAAGTGGCGTACTAATTGGCTTAGTCTTCTTATCTATGCCAAAACGCTTTAGTACTCTCTTCAAATATTCTTTCTGAGATAAACAGAGTTTCTTTGTACGTCTATCTCTTATTATCTCCATGCCAAGAATTTTCTTTGCCTCACCCAGATCCTTCATCTCGAACTCCTCCTTCAGTTGAATCTTCAACTTATCAATTTCTTCCGAATTCTTGGAAGTTATCAACATATCATCAACATATAGGAGAAGATATACAAAGGAACCATCATTAAGTTTGCGCAAATACACACAATGATCGTATTTGCTTCTCTTGTACCCTTGCCGCAACATAAACTTGTCAAATCGCTTGTACCATTGTCTAGAAGATTGTTTCAATCCGTACAACGATTTTTCAAGTTTGCATACCATATTTTCTTTTCCAGCAACTTTGAATCCTTCTGGCTGATTCATGTAGATTTCCTCCTCCAAGTTTCCATATAAAAACGCAGTTTTTACATTCATCTGAACTAGTTCCAAATCCAACTGTGCTACCAAAGCTAACATAATTCTAATGGAGGAATGTTTTACAACTGGAGAAAATACTTCATTGTAATCAATTCCTTCCTTTTGAGCATATCCTTTGGCCACCAATCTTGCTTTGTAGCGAATATCTTCTTGGTTAGGAAATCCTTCTTTCTTTGCAAATACCCATTTGCACCCAATTGTTTTCTTTCCCTTCGAGAGATTGGCCAATTTCCATGTATGATTCTGATGAAGGGACTGCATTACTTCATTCATGGCAATCCTCCACTTATCTTCTTCTGAACTTTGGATTGCGTCTTTATAAGTGGTAGGAACACCATCAGCTACAATTGAGGAAGCAACCGTCTCTATGAGACGAACAGGTTTCGTTATTGTCCTTTTTGGCCTGCTGGTTGCTATTGATTCAAGTTGTTGTCGAGGTTCCTGAATTGGAATCTCCCTCTCTACTAGCTCTTCTTCCATAGGGTAATCTTCATGAGTTTTCTCCTCTGCTTCTTGTGTAGGAAAAATAAATTTTCCCTCAAACTCCACCTGCTTTGATGCACCACCAGTTTGTTTGACATCTTCAACTGTCACCTTATCTGTTATGGCAGATTCATCAAAGGTAAAATCTCTGCTGAATATAATATTCCTTGTCTCTGGACACCATAAGCGGTATCCTTTGACTCCAGAAGTAATCCCCATAAATATAGCCTTCTTTGCTCTCGGATCCAATTTTGACTCTTTCACATGATAGTATGCAATTGAGCCAAACACGTGCAAAGAGTCATAATCTACAGCAGGTTTTCCATACCATTTTTCAAATGGTGTCTTGCCATCAATAGCAGCAGATGGTAGACGATTAATGAGGTGGCATGCATATGTAATTGCCTCAGCCCAAAATTCTTTGCCCAAGCCAGCATTGGACAACATACACCGTACCTTCTCCAGTAAAGTCCGGTTCATACGTTCTGCCACTCCATTCTGTTGTGGTGTATGTCTGACAGTGAAGTGTCGGACGATGCCATCATTTTCACAGACCTTATTGAAATGATCATTTTTGTATTCACCTCCATTGTCTGTGCGAATACACTTGATCCTCCTGCCTGTTTGATTCTCCACCATCGTCTTCCATTACTTCATCTTTCCTCTTCATTGTATACACCCATACTCTTCGGGAAAAATCATCAACAAAGGTTACAAAATAGTGCTTCCCACCCAATGAAGGTGTTTTGGAAGAACCCCAAACATCAGAGTGTACATAATCCAAAATGCCTTTAGTATTATGGATCGCTGTACCAAATTTAACCCTTGTCTGTTTCCCTTTGACACAATGCTCGCAAAACTCCAAGTTGCAAGTCTTTACGCCTTTTAACAATCCTTGATTAGATAGAGCTTTCAAGGATTTCCCTCCAGCATGTCCCAAGCGCACGTGCCATAGCCTGGTTGCTTCTGCCTCTTTGTCATCACTGGATGTCACTGTTGCTGTCCTAATAACTGTACTACCACGATAGCGATACATGTTATTGTTCTTCCGATTGGCCTTCATTACCACTAGTGCACCGGAGCATATTCTCATCACTCCATTTTCTGCAATGATTTTGAACCCTTTTGATTCTAGGGCTCCCACAGAGATGAGATTCTTCTTCAAACCCGGTACATATCGAACATCTGTTAATGTTCTGATCATTCCATCATGGCTCCTTAATCTTATTGAACCAATGCCATATGAGGTAAGAGGGTTGTTATCCGCTGTGTGGATGACTCCATATTCTCCTTCTTGAAAATTCATGAACCAGTCCTTGTTGGGACACATATGATAGCTACAAGCCGAGTCCATCAACCATATGTCTGATGATGTTGATAACTCTGTTGTAACTAATGAGAAGTCTGAATCATCACAATCAGCTACATTTGAATCCATAATGGCCTTTCCATTGTTATGTCTGGCCTTATTCTTCAACTTCGGACAGTCTTTCTTCCAGTGCCCCTTTTCTCGACAAAAGGCACATTCATCTTTGCTGGGTCTAGATCTCGACTTGGATCTTCCCTTCTTAGTCCTCGTTTGATTTTGAGGACGACCCCTCACAATTAGTGCTTCTCCTTCTCCGCCCTTCTGTTTTTCTCCCTTTCTTTGTTCATAGCTGTACAAAGCCGAACAAACTTCTCTGAGAGAAATTTCGTCATTTTCATGGAGTAGAGTAGTTTCAAGGTGCTCGTACTCATTAGGAAGTGACCCCAACAACATCAAGGCCAAGTCACCATCATCAAAAGTTGCATCCATATTTTGCAAATCTGTAACCAACTTATTGAAACTGCTGATATGTTTATTCATTGTGGTACCAGGAACATAGGTGAAGCGAAACAGTCTCTTCTTCATGTATAATTTATTTTGACTGTTTTTCTTCAAAAATTTATCCTCCAGTGCTTTCCATAATTTACTTGCAGAAGTTTCCTTTGTGTATGGATATTTCTGCTCTCTAGCAAGGTAGGATCGAATGGTACCGCAAGCAACACGATTGATAATTTTCCAATCTTCTTCTCCAATAACATCTGGCTTCTTTTCTTCAATGGCAAGATCTAGCCCTTGTTGAAAAAGAACATCTAGAACCTCGCCTTGCCACATCCCAAAATGTCCTGACCCGTCAAAAATTTCTACCGCAAATTTTGCATTTGACACAATTCTTGTCATAAGCGAAGATGCCAACGATGACGTATTATTGACACTTGATGTAGATTCTTCTTGTTTACTGTCTCCCATTTTGACACAAATATTATTTAGTAGCTGACGACACAAATCAAGATTATTTCCTTTCTGGTGTGGAAGATCAGACTAAGCTGCAACCACAGAGCATACTCAGACAGAACCTTGACTCAGTTACCAAGATAGATCTTTTCTGATGTGGAAGATCAGACTATGCTGCAACCACAGAGCATACTTAGACAGTACCTTGGCTCTGATACCAATTGTTGCGGAAGCCAAATGTATATAGTGTGAATGAGTCACAACTACTATACCAAAAATTATGACAACCACTAAATAATAAACAAGACAATAAGACAACAATAAAAGAACACCAGAATTTACGAGGTTCGGCCAATTTTGCCTACTTTCTCGGACACAAATAATATTTTATTCCACTCCAAAATTACAAGTGAAATAATACTAAAGAGAGAAGATACAAATGCCTTAAGAAGATAAAAGGTAAATGAGAGGTGTGTTTAAATCCTAAACATTAGGCCTCCTTTTATAGGGTGAAATTCTCATTCAAAATTGTCATCCACCGATGTGGTACTTTTTTGCCAATTTCAACAAGACCGTGATACTCGGTTCTTGAGAAAATTCAGGAGCACTGTATAGGATTTGATGGATACTAAGTTAAAACGGAGCACCGCTTTCCATCCACAAACGGAAGGTCAGACAGAAGTGGTTAACCAGACGTTGGTTCATCTCTTGCGCGGATACAACTTACGCCACCCAAAAACTTGGGATGAAAGCATACCATTTTTACAGTTTGCCATCAACCACACAATTCATGGTTTAACAAACAAGGCCCTAGCAGACGTTTGTCTTGGATTCTTACCACAAAGTCCATTTGATTTGGAGTTTACAGTTAAAGTAGCTTCACAAGATGGCAAAGATGAGGCTGATTTTCTCGAGGCTCAACGATTCATTGATCATATCCGACGAGTGTATTAGGAAGTGGAACAACAACTTTTCAAGTCATAACAAAAATATAAGGAGCGTCATGATAAGCATAGAATACAGGGAGATTTCTAGGAAGGTGACTTAGTTTGGCTTCACCTAGGGAAATAAAGGTTGAAAGGCGAAGGCAAAAAGCTCAAGCCTATCAGGTATGATCCCTTTCGGATTTTAAGAAAAACTGGAGATAATGTTGTCCAACTGGAATTGCCTGCCTATATGCAAATGTATTCAGTTGTGAATGTTGATAAGTTAAAGTTGTTTGAACCATCGTTGCTTGATGATGAAACAACCAACATGCTTCCTGGGATTGAAGATTTGGGTATCGGTAAGGAATTTGCTCTTCCAGAGGACACTATATTGGAAAAGAAATTCATCACTACCATGCGTGGTATCCGAGAATTGTATCGCATTGGAGTAAAGGGTCAACACCCCAAGGCAGCTAAATGGTTCCCAAAAGAAACTGGACAAAAATAGTTTCCTCATCTTCAGTTATAAAGAACCAACAGGAGCTGGTTCTTCATAGCGAAAGGGAGTCATGATCAAGGATGATCTAGTGTCTATGTTCTGTTTTTTAACTGTTAGTTGCTATATTTTTTACTGTTAGTTATTCAGATTTTGGTGAAAATAAATCTGGTGGTAGAACAGGTCTTCAGCAACCAAAAATCTAGGTAACAAACTTTTAAAAAGCTCCTAATTTTCAGCAACAATTCTGGTGATTTTTAGGAACAAAACCAGACCCTAAGTAGTTTATAAAAATACATGTGTAGCTGCTTGAAAAACACACAGGGAGAGAGAAGAAAGAGATGTGTTTTGCTATGTAACTCCTCTCAATTTCTGCTATAAAAGAAGGTCTGTCAGTTTGAGTTTTATTATCGTTTCTCTTCTTCTTTCCCTGATGTTTTGATTATACAGAACTATTCTGTTCATTGAACACTCCTCACTTAAGCATATCACGGTACGAGATTCGATTTGTGGACCTAGCTCACCATGCCATTGTTTTACTCCCTACTGAGATAAAAAGAGAGGAGGTTCATTGATGGGCTTACTTTCACTATCAGGATACAAATGGCCAAGTTTTCGTTTGTAATTGATGCACTTCAGCATTCTAGTAGCTGAAACTTTGTTCTGTATTTGCTGAACTTCAGCATGTTTTAGCTGAAACTTTATTCTGTATTTGATGAACTTCAGCATGTTTTAGCTAAATCTTTGTTCTGTTTGTGATGAACTTCAGGGCTGAAGTTTGTTTTGTATTTGCTGAACTTCAGTATTCTAAGAGCTGAAGTTTTTGTCTATATTTGCTGAACTTCAGCATTCTTAGAGCTAAAGTTCTAAATAACAATGAATTTAATAGATCATGATTAGCAACGATTGATGCTGTTCATTTCAAAGATTAAAGAATGAAAAATATTTTTGACATGAAGAGGCCTGAAGTTTTATTTTTGAGGAAAAAATAGTAATTTGACAGGACTCGTAGGTTAAATAAATATGATAGAACATTCACGCTGTATAAATATATAACTACGCTCCATGTAAGATATTTGGAAAATCAACGATCTTAAGTTTCAATAGAGCCAAAATTAATGGAAATAAATAAAGAAAGAGAAAATAAAAGAGGAAAGAAAAAAACGAGATGAATAAGACAATGGGTATAACTATTAACGAAGGAGGAGAAGGAGAAGGAGAAAGAGGCCTGACGTTGTTTAAACAGTGGGTACAAGTAAAAACTTAAAAAAAAAGTGAGTATAAGTTAAATAGGGGCGACCAAATAGGGCGCCCCGTGCAATTTTTACTTTGAAATCATTTACCATATTTGTTTTTGAGCATTTGTGTTGTACCACTTAGTAATTTGTACAAAATTTATAACTATTATTACAGAAAGCATCACAAAATGTTTTACTTCCCATTCCTCCTTGACATGCCGGCAGCTTCTTTTCAAACCAGTCTGTTCCTCCATTCAGAAGCAATTGCTACTGAAAATGATAGGGAACTAAGCAAGGGTGACAGCGACACTGCCTTTTCATTCCTCATTTGGTTCACCCACATATTAGGCTTAATTGGTTAAAGGCACGTAATTGCCTATTCGGATTGGCTACATTTGATTCGACAGGTAGTAATCCATTCAAGAAGCCGCTTGCACTTATTTTCATAGAGTTAGAATTCAGGATAATTTTCAATTTTTCATGTGTTGATATCCATGTCATCTTTATGAATTTGGGTGACGGTCCCCGAATTGCCTAAAATTTTGTGGGCTATTCAGAAACGGCCTAATGAACATTAGTCATTACTTCGCTTTGATCGTTCCTTATTTTTTGGCACTTTTAGAGTCATAAAATAAAAATTCAAGATAATTTTTAATTTTTCGTGTGCTAATGTCTACGTGATCTCACCGAATCGCCTAAATTTTATGGACCCATCAGAAACGACCTAATGAATAATAGTCATTGCTTCTCTATGATCGTTTCTCGTTTTTTTGGTATTTTAGAGCCATAAAACAGAAATTCAGGACAATTTTCAATTTTTCATGTGCTTATGTCTTCGCCTTCTTTATGAATTCGGATTACAATTTTGGGATCGCCTAATGGGCCAATCAAAACAACCTAATAAGCAATAGGCATCACTTTGCCATGAATGTTCCTCATTTTTTGACGTTTTAGGGCCATAAAACAGGAATTCAGTTCGACTTTCAATTTTTCTTGTGCTAATGTCCATGCCATTTTCATGAATTCTGGCGATAGGCTCCGAATCGGCTAAAAATTTTTGGGCCCATAAAAAATGACCTAATGAGCAATAGTCATAGCTACACCATGATTGTTTCTCATTTTTTGGCGTTTTAGAAAAACATGAATTCAGGACGATTTTCAATTTTTTATGTACTAATGTCCACGCCATCTTTATGAATTCGGGCGATGGGTTCGAATCGCTCAAAATTTTGTGGGCCCATTAGAAATGACCTAAGGAACAATAAGATCGCTTCGCCATAATTGTTCTTTCCTTTTTAGTATTTTAGGGCCATAAAATAAGATTTCAAAAAGATTTTTAATTTTTTCGTGTGTTAATGTCCACACCATCTTCATGAATTCGGGTGATGGGCTCCGAATCGTCTAAAATTTTGTGGGCCAATCAGAAACGACATAATGAATAATAGTCATCGCTTTGCCATGCCTTTTTCTCGTTATTTGGCATTTTAGGGGCATAAAATAGGAATTCATGACGATTTTCAATTTTCCGTTTGCTAATGTCCACACCATCTTCATGAATTCGGGGCGAAGGGCTCCGAATCACCTAAATTTTTTTGGCCCATCAGAAACGACTTAATAAATAATAGTCATTGCTTTGCCGTGATCGTTCCTTATTTCTTGGCGTTTAAGACCATTAAACAAGAATTCAAGATTATTTCTAATTTTTCGTACGTTAATGTCCACGTCATTTTCATAATTTCGGGCGACGAGCTTCGAATAAATTAAAGTTTGTGGGTCCATTAGAAATGACCTAATGAATAATAGTAATCGCTTTGCCATTTTTTGGTATTTTAGGGCCATAAAATTGGAACTCAAGACAATTTCTATTTTTTCGTGTGCTTTTGTCCATGCCATCTTCATGAATTCTGGCGACGGCACTCCGAATCACCTAAAATTTTGTGGACCCATCAGAAAGGACCTAATGGACAATAGACATTACTTCGCCATGACTGTTCCTTATTTTTTGGCGTTTAGGGAAATAAAACAGGAATTCTGGACGATTTCCAAATTTTCGTATGCTAATGTCCATGCTATCTTCATGAATTCGGGGATGGGCACCGAATCGCTTAAAATTTTGCGGACCCATCAGAAACGACCTAATGATTAATAGTCATCGCTTCGCCATGATCTTTTTTTATTTTTTGGCATTTAAGGGCCATAAAATAGGAATTCGGGATGATTTTTAATTGTTCGTATGGTTAGTCCACGCATCTTCATGAATTCGGGCGATGTGCTCCGAATAGCCTAAAATTTTGTGGGCCAATCAGAAATGACCTAATGAACAATAGTCATTGCTTCGCCATATCTATTCCTTGATTTTTGCATTTTTGGGCCACAAAACAGGAGAAATTTTTAATTTTTCATGTGCTATTGTCCACGCCATCTTCATGAATTGGGGCGAGCGGCTCTGAATCGCCTCAAATTTTACATGTTCATCAGAAATGACTTAATAAAAAATAATCATCGCTTCACCATGAATGTTCCTCATTTTTGGCGTTTTAGGGTAATAAAACCAGAATTTAGGACGATTTCTAATTTTTCATGTGCTAATGTCCATGCTATCTTCATGAATTCGGGCGACGGGTTCCGAATCGCATAAAATTTTGTAGGCCTATAAAAATAACCTAATGGGCAATAATCTTCGCTTCACCATGAACGTTCTTCATTTTTTGGCGTTTTAGAGCCATAAAACAGGAATTCATGGCGGTTTCTAATTTTTCGTCTTTTAGTGTGTACACCATCTTCATGAATTCAGGTGACAGGATCTGAATCGCCTAAAATTTTGTGCGCCAATTAGAAATGACCTAATGAAATATAGTCTCAATATGACGTTCCTCGTTTTTTGGCGTTTTAGGGCCATAAAACACGAATTAAGTATGATTTTTAATTTATAATTTGATAATATCTACGCCATCTTCATGAATTCTTGCGTCATAATGAACAATAGTCATCATTTTGCCATTACCGTTCCTCACTGTTTTGGCATTTTAGGACCATAAAGAAGAAATTCAGAATAATTTCTAATTTGTCGTGTGCTAACGTCTACGCCATAGTCATGAATTCGGGCGACAGGCTCCGAATTGCCTAAAAATTTTCTGAGCCCACCAAAGACAACCGAATGAACTATAGTCATTGCTTTTGCATGACCCTTCCTTGTTTTATTTTTGGCATTTTAGGACTATGAAACATCAATATAGGACGATTTTTAATTTTTCGTGCGCTTATGTCCACACAATCTTCATGAATTTGGTCGACGGACTCAAAATCGCCTAAATTTTGTGGTTCCATAGAATGGACCTAGAGAAAGTAAATGTTCCCTATTTTTTGACGTTTTAGGTTCATAATATAGGAATTCAGGATGTTTTCAATTTCTTATGTGCATTAGTCCACACCATTTTTATGAATTCGGGAGACAAAATTTAGGTTATTTTTTATGGGTTGGCAAAATTTTAGGCGATTCGAGTCCGGTCGCCCAGATGTATGCAGATGGCGTGAGATACAGCACACGCAAATATGAGAATCGAGTAGAATTTCAGTTGTTTGGCATAAAACGCCAAAAAAGAGGAACGATCGTGGCGAAGTGATGACAATTGTTTCTTAGGTCATTTTTTATAGTACGGCAAATTGTTTGGCGATTTGGGTCCGATCTCCCAAATGCGTGCAAATGGCATGGGCTATAGCACACGAAAATCTGGAAATTGAGTGGAATTCCAGTTTTATAGCCTTAAAACGAAGGCAAAACAAGGAATGGTAATGGCAAAGAGATGATCATTGTTCCCTTAGTTAATTTTGATGGGCCGACAGAATATTAAGCGATCCGGGTCCGATCGTCCGGACAAATGTAGAAGGTGTGGGCTATAGCACACGAAAATTTTGGAACTGGGCGGAATTCCAGTTATATAGCCCTAAAACGCAAAAAAGAACGATCACGGCGAAGCGATGAACATTTTTCCTTTAGTCGTTTTTGATGGGCCGGTAAAATTTTAGACGATCCGAGTCTGGTCCCCTGGATATATGCAGATGGCGTGAGGTATAGCACACGAAAATCTAGGAATCGGGCGACATTCCGATTTTATGGCCCTAAAACGCTAAAAACGAGAAACGATCATGTGTTAAGCGATGACTATTGTTCCTTAGGTTATTTTTGATGGGCCGACAAAATTTTAGTCGATTCGGGTCCGGTCGTTCGGATGCATGCAAATGACGTGGGCTATAACACACGAAAATCTTAAAATCGGGCGGGATTTCAGTTTCATCTCCCTAAAATACAAAAAAATGAGGAACAATCATTGCGAAATGATAACTATTGTTTCTTAGGTTGTTTTTATGGGCTGGCAAAATTTTAATCGATTTGGGTTCGGTCACCCGGATGCATGCAGATGACGTGGGTTATAGCACACGAAAATCTGAGAATCAGGCAAAATTCTAATTTAATGGCCCTAAAATGCCAAATACGATGAACGATCACGGCGAAGCGATGACCATTTTTCCTTAGATCACGGCAAATTTTAGGCGATTCGGGTCCGATCACCCGGATACATGCATATGTGTGGCCTATTGCACACAAAAATCTGAGAATTGGGAGAAATTCCTATTTTGTGGCCTTAAAACGCCATAAAACGAGAAACAATCATGGCAAAGTGACGGTCATTATTCCTGAGGTCGTTTTTGATGAGCTGGCAAAATTTAGGCGATTCGGGTTCGATCGATCAGATACATGAAGATGACATGGGCTATAGCACATAAAAATTTAAAAATCGGGCGGAATTCTAGTTTTGTGGCCTTAAAACGCCATAAAAATGAGGAACGGTCATGACGAAGTGATGGTTATTGTTCTTTAGGTCGGTTTTTATGGGACAAAAAGTTTTTAGGCGATTCGGGTCCGGTCGCTTGGATGCATGAATATGGCATGGGCTATAACACACGTAAATCTGAGAATTTGGTGTAATTTCACTTTAATGGCCCTAAATCACCAAAAAACGAGGAACGGCCATGGCGAAGCGATAACTATTGTTCCTTAGGTCATTTTTTATGAGCCGGTAAAATTTTAGGCGATTCAGGTCTTGTCGCTCGGATGTATGCAAATGGCGTGGCTAATAACACACAAAAAGTTGGGAATCAGACGGAATTCCTGTTTTGTGGTCTTAAAATGCGAAAAAATGAGGAACGATCACGGTGAAACGATGACTATTGTTCCTTGGGGTCGTTTTTATGGGACGATAATTTTTTAGGCGAATAGGGTCAGGTCGCCCTGATGCATGCAAATGGCATGGGCTATAGTATACGAAAATATGGGAATCAGGCAGAATTCCAGTTTTATGGCCCTAAAATGCCAAAAAATGAGAAACGTTCATGGCGAAGCGATGAATATTGTTTCTTCGGTCATTTTTGATGGATTAGAAATCTTTTAGGCGATTTGGGTCCAGTCGTCAACATGCATGCAGATGGCGTGTGCTACACGAAAATCTGAGAATCGAGCAGAATTCCTGTTTTGTGGCCCTAAAACGCCAAAAAATAAGGAACGGTCCTGGCGAAGCGATGACTATTGTTTCTTAGGTCGTTTTTGATATGCCAGCAAAATTTTAGGCGATTCTGGTTCGTTGCCTAGGCCCATACAGATCGCATGGGCTATAGCACACGAAAATCTGAATATTGGCAGAATTCCAATCTTATAGCCCTAAAACGCCAATAAGGAATGGTCAAGGCGAGGCGATGACTATTCCAGTTTTATGACCTTAAAATGCCAAAAAACGAGTAACGGTCATTGTGATGTGGTGGCTATTGTTCCTTAGGATGTTTTTACTAGGTCGACAAAATTTTAGGAGATCCAGGTCCGGTCGCTTTGGCCCATGCAGAAGGGGTGGGCTATAGCACACGAAAATCTTAAAATCGGGCGAAATTTCAAGTTTATGCCCCTAAAATGCCAAAAACGAGTGCTGATAATGGTGAGGAGGTGACTATTGTTCCTAAGGACATTTCTATGGCCGACAAAATTTTAGGCGATCCGTGTCTGATGGCCAGAGCCCATGAAAAAGGCGTGGGTTATTGCACACGAAAATTTAGAAATCGCACGAAATTCCAGTTTTATGGCCCTAATATGCCAAAAAACGAGAAACGATCATGGTGAAATGGTGACTATTACGCCAAAAATGAGTAACGGCCCTAATATGCCAAAAATGAGTAACGGTTATGGCGGGGCGGTGACTATTATTCCTTAAGTCATTTTGGATGGGTTGGCAAACTTTTAGGCGATTCGAGTCTAGTGGTTGGGGCCCATGCAGAAGGTGTGGGCTATAGCACACGAAAATATGTGAATGAGGCGAAATGCCAGTTTTATAATCCTAAAATGCAAAAAATATGAGTAACGGTTATGGTGAAGCGGTGACTATTATTCCTTAGGATGTTTTTGATAGGGCAAAAAAATTATAGGCTATTCGGGACTGGTGGAACGGGCCCATGCAAAATGCGTGGGATCACACGATAATCTAGAAATCGAGCGGAAGTCTAGTTTGATTGCCCTAAAACGCCAAAACTTAGGTAACGGTCATGGTGAGGAGGTGACAATTGTTCCTTAGTTAGTTTTTGATGAATCGAAAATTTTTTAGACAATCCGGGTCTGGTGGCCTAAGCCCATGTAGAAGGCGTGGGCTGTAGCACACGAAAATATGAGAATCGGAAGAAATTCCAGTTTTATGGCCCTAAAACCTCAAAAAATGAGTAACGATCATGGCGATGCAGTGACTATTGTACCTCAGGACACTTTTTATAGGCCGTCAAAATTTAGGCAATCCGGATCTGGTGGCCCGGGCCCATGCAGAAGGTGTGGGCTATAGCACACAAAAATCTAGAAATTGGGCGGAATTCCAGTTTTATGGCCCTAAAATGCCAAAAACGAGTAACGGTCATGGTGAGGCGGTGAAGATTATTTCTTAGGACGTTTTTGATGGGGCAGAAAAATTTAAGGCGGTCCGAGTCTGTTGTCCCGGGCCCATGCAAAACACGTGGGCTAATCTAAGAATCGGACGAAATTCCAATTTTATAGCCCTATAATGCCAAAAAAGAGTAACAGTCATGGCGAGGTGGTGACTATTGTTCCTTAGGACGTTTTTGATAAGTCGGAAAAATTTTAGGTGATCCGGATCCAGTGGCTGGGCCCATGCAGAAGGCGTGGGCCAAGCATACGATAATTTGGGATTCGGGCGGAACTCGAGTTTCATGGCCCTAAAATGCCAAAAAATGAGTAACGGTCATGGCGAAGCGATGAAGATTGTTTCTTAGGTGATCCTGGTCCGATGACCCGGGCCCTGCAAAAAGCGTGGGCTATAGCATACGAAAATCCAGGAATCAGATGGAATTCAAGTTTCATAGCCTTAAAACGCAAAAAATCGAGTAACGGTCATGGTGAGGCGGTGACTATTGTTCCATAAGTCATTTTTGATGGGCCGGAAAAATTTAGGCGATCCGGGTCCGGTGGCCTGGGGCCACGCAGAAGGCGTGGGATATAACACACGAAAATATAGGAATCGGGCGGGACTCCAATTTTATGGCCCTAAAATGCTAATAAATGAGTAACGGTAATGGCGAGGTGGTGACAATTGTTCCTTAGGACATTTTTTATGTGCCGGAAAAATATTAGAAGATGTCGGTCCGGTGGACCTGGCCCATGTGGAAGGCGTGGGCTAGCACACAAACATCTGGAAATCGAACGAAATTCCAGTTTTATGAACGTAAAATGCCAAAAAATGAGTAACAATCATGGTGAGGCAGTGACTATTGTTCCTAAGGTCATTTTTTATGGGACGGCAAAATTTTAGGGGATCTAGGTCCGGTGACCCAGGCCCATGAAGAAGGCGTGGTCTATAGCACACGAAAATCTAGGAATCAGGCGAAATTCAAGTTTTATGGCCCTAAAACGCTAAAAACGAGAAACGGTCATAGCAAGGAGGTGACTATTATTTCTTAGGACGTTTTTGACGAGCCAGCAAAGTTTTAGGAGATTCGGGTCCGGTGGCCCCGGCCCATGCAGAAGGCGTGGGCCATAACACATGAAAATCTATGACTCGAGCATAATTTTTATTTTGTCATTAAAACGCCAAAAATGAAGAATGGTCATGGTGAGGCGGTGTTCATTAGGATGTTTTTGACATGCCGACAAAATTTTCGTTGATACAGGTCCGATGGACCGGGCCCATGCAGAAGGCGTGGGCTTTGACATACAAAAATTAGGTAAGTGGGCGTAATTCCAATTTTATGGTCCTAAAATACCAAAAAATGAGTAACAGTCATGGCGAGGCGATGGCTATTTTACCTTGGGACATTTTTGATGGGCCGACAAAATTTTAGGCGATACGAGTCTTATAGCCCGAGCCCAATGTAAGAGGCGTGGGTTATAGCACACGAAAATCTGGGAAACGATAGAAGTCCAGTTTTATAGCCCTAAAACGCCAAAATAATGAGTTACAGTAATGGTGAGGCAGTGACTATTGTTCCTTAAGTCATTTTGGATGGGCCAGAGAACTTTTAGGTGATCCGAGTCCCGTCGCCCAGGCCCATGTAGAAGGAGTGGGCTATAGCACAAGAAAATCTGAAAATCGGGTAGAATTCCAGTTCTATGGCCCTAAAAATCCAAAAAACGAGCAACGATCATAGCGAAGCGGTGACTATTGTTCCTTAGGTCGTTTTTTGATGAGCCGAATGTTTTTTAGGCCATTCGCGTCCGGTGGCCCAGACCCATGCAGAAGGAATGGGCTATAACACACGCAAATCTTAGAATCGGGCGGAATTCAAATTTTATGGCCCTAAAACGTCAAAAATGAGTGATGGTCACATCGAGGCAGTGGCTATTGTTACTTAGGACATTTTTAATGAGCCAACAAAATTTTAGGCGATCCGAGTCTGGTGGCCTGGGCCCACGTAGAAGGCGTGGGCTACATACAAAAATTTGGCAATCGGGCGAGGCGGTGACTATTAGTCCTTAGGTCATTTTTGATGAGTCAGTAAAATTTTAAGCGATCCGGGCCCGGTGATATGGGCCCACGCAAAAGGCATGGGCTATGGCACACGGAAATCTTGGAATCAGGTAGAATTCCATTTTAATAGCCTTAAGATGCCACAAAATGAGTAACAGTTATGGAGAGATAGTGACTATTGCTTCTTAGGTCATTTTTTATGGGCCGGCAAAATTTTAGGCGATTTGGGTTCAATGGCCCAGGCCCACACAGATGGTGTAGGCTATAGCACATGAAAATGTGGGAATCGAGCAGAATTCCAGTTTTATCGCCCTAAAACGCCAAAAACATAGACGTTATAGTGAGGCGATGTCTATTGTTCCTTAGAGCATTTTTGATTGGCCGGCAAAATTTTAAGTGATTTGGGTCTGGTCTCCTGGGCCCATGCATATGGCATGGGCTATATCATATGAAAATAAGGGTGGCAAGTAGGCCGGTCCGGGACCGGGATCAGCCCGGGATCGCGGTTCAAACGGGCCAAATGGGCCGGGACT
The DNA here is from genome assembly GCF_000390325.3 of Nicotiana tomentosiformis. NCBI lineage: Eukaryota > Viridiplantae > Streptophyta > Magnoliopsida > Solanales > Solanaceae > Nicotiana > Nicotiana tomentosiformis. The sequence goes on along the minus strand of NC_090815.1, from coordinate 4,822,327 downwards.
GGTAGGACCGGTATATGTGGGCTTGGGCCGGTCTCGTGGGCCGATTCTTGGCTTTGGAACCGGTAGGACCGGGACCGTCTGGCCTGCCAGGGACCGGTCCCTTGGCGGGCCAAACGGTCCCAACGGTCAATTTGTTTTTTAAAAAAAATGGCTATTTAGAAAATAGTCGTTGGGCAGCCCAAAAATAGCCGCTGGCTATTTAAAAAATAGCCGTTTAACCGCCCTCCCTCCCCCCAACTTTGTTTTAACCCCAAACTTTTTATAATTACACTTTTTTTCTATTTTCAACTATAAATACCCCCACATTCTTTTATTTTTCTTACAAAATCTATATCAATCTATCACAATCTCTCTCTAATTTTCTCCTATACTTGCTACTATTGCTTACTTTATTCCAAAAAATAGTTCAAAAATATTGAGGTTGTTACAATTTGTGAAAAAATTGTGAAGTTGGTGAATTGAAGTATTCAAGTCTTCAACGATAATAAATTTTCAACAATTCGTCAATTCGGTAAACTCGTTCCAACTCTTAAGTCTTAATATTATAGTTTTTGTTTGTTTTATTTATTTTTTATTACTTGATTAATTAAGATGGCTTCCTTAAAAAAATATTTTTCCGAAAATAATAATAAGGGAAAATCCAAGAGTGGCGAATTTAGTGGTACTGTTGTTCCTCCTCCCCTGCCCCCGGCTCCCCAAACAAAACCCCATATCCGTCCTACACTTGCTATTCTTGATATCGATAATATTACAATTTACTGATAGTCAAATTTACCATAATATTATACCCGGTGAATAATTAGACCATGAATTAATGAATGCTCTTTATTCTAATAATTATAATACTATTATAGAGCAGTGGTATCGGAGAGCGCTTTCAGTCAAGCAAGACTTCAACTCGATGATTATAGAGCGTCTATGAGGGAGAGCTTCGAAAAATCAGTACTTTTCAGAGATTAGATTAGTTCGGATAGAAGAAGTTTTGGACTTGCTGAATCACAACCAGAGGAAGACGAAGCTTATGAAGAACTGCTAGCTGAACTTGCGGAGGATGCTGCTTTGCCCGACAACGGAAGCGGCGATGACCAAGCTACTTTTCCGCCGCCACCAACGGAAATTCCTTCGAACTTTGAAGGATTTATGAAGTTTGTAAGAGATACCATGTAACTTGTATGAACAAAAATTAGTATGTATTATGTAACTTGTATTTTGGCACATCTTGATTAGTTTCTTTTTCTTCTCAATGGTGGTATTAGCACCTTGTTGTGCTCATTACGTAGGGGGAAGGAAGACTAAGAAAGATATTGCAATATTTTTTTAATGCTATAATAAAATTACAAGGCATTGCTTTGAATATCTCTTTACAGTATTTTTATCTTTAAATTTTGAATTAAAAAGTTTAGGTCACAATTCTATAATAAATTTTACAAGGCATTGCCTTAGATATTTTTTTTACATCCTTTTGTCTATAATTTCAATTCTATTTTTTTTCTAAAAAATTAATATTTTAGTTGTTGGGCCCACTTAGCCCATTTAGCCAGCGGGCCCAACCTGTTAAGCCCGGGACCATGAGTTCGTGGTCTTGGTCCCGGGCCGGTTCCTAAAAAAAGACCGTTTAGCCCGAAATATTTGACCCGTTTAGTTAGGGATCGGTCCGGGAATGGGACCATTTGGACCGGTCCACTTGGTCCGTTTAGGGCCCGGACCGGCCAACATGCCACCCCTAACGTGAGCCATAGCACATGAGAATCTGGGAATCGTGCGGGATTCCAGTTTTATGGCCCTAAATACCAAAAACGAGGAACGGTCATGGCGAGGTGGTGATAATTGTTCCTTAGGACATTTTTTAAATGCCGGAAAATATTTTTAGTCGATTCGGTCCGGTGGCCCATGTGGTTGGTGTGGTCTAGCACACAAACATATGGGAAATGAACATAATTCCAATTTTATGGCCCTAAAACGCAAACAAAATGAGTAACGGTCATGGCGAGACAGTGAGTATTGTTCCTAAGGACGTTTTTAATGGGATGACAATTTTTTAGATGATTCGGACCCGGTGGCCCGGGCCCATGCGGAATGCGTGGGCTATAGCACACGTAAATCTAGAAATCATGCGGAATTCCAGTTTAATGGCCTTTAAACGTCGAAAAAGAGTAACGGTCATGGAGAGGCAGTGACTATTGTTCCTTAGGTCATTATTGATAGGCCAGCAAAATTTTAGACGATCCAGGTCTGGTGGCCTAAGCCCATGCAGAAGGCATGGGATATAGCATACGAAAATCTAGAAACTGGGAGGAATTCCAGTTTTATGGCCATAAAACCTCAAAACAAGAGTAACAGTCATGACGATGCGGTGACTATTGTTTCTTAAAATATTTTTGATGGGTTGGCAAAAGTTTCAGCCGATACGGGTTCGGTTGCCGAGGCAGGCCCATGCAGAAAGCGTGGGCCATAACATACGAAAACTTGGGAATCGGGCAAAGCTCTAGTTTTATGGCCCTAAAACGCCAAAAAAAGGAAAAACGGTCATGGCGAAGCGGAGAAGATTGTTCCTTAAGACATTTTTGACGAGCCAACAAAATTTTTGGCGATCTGGGACTGGTTGCCCAGATCCATGTAGAAGGCGTGGGTTATGGCATACGAACATCTAGGAATCAGGTGGAATTCCAGTTTTATGACCTAAAATGCCAAAAACCGAGTAACGGTCATTGCAATGTGGTGGCTATTGTTCCTTAGGATGTTTTTCTAGGCCGAAAAAGGTTTAGGTGATCTGGGTCCGGTCGCCCAGGCCCATGCAGAAGGCGTGGGCTATAGCACACGAAAATATGAGAATAAGGCGAAATTCCAGCTTTTTGCCCCTAAAATGCCAAAATGAATGCCGGTAATGGTGAGGAGGTGACTATTGTTCCATAGGACATTTTTGATGGGCTGAAAAAATTTTAAGCGATCCGGGTCCGATGACCCAGGCCCATGAAAAAGACATGGGCTATTGCACACAAAAATCTGGGAATCGCGTGTAATTCCAGTTTTATGGCCCTAATATGTCAAAAAAAGAGAAACGGTCATGTCGAAGTGGTGACTACTATTCCTTAGGACATTTTTGATGGTTCGACAATATTTTAGGCAATCTAGGTCCGGTGACCCGTGCCCTGCAGAAAGCATGGGCCATAGCAAATGAAAATATGGGAATCAGGCATCATTCTAGTTTTTGGCCATAAAATGCCAAAACTGAGTAACGGTCATGGCGAGGCGGTGACAATTATTCCTTAGGACATTTTTGACATGCCAGAAAAATTTAGTCGATCCGGGTTCGGTGGCTCGGGTCCATGCAGACGACGTGGGCTACGACACATGAAAATCTAGGAATCAGACGGAATTCCAATTTTATGGCCTTAAACTGCCAAAAAATGAATAACGGTTATGGCGGAGTGGTGACTATTATTTCTTAAGTCGTTTTTGATCGGCTGGCAAAGTTTTAGGTGATTCGAGTCTAGTGGTCCGGGCCCATGCAGAAGGTGTGGGCTATAACATACGAAAATCTAGGAATCGGGCAGAATGCAAGTTTTATAATCCTAAAATGCAAAACCATGAGTAACGGTTATGGCAAGGCGGTGATGATTATTCCTTAGGACGTTTATGATAGGCCAACAAAATTATAGGCTATTCGGAACTAGTGGAACGGGCCCATGCAAAAGGCGTGTGAGCACACGAAAATCTGGAAATTGGGCAGAAGTCTAGTTTTATTGCCCTAAAACGCCAAAAAAGAAGTAACGGTTATGGCGAGGAGGTGAAAATTATTCCTTAGTTAGTTTTTGCTGGATCGGAAAATTTTTAGACAATACGGGTCTGGTGGCCTAAGCCCATGCAGAAGGCGTGGGCTATAGCCCACGAAAATCTGGAAATCGGAAGGAATTCCAGTTTTGTGGCCCTAAAACTTCAAAAAATGAGTAACGGTATTGGCGAGGCAGTGACTATTGTTCCTCAGGATGTTTTTTATGGGCCGTCAAAATTTTAGGCGATCCGTATCTGGTGGCCCGGGCCCATGCAGAAAGCGTGGGCTATAGCACAGGAAAATCTGAAAATTGGGCGGAATTCCAGTTTATGGCCCTAAAACGCCAAAAAATGAGTAACGATCATGGCGAGGCGGTAAAGATTGCTTATTAGGACGTTTTTGATGGGTCAAAAATAATTTAAGGCGATCCTGGTCCCTTGGATCGGGCCCATGCAGAAGGCGTGGGCTAGGCATACGAAAATCTATAAATTGGACGAAATTCCAGTTTTATGCCCCTATAATGCCATGAAACGAGTAACTGTCATGGCGAGACGGTGACTATTGTTCCCTAGGACGTTTTTGATGAGTCAGCAAAATTTTAGGTGATTCGAGTCCAGTGGTTGGGGCCCATGCAAAAGGCATGGGCCATATCATGCGAAAATTTGGGAATCGGGCGGAACTCGTGTTTCATGGCCCTAAAATGATAAAAAAATGAGTAATGCTCATGGAGAAGCGGTGAAGATTGTTTCTTAGGACGTTTTTGATGGGCCGTGAAAATTCTAGGCGATCCTGGTCTGATGACCCGGCCCATGAAGAAGGCATGGGCTATAGCATACGAAAATCCGGAAATCAGGCAAAATTCAAGTTGTATGGCCCTAAAACGCAAAAACCTGAGTAACAGTCTTGGCGATGCGATGACTATTATTCCATAAGTCATTTTTGATGGGCCGAAAAAAGTTAGGCGATCCGGGCCGGTGGCCTAGGCCTATGGAGAAGGGGTGGGATATAACAATCGAAAATTTGGGAATCGGGGGGGGGGGGGGAATTCCAATTTTGTGGCCCTAAAATGCTAATAAATGAGTAACAGTAATGGCGAAGTGGTGACAATTGTTCCATATGACGTTTTTGATGTGTCGGGAAAATATTAGGAGATGTCGGTTCGGTGGCCTGGGCCCATGTGGAAGGCGTGGGCTAGCACACGAACATATGAGAATTGATCCGAATTCCAGTTTTATGGCCTTAAAACGCCAAAAAATGAGTGGCGGTCAGGGCGAGGCGGTGACTATTGTTCCTAAGGTCTTTTTTTATGGGCTAAAAAAAGTTTAAGGGATCCGGGTCCGGTGACCCAGGCCCATGAAGAAGGCGTGAGCTACACTACACGAAAATCTTGGAATCAGGCAAAATTCAATTTTTATGGCCCAAAAACGCTGAAAATAAAAAATGGTCATAGCGAGGAGGTGACTATTGTTCCTTAGGACGTTTTGACGGGCTAGCAAAGTTTTAGGCAATCCGGGTCCGGTGACCCTGGCCCATGCGGAAGGCGTGGGCCATAGCACACAAAAATCTATTAATCGAGTGGAATTCTTATTTTTTGTCACTAAAATGCCAAAAAATGAGGAATGGTCATGGCGAGGCGGTGACCATTATTCATTAAAACGTTTTGACATGCCGGCAAAATTTTCGTTGATACGGATCCGGTGGCCTGGGCCGATGCCGAAGGCATGGGCTTTGTCACATGAAAAGCAAGGAATCGAGCATAATTCCAATTTTATGGCCCTAAAATACCATAAAACGAGTAACGATCATGGCAAGTCGGTGACTATTTTTTCTTAGGACATTTTTGATGGGTCGAAAACATTTTAGGCAATCCGAGTCTTGTAGCCCGGGCTATGCAAAATGCGTGGGCTATAGCACACGAAAATTTGAGAAACGGCAGAAGTCCAGTTTTATAGCCCTAAAACGTTAAAACATGAGTAACAGTCATGGTGAGACAGTGACTATTGTTCCTTAAGTAATTTTTGATGGGCCAGAAAACTTTTAGGCGGTCTGAGTCCGGTCGCCCGGGCCCATGCAGAAGGCGTGGGCTCTAGTACAAGTAAATCTTGAAATCGGGCACAATTTTAGTTCTATGGCCCTAAAATGCCAAAACCTGAGTAACTGTCATAGCGAAATGGTGACTATTGTTCCTTAGGTCGGTTTTTGATGGGCCGAAAGTTTTTTAGGCCATTTGGGTTCGGTGGGCCGTACCCATGCAGAAGGCGTGGGAGCATACAAAAATGTGAAAATCAGATGAAAGTTTAGTTTTATTGCGCTAAAACGCCAAAAAATGAATAACAGTCATGGCGAGGAGGTGACAACAATTCCTTAGTTAGTTTTTGATGGATCAGAAAATTTTTAGACAATCCGGGTCTGGTGGCCTAAGCCTATGCAGAAGGCGTGGGCTATAGCAGACAAAAATCTAGGAATCGGGCGGAATTCAAGTTTTATAGCCCTAAAACGTCAAAATCTGAGAAACGGTCATGGTGGGGCAGTGACTATTGTTACTTAGAACATTTTTGGTGGTCCAATAAAATTTTAGGCGATCCGAGTCTAGTGGACTAGGCCCATGCAGAAGGCATGGGCAACACACAAAAATTTGAGAATCGGGAGAAATTCCAGGTTTTTGCCCTAAAACACCAAAATATGAGTAACGGTCATGGCGAGGCGGTGACTATTATTCTTTAGGTCATTTTTGATGGGCCAGAAAATTGTTTAGGTGATCCGGGTCTGGTGGTACGATCCCATACAAAAGGCGTGGGCTATGGCACACTAAAATCTGGGAATCAGACAGAAATCCAGTTTAATAGCCCTAAGACGCCACTTAATGAGTAACAGTTATGGAGAGGCGGTGACTATTGCTTCTTAGGTCATTTTTTATGGGCCTAAAAAATTTAGGCGATTCGGGTCTGATGGCCCAGGCCCACATAGATGGCGTGCGTTATAGCACACGAAAATATGGGATGAACAGTCATGGCGAGGCAATGTCTATTATTCCTTAGGTCATTTTTGATGGGCCGGAAAAATTTTAGGCGATCCGGGTCTGGTCTCCTGGGCCCATGCATATTTTGCGGGCTATATCCCATGAAAATCTAGGAATCAGGCGAAATTCCTGTTTCATGGCCCTAAATCGCAAAAAAACAAGAAATGATCATAGCAAGACAATGACTATTATTCCTTAGGATGTTTTTGATGAACCAACAAAATTTTAGGCGATCCGGGCTTGGTGACCCGGGCCCATGCAGAAGACGTGGGCCATAGCACACTAAAATCTGAGAATCAAGTAGAATTCTAGTTTAATGGCCCTAAAACTCCAAAAACGAGTAACGGTCATGGCAAGACGGTGAAAATTATTTCTTAGGATGGTTTTGACTTGCAGACAAATTTTTAGTCGATCGGGTCCGCTGGCCCGAGCCCATGCAGAAGACGTGGGCTATGACATGCGAAATTCTTGGAATCAGGCGAAATACTAGTTTTATGGCCCTATAATGCCAAAAACGAGTAATGGTCATAGATAGGCGGTGACTATTATTTATTAGGACATTTTTTATGATCCGACAAAATTTTAAGCGATTCAGGTCCGATGACCCGGGCCCATGCAGTAGGCGTGGGCCACAACACACAAAAATCCGAGAATCAGGCGGATATCTAGTTTTATGGCCCTAAAATGCCAAAAAACTAGTAACGGTCATGGATAGACGGTAATTATTTTTTCTTAGGTCATTTTTGATGGGCCGGCTAAAGTTTAGGCGATCTGGATCCGGTGGCGAGGGTCCATGCAGAAGTTGTGTGCTATGGCACACAAAAATCTAGGAATCGGGCAGAATTCCAGTTTAATAGCCTTAAGATGCCACAAAATGAGTAACAGAATGACTATTGTTTCTTAGCACATTTTTTATGGGCCGGACAAATATTAGGCGATTCGGTTCCGATTGTCCAGGCCGATGCAGATGGCGTGGGCTATAGCACACAGAAATCTGGGAATCTAGCGAAATTTCGATTTTATGGCCCTAAAATGCCAAAACAAAGAGGAACAATCATGGCGAGGCGATGTCTATTGTTCCTTAGGTTGTTTTTGATGGGCCGACAAAATTTTAGGCGATCTGGGTCTGGTCGCCCGGGGCGATGTATATGGCGTGGGCTATAACACATAAAAATCTAGGAATCGGGCGAAATTCCAGTTTTATGGCTGTAAAACGATAAAAAATGAGAAATGATCATGGAGAGGCAGTGACTATTGTTCCTTAGGATGTTTTTTACAAACCAACAAAATTTTAGGCGATCCGGGTCCGGAGACTTGAGCCCATGCAGAAGGCGTGAGCTATAGCATACGAAAATTTGCGAATCGTGAGGGATTCTAGTTTTATGGCCCTAAAATGCCAAAAATGAGGAACGACCATGGAGAGACGGTGAAAATTATTCCTTAAGACATTTTTGAAATGCTGAAATTTTTTTTTAGTCGATCCGGTCTGGTGGCCGGGGCCCATGTAGAAGGCGTGGGGCAGAATTCAAGTTTCATGGCCCTAAAATACCAAACAATGTGTAACGGTCATGGAGAGGCGGTGATTATTGTTACTTAGGAAGTTTTTGATGGGCCAGCAAAATTTTAGGCGATGCGGGACCGGTGGCTCGGGCTCATGCAGAAGGCGTGGGCAATTGCACACGAACATCTGGGAATGAGGTGGAGGTCCAGTTTTATATCCGTAAAATGCCAAAAAATAAGTAACGGTCATGGCGAGGCGGTAACTATTGTTTCTTAGGATAGTTTTGATTGGCCAACAAAATTTTAGGGGATCCGGGTCCGGTAACCCGGGCCCATGAAGAAGGTGTGGGCTAAAAAATGAGTAATGGTCATAGTGAAGCGGTGACTATTATTCCTTAGGTCATTTTTTGATGGGCCAAATTTTTTTTAGGCCACTCGGCTCAGGTGGCCCGGACCCATGTAGAAGTCGTGGGCTATAAAACAAGCAAATCTTAGAACTGGGCGGAATTCTAGTTTTATGGCCTTAAAACGTCAAAATATTAGTAACGGTCATGGCGAGGTAGTGACTATTATTTCTTATGACGTTTTTGATGGGCCATCAATATTTTAGGGATCCGAGTTCGGTGACCCGGGCCCATGTTGAAGGCATGGGCTATAGCATATGAAAATTTGGGAGTCGTGCGAAATTCTTGTTTTATGGCCTTAAAATGTCAAAAAATGAGTAACAGTCATGGCTAGGCGGTGACTGTTGATCCATAGGTTAGTTTTAATGGGCCAGTAAAATTTTAGGCGATTTGAGTCCGGTGGCCTGGGCCCATGTAGAAGGCGTGGGCTACACACGAAAAATCTGAGAATCGGGCGAAATTTCAATTTTATGGCCCTAAAATGCCATAAATAAGTAACGGTCATGGCGAGGTGGTGACTATTATTCCTTAGGTCATTTTTGATGGGCAAAAAAAATTATAGGCGATCTGGGTCAGGTGGCACGGGCCCTTACAGAAGGCGTGGGCTATGGCACATGAAAATTTAGGAATAAGGCAGAATTCCTGTTTAATAACCCTAAGACGCCACAAAACGAGTAACGGTTATGGAGAAACGGTGACTATTATTTTTAGGTCATTTTTTATGGGCCGACAAAATTTTAGTTGATTCGTGTCCGAGGGCCCGGGCCCATGCAAATGGCATATATAAGCACACGAAAATGTGGGAATCGAACGGAATTCCAGTTTTATGGCCCTAAAACGCCAAACAATGAGAGGAACATTCATGGCGAGGCAATATCTATTGTTCCTTAGGTCATTTTTGATGGGCCGATAAAATATTAGGCGATCCGGGTCTGGTCATATGGGCCCATGCATATGACGTGGACTATAGCACATGAAAATCTGGGAATCGGGAGAAATTCCAGTTTTATGGCCCTAAAACGCCAAAAAATGAGAAAGGATCATGGCGAGGAGTGACGATTGTTCCTTAGGATGTTTTTGACGAACCGATAAAATTTTAGGCGATCCAGGTCCAGTGACCCGGTCCCATGCAGAAAGCGTGGGCCATAGCACACGAAAATCTGGGAGTCATGCAGTATTCTAGTTTAATGTCCCTAAAATGCCAAAAATGAGCAACGTTCATGGAGAGACAATGATAATTGTTCTTAGGACGTTTTTCACATGACGACACAATTTTAGTCGATCCGGTGCGGTGGCCCGGGCCCATGCAGAAGGCGTGGGCTATGATACACAATAATTTGGGAATGGGGTAGAATTCCAGTTTTCTGGCCCTAAAATACAAAAAAATGAGTAACGGACATGTCAAGGTGATGACTATCGTTCCTTAGAACGTTTTTGATGGGCAGGCAAAATTTTAGGCAATACGGGTTCGGTGGCCCGGGCCCATGCAGCAAGCGTGCGCTATATAGCACACAAAAATCTAGGAATCGGCTGAAGTCCATATTTATGGTCCTAAAATGCGAAAAAATGAGTAACGGTCATGGCGAGGCGGTGATTATTGTTCCTCAAGTCGTTGTTGATGTGCCGGCAAAATTTTAGGTGATTCGAGTCCGGTGGTACAGGCCCATGCAGAAGTTACGGTCATGGCGAGACGGTGACTATTATTTCTTAGAACATTTTTTATGGGCCAAAATGTTTTTAGGCGATTCAGTACAGGTAGCAGGGGCCCATGCAAAAGGTGTGAGCTATAGCACACAAAAATCTAGGTATCGGGCGGAAGTCTAATTTTATGCCTCTAAAACGCCAAATAATGAGTAACGATCATGTCGAGATGGTGACTATTGTTCCTTAGCTAGTTTTTGATGGGCCGACTAAATTTTGGACGATCCAGGTCCGGTGGCCTGAGTCTATGCAGAAGGCGTGGACTATAGCACACAAAAATATGGGAATCGGGAGGAATTCAAGTTTTATGGCTCTAAAACGCCCCAAAAATAAGAAATGGTCATTGCGAGGCAGTGACTATTGTTCCTTAGTACGTTTTTGATAGGCCAGAAAATTTTTAGGCGATTCGGTTCCGGTGGCCCGGACCCCTGCAGAAGGCGTGGGCCATAACATACGGAACTCCAGTGTTATGGCCCTAAAACGTCCAAAACCGAGTAACGGTCATGGCGAGACGGTGATAATTGTTCATTAGGATGTTTTTGACGGGCCGACAAAATTTTAGGGGATCCCGGTCCAGTGGCCCGGTCCCATGTAGAAGGTGTGGCTATAACATATGAAAATCTGGGGACAGGTCGAAATTCCAGCTTTATGGCCCTAAAATGCCAAAAAACAAGTAACGGTCATGGCGAGGCGGTGACTATTGTTCCTTAGGTCATTTTTGATGGCCCGTCAAAATTTTAGGCGATCCGGTGGCCAGATCCCATGCAGAAGGCGTGGGCTATAGCACAAACAAATTTGGAAATCGGGCGGAATTCCTGTTTTATGACCCTAAAATGCAAAATATGAGTAACGGTCATGGAGAGGCAGTGACTATTGTTTCTTAGGACATTTATAATGGGATAGAAAAATTTAGGCGATCCGATGGTGTGGCCCCATGTAGAAGGCGTGGGCTATTACACACGAAAATATGGAAATCGGGTGAAATTCTAGTTTTATGGCCCTAAAACGCCAAAAAATGAATAACGGTCATGGCGAGGCGGTAACTATTGTTCCTTAGGTTATTTTTTATAGTCCAAAAAAGTTTTTAGGCGATTCAGGTTCGGTGGACCGGTCCCTTGCCGAAGGTGTGGGCAATAGCTCACGAAAATCTGAGAATTGGGTATAATTCTAGTTTTATGGCCCTAATATGCCAAATAACGAGTAACGGTCATGGAGAGGCGGTGACTATTGTTCCTTAGATTATTTTTTATGGGCCGACAAAATTTTAGGCGATCCGAGTTCGGTGGCCCAGGCCTATGCACACGAAAAACTAGGAATCAGACAGAATTCCAATTTTATAGCCCTAAAACGCCACAAAATGAGTAACGGTTATGGCGAGACAGAGACTATTGTTTCTTAAGTAGTTTTTTATGGGTCGGCAAAATTTTAGGTGATTCGGGTCCGATGGCCCGGGCTTACGTAGATGGTGTGGGCTATAGCACACGAAAATCTGGGAATCGAGCGTAATTCCAATTTTATAGCCCTAAAATGCCAAAAAGAAAAGAGGAACATTCATTGCGAGGCGATGTCTATTATTCCTTAGGTTTTTTTGATGGGCGGAAATTTTTTTAGGCGATCCGGGTCTGGTCGCCAGGGCCCATGCATATGGCATAGGCTATAGCACATGAAAATCTGGGAATCGAGCAAAATTTTAGTTTTATGGCCCTAAAACACCAAAATATGAGAAAGGATAATGGCGAGGCAGTGACTATTATTACTTAGGATGTTTTTGACAAACCGAAAAAATTTTAGGAGATCCGGGTCCAGTGACCCGGGCTCATGCAGAAGGCGTGGGCCATAACACACGAAAATCTGGGAATCATGAATGATTCTAGTGTAATGGCCCTAAAACGCCAAAATACGAGTAACGGTCATGGCGAGGCGGTGACAATTATTCCTTAGGACGTTTTTAAAATGACGGTAAAATTTTAGTCGATCTGGTTCGGTGGCCTGGGCCCATGCAGAAAGTGTGAGCTATGACACAATAATATGAAAATCGGACAGAATTCCAGTTTTTTACCCTAAAATAAAAAATGAGTAACGGTCATGGCGAGATGGTGACTATTATTCCTTAGGACATTTTTGATGGGCCGGTAAAATTTTAGGCAATAAGGGTCCAGTGGCCCGGGTCCACGTCGAAATGCATGGGCTATAGCACACGAAAATGTGGGAATCAGAGGAAGTCTAGATTTATGGCCCTAAAATGCCGAAAAATGAGTAACGGTCATGGCGAGGCGGTGACTATTGTTCCCTAAGTCATTTTTGATGGACTGACAAAATTTTAGGCAATTCGAGTCCGATGGTCTGGGCCCATGCAGAAGGCCCGGACCACCGGACTCGAATTGAGGCAGTAACTATTGTTCCTTAATTAGTTTTTGATGGGCCGACAAAATTTTGGACGATCCGGGTCTAGTCGCCTAAACTCATGCAGAAGGCGTAATCTATAGCACACGAAAATTTGGTAATCGGGAGGAATTTCGATTTTATGGACCTAAAACCCCCAAAAATGAGAAACCGTCTTGGCGAGGCGGTGACTACTGTTCCTTAGGATTTTGATGGGCCGAAAAACTTTTAGACGATCCAGTTCCGGTGGCTCAGGCCCATGCAAAAGGCGTTTTTGATAGGCTTGCAAAACTTTAGGCGATTCATGTCCGGTCGCTCGGATGCATGCACATGGCGTGGGCTAGCATTCGAAAATATAGGAATCAGGCGGAATTCGAGTTTTATTTCCCTAAAATGCCAAAAAATGAGGAACGCTCATGGAGAAGCGATGACTATTGTTCCTTAGATCATGTTTTATGAGCCAAAAAAGTTTTGGACGATTCAGGTCTGGTTGTCATGCCCCAACCTCGAAAAGCGTGACTGTCACTCAACCGAGTGAACTCGGCCGAGCAAGCCTGTTATATACTATCTACCCAATTAACCTATGATCAAGAAAAGACGTGATTTCATTAATTAGACAAAAGGAAGTTCATACATACAACATTAATCCGTTTCATTAGCTATTTCTCTTTTAAGTCTCAAAATACACTGTTTCTTATAGTCTGAGTGGAACAAGTGATCAAACACAACATATACTTGTTTAACATTCCCAACACCCATATACAACCCACATAGTATCTATGGAGCCTATAAAGATACAAAAGAGAGTAAAGATGGTGGCGGCAACAAGGCCCCGACTATACCTCAAAAGTGCCCACAATATGAACAAAAGGTACAATACAAGACCCCAGAATGAAATGGTGCTCACTGAGTCCGCTGAGAAGAGGATGTAGCACTATCTGTGATCAACATTTTTGCTATGTAGCCACCTGCATCCATTTAAATATGCAGCGCCCCGATAAAAGGGATGTTAGTACCGTCAAATAGCACTAGTATGTAAAGCTATACACTTACTCAATAGAATGAATAATAATACAAGAGGTACAGTCAAGAATCAAATAATATTAAAACAACAAGTTAAGGATCATATACGTTTTCAAGTCAATTTCCATATTATTAGGTTGGGTAACCTTTAGTATCGATATTCCACAATTCCCAATACCTTCGTGTTCTTATACAGAGTCCGATCTCGGCCCGATCGGCTAGGCCATCTCATTTGAGACATTACCACAATTTCATTATAATTTTCAGCACAGTACCACCATGTGTGCGGCATGGCGTCTGATCATGGACCGATCGGCTAGGCCATCTCATTTGAGACATCAACCATTTTCATAATTTCATTCACAATACCACTGTGTTCTTACACGGGCTCCGATCTCAGCCCGATCGGCTAGGCCATCTCATTTGAGACATCGACCATATTCATAATTTCGCATACAATACCACCGAGTTCTTACACAGAGTCCGATCTCGGCCCGATCGGCTAGGCCATCTCATTTGAGACATCACCCATATTAAATCAGTCATCTCAATTCATATTTACTTCCCATGCTTTCAATACAATGGCACGAGTGGCCCCAACTATAAACATATTCTTGGCGCTAGGCCGTATTTCATAATTCAAGTTCTTTTCCATATTACAACATTATTATTATCAACAATAATAAGGCTTTCCATTCAAGACGTTAAATTCACATATGAGCAATTTGGGAGTCTTAGGCACATAAAGGCTTTTTATACAATTTGGCATAACAACCTTTATTTTGATCTTGACATGAAGTCTTAATATTGCTAGCACATATTCTACATTTTGAACACATCCTCAAATAACAAGATAACATGATGAATCATTTAGAATAAAGATTGAACTTACATCCTTCAACACAAACATATTTAGAAATCGCCAATTCTATAATGATCAAGGGCTTACTCCAATTACATGAACACCATGGGGTTCGATTCTAAGAAGAAGGGGGTTTAGCCAACATACCTCAATTGAGCCTCTTAAAACTCTAAGATGTTCTGGACTATTAGCAACTTCAATCTATTTTAGCAATATAACAAAATTAAACCAAAATTAGGAAGATAAGCATAGTTTTAGCTCATTTGAGCATATTATCAAACACTAGGTGTGCATCAATGTTTTAAGGCTCTTTTGTGGAAGATTCCATCGTTTCACAACCCACTCTCTACCATTTTTAGCTCACAATCTTCCCACATACTACAAGGATACATGCATGCAAGGTAAGTACTCCCAACCTCATGAATTACCTTACAAATGACCCATTCTAATCACATTTGAAATTAAGAGTTTGGTTGATAGAATTTACCTCCCAAGAAGAAGACCTAGGTGCCTCTCTTGATAATCTTCAAGGTTTAAAGTGAGAATTGAAGAACAATTTGATGAAGATCACTTCTCCCTCTAGGACCCTCTCTCCCACTCTAAAAATATCAGAAAATATGATCAAAACAGTCCATGAGGTGTGTTTTAATGGAATAGGATAGGGTTTAAAACCCCCAAAATTGAAGCTCCGGAACAGGTTCTACGGTCGCATATGCGATCGCATAGTGGTTATGTGGTCTGCAAAATGACCGCGAAAATGGGTGCCAAAGCTGAAACGAAACTAACCTGGTTTGCGGTCACTATGCGGCCCACAGTCCTCTTTTGTGGTTGCATAATGCATCGCAGAACGGTTCTACGGTCGCATAGTGCACCGCAGAACCTCCCTCCCAGAAATCCCAAGATGGGATATGCGACAAGAATGCGGCCCGCGAAATGGTTATGCAGTCGCATAATGGCCACGAAATTGGCAATCAAAAATGCCCCAGAAACCTGCCCCACTCTGCGACTAGTCTACGGTCCGCAGAGTGGTTCTGCGGCCGCAGAATGGGCCGCAGAAATGTGTACTTCTGCCCAACATTTTCCTTCAACTCCCAGCGCACTGTTCAATCCAAAAAGTCCGAATCGAACAATTTCTATTATTATTAACCTCTACGCCTACTTTGGCATCACGGAATTCGGGTTTTTAAGAAAGATTTTACGGGGCCTTACATCCTCCCTCACTTAAGATCATCCGTTCTCAAATGAGGATCAGGGTCCATTATTAGCACTTTGTGCGACTCAGTTATCATACCTTACACCAGCAACCCCAAATTTAACTAACTCCCTAAATTTCTAAAAATTTCGCGAGAGTTTCCTTTGTAACTAGGCCTATCCACCTGCCAGAGAGCCCCGGAAACACATCTTATAAACATATGCACAACTTAACGATGTAACAAACTCATAACAGTACCAGCCGTGGCCTCATAAGTAACACATAATCAAAAGAAACACCTTTACATTAACTGAACAAGTGATACTAAATTCATAGGCGACAAGTTCATAAAAAGAAAGGATTATACAGCTATTCAAACAAGTAAGGATACTTCTTCTTCATTTCTTCCTCGACCTCCCACGTGGCCTCTTCAACCTGCTGGTTTCGCCATAATACTTTCACGGAGGCAATTTCTTTATTCCTTAACCTTCAAACTTGCCTATCAAGAATGACAACTGGAATTTCTTCATATGAAAATTCTTCATTAACCTCAATGGTCTCAACCGGCACAATAACTGACGGATCTCCAACTACCTTCTTTAACATAGACACATGGAATATCGAGTGGACTAATGACATTTCGGGTGGTAGCTCAAGGTTTTACGCCACCTGGCCAATTCTATGAATAATTTTGTACGACCCGGCATACCTCGGACTCAATTTCCCCTTTTTCCAAAACTGCATAATACTCTTCGTGGGGGAACCTTCAAGAATACCCAATCATCTTCTTTGAACTCTAAGTCTCTACGACGAATATTCGAATAGGATTTTTGACGACTCTGAGCAGTTTTCAACCGTTCCCTTATGATCTTAACTTTTTCCATAGCCTGATATACAAGGTCTGGCCCTATCAACTCTTCTTCCCCAATCTCTAACCACCCAATGGGAGATCTACATCTCCTACCATATAATGCCTCAAATGGTTCCATCTGAATACTAGCATGAAAGTTGTTGTTATATGCAAACTCTATGAGTTGAAAATGATCATCCCAGCTACCCTTGAAATCAAGAACACAAGCACGCAACATGTCCTCAAGTGTATGAATAGTCCACTCTGCTTGCCCATCGGTCTGTGGATGGAAGGCTGTACAAAGATTCACTGAGTACCCAAACCTTGCTAAAATTTCTTCCAAAATTTTGCCGTGAACTGAGCCCCTCGATCGTAAATGATAGAAACTGGAGTGACATGTAGCATGACTATCTCATTGATATATAACTGAGGATAATATTCCGCTGTGTCGGTAGATTTAACAGGCAAGAAGTGTGTTGATTTCGTGAGTCGGTCCACGATCACCCAAATTGAGTCAAACTTGCGCGGAGTGCATGGTAATCCTACCACAAAATCCATATTAACCATCTCCCACTTCCACATTGGAATTTATATGTTCTGTGCCAACCCACCAGGCCGTTGATGTTCGACCTTCACTTGCTGACAATTCGGACACCTTGCCATAGAGTCCACTACATTCCTTTTCATGTCATTCCACCAATAGACTTCTTTAAGGTCGTGATGCATCTTTGTAGAACCTGGATGCACGGAATACCTAGAAGCATGAGCCTCGATCATGATTCTTTCTTGGAGACCATCTACATTCGGAACACATAGTCGCCCTTGGTACCTTAGTGTACCATCATCCAGGCCAAGAGCAAAAGTCGTAGTCTTAAATTTTTCAATCCCCTCCTTCAGCTGCACCAACAATGGATCGTTGTATTGCTTCTCTTTGACATCCACAACAAGCAATGGTTCAGCCCTATTTTGCACAATTACCCATCCTTCATTCGAGTCCATAGGATGAACTCCCAAACTAGCCAATCGATGGACTTCCTTGGCCAATGGCTTTTTATATACCTCCAAGTGTGCTAAACTATCCATAGATTTCCGGCTAAGAGCATCCGCCACAACATTTGCTTTCCCCGGGTGATATAGAATATCGATGTCGTAATCCTTAAGTAACCCAAGCCATCTTCTCTGCCTCAGATTCAACTCCTTTTGTTTGAAAATATATTGAAGACTCTTGTGGTCCGTGAATACATCCACATGGACCCCATACAAATAGTGACGCCAAATTTTCAATGCAAAAATTACGCCGCAAGTTCTAAGTCATGTGTTGGATAATTCTTTTCATGATTCTTGAGTTGCCTAGAAACATATGCTATAACTTTGTTGTGTTGCATTAACACACACCCAAGTTCAATTCTTGAAGCATCACAATATACTATAAATCCATTTGTACCCTCTAGCAAGGTCAACACCGGCGTTGTAGTCAATCTTGATTTCAACTCTTGGAAGCTCCTTTCACAAGCATCAGACCATTGGAACTTAACCGCTTTCTGAGTCAATTTAGTCAACGGAGAGGCAAGAATAGAGAACCCCTCCACAAACTTCCTGTAATACCTTGCTAAGCCTAAGAAACTGCGAATCTCGGTGGGCATTGTAGGTCTAGTCCAATTCTTTACTGCTAAAATCTTTTGAGGATCAACCTTGATTCCTTCTCTAGAGACAACATGACCCAAGAATGTGACATATTCGAGCCAAAATTCACACTTTGAAAATTTTGCATACAATTGGTACTGATAAAGAGTCTGCAATACTG
This sequence comes from Nicotiana tomentosiformis, assembly GCF_000390325.3. Lineage (NCBI taxonomy): Eukaryota > Viridiplantae > Streptophyta > Magnoliopsida > Solanales > Solanaceae > Nicotiana > Nicotiana tomentosiformis. The sequence continues at coordinate 4,803,818 of NC_090815.1, read as the reverse complement.
TCCTGAGATGATCGGCATGGTCCTCCCAGCCTCGTGAATACACAAGAATATCATCAATAAACACTATCACAAAGGAGTCGAGGAAAGGCTTGAAAACCCGATTCATAAGATCCATGAAAGCTGTTGGGGGCATTTGTTAGCCCAAAAGACATTACCTAAAATTCAAAGTGCCCAAACCGGGTTCTGAAAGCTGTTTTCGGAATATCCTACTCCCTGATCCTCAATTGGTGATAGCCGGATCGTAAATCAATTTTAGAGAAGTATCTAGCACCTTGTAACTGATAAAACAAATCATCTATTCTTGGTAGTGGGTATTTGTTTTTAATCGTGACTTTGTTGAGCTGCCGGTAGTCAATACACATCCTCAGTGATCCATCTTTCTTCCTCACAAAGAGAACCGGTGCGCCCCACGGTGACACACTCGGTCAGATGAAACCTTCCCTAACAAATCTCCCTATCTAGTGGAATCCCAGGGAGTTCATCAGGAAAGACCCCTGCAAATTCATTCACAACTGGCACAGACTCAAGTGTAGGCGCCTCAGCATTGGTGTCTGTAACCCGGACCAAATGATAGATACACCACTCGTTAATCATCTTCGTGGCCTTAAGGTATGAAATAAACCTTCCCTTTGGCACCACATTATCCCATTTCCATTCAATAACTGGCTCATTAGGAAATTCAAACCTCACAGTTCTAGTTCAGTAATCGAGCTTGGAAAAACATGAATAAAGCCAATACATCCCCATAATTACATCAAAATCAACCATCTACAATTCAATGAGATCGGTCACGATGTCCCGTACCACGCACCGTGACAACACAATCCCTATAAACTCGTGCGGCCACAATAGACTCGCCAACCAGAGTAGACACAGAGAACGACTCAGGAAGTTGTTCCGGTTCTATTCCAAATTCCATAACAACATAAGGGGTAACATAGGACAAGGTGGAATCAGGATCAATAATAGCATATACATCATGAGTTTGGACAGTCAATATACCTGTGAAGACATTCGGAAAAGCCTCTGCACTCTGGCGACCACTCATAGCATAGAATCGGCAGGGTCCTCCTGAACTTTGCGCACCACCCCTAGCCACACCAGGCCCTACTGGTGCTGGAGGGCCTCGAGCTGGAGGGGGTGTTGAAGATGTAGCAGCTGCAGGACTGGATGACTGTGATGTGCCTCTGAATATGACCCATCAATGCGCACCCGTAACATATAGGTAAGTCCATGTAGTAGATCCCTGAGTTCATCCTCCCACACCTGGGACATGGGGGCCTCTGTTGCTGCGGGAATATCCCTCATGATCAGCCCTGATGATGGGTTTCATGTTGCCCTGATTGGGCATGAAGTGAATCCCCTACTACTGACTGTGCCCAGACTAAAGACTGAGCATAAGACTGGGATGGCCCTGATGACCCTCCCCTGAAAGTTGATCTTCCCCCACCAAATGATTCCCCAAAGTTACCCACGGACCGGGCCTTGCTGGTACCCTCTCGCTCCCTTTTGTTCTTCAACTTACGGTCCTCTGTAGCTTGAGCGAATGCTACCATCTTCCCATAGTTCATGTCTGAATTCAAGGCAGCTGTAGCGGCCTCGTTGATAACCAAGGGGCTAAGGCCATGCACAAACCGGCACACTCTAGCCTCCATAGTAGGCAACATGTGAATAGCATATTTTGACAGGTGCGCGAACTCCATGTGATACTCCCATACACTCCTACTCCCTTGCTTAAGATTCTCAAACTCTGTAGCACAGGCTGCCCTAGTCTCGGCAGGCAAGAAATGGTCTATAAAGGCATCAACAAACTCACTCCACCTCGCTGGAGGGCTCCCCTCCTCCCGAGAGTCTTCCCACAGCTCAAACCAAGAATATGCCACCCTTTTCACGCGGTAGGCGGTCAACTCCACTCCCTCCATCTCAGTAGCGCGCATAACCCGGAGAGTCTTATGCATGTCATCAATGAAGTCATGTGGGTCCTCCTTGGGATTAGAACCCGTGAACACCGGAGGATCCAACTGAAGAAACTTGTTCACCCTGGAACTACTAGAATCCCCTTGTTGGCTAGAATATGTAGGCGCAACATTCTACCTTTGGGCCTGAGAAGCCACTATCTAAGTCAGCATCTGAATAGCTCCCCTAAGATCCCATCAGAAATACTAGAACCAGAAGCTGGGGCTGGAGGTGGAATCGGAATATCGGTTGGAGGAACCGCTGCACCCTCGGTAGGTACAGGAACTGGTGTCGCCTGAACAGGTTTTAGTGGGATCAGGTAGTGTAGCAGTCGGGGGATTATCCTCACCCTCGGGTATTCACCCGCCTCACCAAGTAAAGGGTCAATTGTCACTCCCAAGGCGGCATTGGCTCCTTGGCCAGTTCTTTCTCTCTTCTTAGGTGCCATATACTGAAAGTTAAAGGAATGTACGAGTTAGAAGATGAACAATTGCACAATTAGTTTCATTGCACGATCCAGAATATCAAAGAAGGGTATTATTCCTAAACGTCCACGTAGCCTCCAACTTATAGATGTGGTCATCAACACATCGATAAGAAGGACTCTACTAGACACGGCTCCGAGATATCCTAGGACACTTTAAAACTTTAGGCTCTGATACCAAGTTTGTCACGCCCCAACCTCGGGAAGCGCGACCGGCGCTCAACCAAGTGAACCCGGACGAGAAAGCATGTTAGATACTATCTACCCAATTAACCCATGATCAAGAAAAGACGTGATTTCATTAATTAGATAGAAGGAAGTTCATACATATAATATTAATCTGTTTCATTCGCTATTTCGCTTTTAAGTCTCAAAATACACCTATTCTTATAGTCTGAGTGGAACAAGTGATGAAACACAACATATACTTGTTTAACATTCCCAACACCTATATACAACCCACATAGTGTCTACGGAGCCTCTAAAGATATAAAAGAGAGTAAAGATGGTACCGGTAATAAGGCCCCGGCTATACCTCAAAAGTGCCCACAATATGAACAAAAGGTACAATACAAGACCCCGGAATGAAATGGGGCCTTCCGAATCAGCTGAGAAGAGGATGCAACACTATCTATGATCAACACTGTCTGCTATGTAGTCACCTGCATCCATTTAACGATGCAGCGCCCCCGGCAAAAGGGATGTCATTACCATCGAATAATACTAGTATGTAAAGCTAAACACCAACTCAATAGAATGAATAATAATACAAGAGGTACAGTCAAGAATCAAATAATATTAAAACAACAAGTTAAGGATCATATACGTTTTCAAGTCAATTTCCATATTATTAGGTTGGGTGACCTTTAGTACCGATATTCCACAATTCCCAATACCTCTGTGTTCTTATACGGAGTCCGATCTCGGCTCGATCGGCTAGGCCATCTCATTTGAGACATTACCACAATTTCATTATAATTTTCAGCATAGTACCACCATGTATGCGGCATGGCGTCTGATCATGGCCCGATCAGCTAGGCCATCTCATTTGAGACATCAACCATTTTCACAATTTTATCCACAATACCACCATGTTCTTACACGGAGTCCGATCTCGGTCCGATCGGCTAGGCCTTCTCATTTGAGACATCGACCATATTAAGAATTTCTCACACAACACCACCGTGTTATTACATGGAGTCCGATCTTGGCCTGATCGGCTAGGCCATCTCATTTGAGACATCACCTATATTTAATCAGTCATTTCAATTCATATTTCCTTCCCATGCTTTCAATACAATGGAACGAGTGGCCCCAACTATAAAGCTATTCTTGGCGCTAGGCAGTATTTCATAAGTTCTTTTCCACATTCCAACATTATTATTATCAACAACAATAAGACTTCCCATTTAAGATGTTAAATTCACATATGAGCAATTTGGGAGTCTTAGGCATATAGAGGCTTTTCATACAATTTGGCATAACAACCTTTATTTTGATCTTGACATGAAGTCTTAACATTGCTAGCACATATTCCACTTTTTGAACACATCCTCAAATAACAAGATAACATGATGAATCATTTAGAATAAAGATTGAACTTACATCCTTCAACACAAACACATTAGAAATCGCCAATTCTATAATGATCAAGGGCTTACTCCAATTATATGAACATCATGTGGTTCAATTCTAAGAAGAGGGGGTTTAGACAACATACCTTAATTGAGCCTCTTAAAACTCTAAGATATTCCGGACTATTAGCAACTTCAATCTATTTTAGCAATATTACAAAATTAAACCAAAATTAGGAAGATGAGCATGGTTTTAGCTCATTTGAGTATATTATCAAATACTAGGTGTGCATCAATGTTTTAAGGCTCTTTTGTGGAAGATTCCATCATTTTCCAACCCACTCTCTACCATTTTTAGCTCTCAATCTTCCCGCATACTACAAGGATACATGCATGCAAAGTAAGCATTCTCATCCCTATGGATTACCTTACAAATGACCCATTCTAGTAACATTTGAAATTAATAGTTTAGGTGATAGAATTTACCTCCCAGGAAGAAGACCTAGGTGCCTCTCTTGATAGTCTTCAAGGTTTTAAGTGAGAATTGAAGAACAATTTGATGAAGATCACTTCTCCCTCTAGACCCTCTCTTTCACTCTAAAAATATCAGAAAATATGATCAAAATAGTCCATGGGGTGTGTTTTAACGGAATAGGGTCAGGTTTAAAAACCCCAAAATTGAAGCTCCGAAACATGTTCTGCATGGGTTATAGCATACAAAAATCTGGGAATCGGGCAAAATTCCAGTTTGGTGGCCCTAAAACGCCAAAAAATAAGGAACGGCTATGGTGAAGCAATAATTATTATTTCTTAGGTCTTTTTTATGGGCCGTCAAAATTTTAGGCGATTCGGACCCGTTCACCCGGATGCATTATTTTGAATTTGATTGTGTATAATAAACATGCCAGAAAATAGCGTGGTACAATTTCTTTTAATTAACCAACTGAAGGTTAATTTTATAGACAGTCTCTCAACTTTCACTTTGTTACATCAAGGTTATTAAATTATCATTTTGTAAATTAAAAAGTACTCAATTTTACCTAAATATTGCAAAAGTTACCGTTTTTTGTAATAAAACAAATTCACTTTATTTTGGCGTAAATATCACAAAAAGCCATTAGGAGAAACAAAAGAGACAATTAAATGATACTTTGGTGAAGTTTAATTACTTTTTTTGTGACTTTCTATGGTTCTTAAGCAAGGTTGAATGATTATTTTTTTATAAAAAATAATTTAGTGATTTTTTTATAATATTTAAGCAAAATCGAGTGATTTTTATGTTACAAAAATAGTATAGCTATTTTAGTTTAATAAAATAAAGGGAAAGATGAATGATAATCTATGAAATCAATGCAAACAACCGAACAACAATAATATATTCAGTATATTCTTATAGATGGAGTTGGGGAAAGGCAAACGACTGAACAATAATAACAAATTCAATATATTCTCGTAGGAGGAGTTCGGGTAGGTAGTGTATAGGCAGAATTGCCTAAATGACACTTATACTTGTGCCACGTTGTCATGTCGATCCCCAAACTTAACAATTTGCCAATTGCACACTTACACTCTTTCAAACCGTGTATAATAAATGCTTATGATAGGAGGTTGCCAATGCGTGTAATACAATCTCCTCCACGTTGGCTGCCAAGTCAAAAAATAACAATGTGTAGATGCCATGTCACATGGTAGATTAATCCCCTAATCCCCCCCCCTGATTTCTATCTCTCCCATCACGTTCTTCCTCCTGCCCATCTCGCTTCTCTCTTCATGTTCTTACTCCTCTCCCCTTCCAATTCTTCCCTTTTTATATTATAGAAATAAAATTAAAATAAATAAAGAAAATAAATCGAGGTAAAATTAATTGTTTTTTCAGATCGAAAAGTGGGAGAAGAAGTTCGTTGGTCCATTTCCATGGCTGAAGGCGTTAGATAGTGGAGAAGAAGTTTAGTGGTCCATTTTTTGTCCAACTCGAAAATGGGGGAATAATTCATTATTTTTCTTCTTTTTTATTGATTTAGGAAAAATTTTCGCCTTGTTTTATTTTTGAAATTGGGGGTTAAATTTTCTCAAAAAGCTCTAATCTTTTTAAAGTATTAATTGGTTAAAGATGTATAATTTGTGCTTAAAAATTCTATATGAGTTAATTTTGAGGTGTGGTGATTTTTGAGGATTTTTCGGTTAACCCTTTTTTTGGTTTGTTGGTATTTTTGATAGTTTGATGGGTTTTTCTTCTACAAAAAGGGCATATAATTGAATTTTAAAAGATATCTGAATTATTGGCCAGAGGATTCTAAATTCATGATAAAATTTCATATTCGAGGGAAGAGACAAATAAAGAAGATACGGAGGGGAGAAAAAATTGGAAAGAAAATATTGAAGAGAGAGAGAAAAAAAAGAAAAGAATTGGACAGAAAATGTTGGAAAGAGAGAGAGAAAAGAAAAGAAGTAAAGCTCACTTTTATTCAATAATGGAGGATGAACAATCGGGAAGAAGATGACAGCCAAAAAATGATTGTTGGTGCCTTTTTAATAGGCCTCACGCTCCTTAAACGAGTGTAGCACACGTACTTCAGTAAAAAATACCACATAGGATGAGTGGGGTTTAAAATACTCAGTTTTTAATGGTAGAAGAATTTGGTTGGCAAACTTGTAAGTACGAACACCGACATTGATAAAATTGGACAAGTACAGGGTCCTCCCAGGCTATTCTGCCGTACTGTATGTATATTATGATATGAAGGTAGAGAAATGCAACCGACAAAACATAACAATTAAGGCCAATAGCTAATATAAGAATCTACTTTTCAAAAAATAGTAATATCCATTTATTAATTGTACTTTCTAGAGTTTACTACACATCTCATCCACCTACAACAATCCTCTGTATGATTGAACCATTATAAATAGAACAATCAAATTCTATCCATTTCATCTTAGAATTTTTGTTTAATGATCAATCCTTATTTCTTTTTCTTGCTTAGATGCTAGAAATGGTGGTCCGTCTTATCGACGGATACAATTTTATTGTTACGTAGAAAGAGAATTACAAAGTTCCTCTTTCTTAAAAAGATACATGTTCTTTCCGTTTTTGGAAAGTGACATATTTGCCAGGCCGGTGATTCTCCTTCCATGGCATAGAAAATAGTATCAATCTTTTTTTTCCCCTCACTTTTTGACTTTCAGATTTGGTACTCGACCCTCAAACATGATCCCAGCTTAATTTCTTGGGATTCTACTAAGACTTTAGAGCTCCAAATCATCCATTTTAGCTCCAAACTTATTTTTTCACTCGTAATCACATTCTACACAACATAACACACGTAATAAGTACAAAGTACTAACAATTTGGCTCAAATACAATCAAAGTATAGTAATTAGAGTGTAAAATATAGCTAAAAACGTGAGTTCCTAGCCTACCATCACGAGGCGATGACTATTGTTCCTTAGTTCATTTTTGATGGGCCGAAAAATATTAGGCGATTCGGGTCCGGTCGCCCGGGCCCATGCAGATGGCCTTGGCTATGACACATGAAACTCTAAGAATTGGGCAGAATTCCAGTTTTATGGCCCTAAAATGCCAAATAATATGGAACGGTCATGGCGAGGCGATGACTATTTTCTCTTAGGTCATTTTTTATGGGCCGGCAAAATTTTAAGTGATCCGGGTACGGTCGCCTGGTCCCATGGCACACGAAAATCAGGGAATCAGGTGAAATTTCAGTTTTATGTCCCTAAAATGCCAAACAATCAGGAACGGTCATGACGAGGTGATGACTATTGTTCCTTAGATCGTATTTGATGGACCGAAATTTTTTTAGGCGATCCGGGTCTAGTCGCCCGGGCCCATGAAGATGGCATGGGTTATAGCACACAAAAATCTAAAAATCGGGCAAAATTTCATTTTATGGCCCTAAAACGCAAAAAATGAGGAACAATCATGGCAAGAAAATAAATATTGTTCCTTAGGTCGCGTTTGATTGGAAATCGGGCAGAATTCTAATCTTATGGTCCTAAAACGATAAAAAATGAGGAACATTTATGGCGAGGCGATGACTATTGTTCCTTAGGTCATTTTTGATGGTCCAAATTTTTTTTAGGCGATCCGGGTCCAGTCGCCCGGGCCCATGCAGATGGCGTGGCCTATAGCACACGAAAATCTAGGAATCAAGCGAAATTTCAGTTTTATTGCCCTAAAATGCTAAAAAAATAAGGAACGGTCATGGCGAGGCGATGACTATTATTCCTGAGGTCATATTTTATGGGCCGACAAAATTTTAGGTAATGTGGGTGTGGCTGCTTGGCCCAATGCAGTTGGTGTGAGCAATAGCACACGAAAATCTGGGAATCAGACGTAATTCAAATTTTATGGCCCTAAAATTCCAAAAACCAAGGAACAATCATGGAGAGGCGATGATTATTGTTCCTTAGGTAATTTCTTATGTGTCCTATCGCCCGGCCCATATAGATGGTGTGGGCTATAAGACATAAAAATCTGGGAATCAGGCAGAATTCTAATTTTGTGGCACTAAAATGCCAAAACATAATGAACGGCCATGGCGAGGCGATGGATATGATGCCATGGGTAATTTTTGATGGGCCAACATAATTTTAGGGAATTCGGGTCCCCCGAGATCATGCAGATGACATGGATATAGCATGCAAAAATCTGGGAATCGTGCGAAATTCCAATTTTATAGCTCTAAAACGCCAAAAAAGGAGTAACGATCATGGCGAGATGGTGACTATTGTTCCTTAGGATGTTTTTGATGGGCTGAAAAAATTTAGGCGATCCGAGTCCAGTGGCCCGGGCCCATGCAGAACGCGTGAGATATAACACACAAAAATCTGGGAATTGGGCGGAATTTCATTTTATGGCCCTAAAATACCGAAATATGAGTAACGGTCATAGCGAGGCAGTGACTATTGTTCCTTAGGTCGTTGTTTATGGGTCGGCAAAATTTTAGGCGATACAGGTCCTGTGGCCCGAGCCTATGCAGAAGGCGTCGGTTATAGCATACGAAAATATCAAAATCGGGCGAAATTCTAGTTTTATGGCCCTAAAACGCCAAAAAATGAGGAACGATCATGGAGAGGCAATGAGTATTGCTCCTGAGGTGTTTTTGATGAGCCGACAAAATTTTAGGCGATCCATATCAGGTCGCCCGGGCCCATGCAGATGGCGTGGGCTATAACACATAAAAATTTGGGAATCAGGCGAAATTCCACTTTTAGGGCGCTAAAATGCCAAAAAGCAAGGAACTGTCATGGAGAATCAATGAATATTGTTTCTTAGGTCATTTTTATGGTCTGACAAAATTTTAGGCAATTCGAGTCCGGTCGCCCCGATGCATACATATAGCGTAAGTTACCAATTTTATGGCCCTTAAACACCAAAAAATGAGGAATCGTCATGGTGAAGCGATGACTATTGTTGCATATGTCGTTTTTTATAGGCTTGAAAATTTTTAGGTGATTCGGGCCCGGTCGCCCGGATGCATGCAGATGGCGTAGGTTATAGCAAATAAAAATCTAGGAATCGGGCGAAATTCTAATTATATGGTCCTAAGACACAAAAAATGAGGAACGGTCATGGCGAAGTGATTATTATTGTTCCTTAGGCCGTTTTTGATAGGCAGACCAAATTTTAGGCGATTCGGGTCCGGTCGCCCGGATGCATGTAGATGGCGTGGGCTAAGCACACAAAAATTTGGGAATCAGGCGGAATTCCAATTCTGTGGCCCTAAAACACCAAAAATGAGGAACGGTCATGGTTAAGCAATGACTATTGTTCCTTAAGTCGTTTTTTATGGGCCGATAAATTTTAGGCGATTCGGGCCCGTTCGCTCGGATGCATGCATCATTTTAATTTTGATTGTGTATAATAAACATATTGAAAAACTAGTGTGATGTAATTTCTTTTAAATTTACCAACTGAAGGTTAATTTCGTATATAGTCACTCAACTTCCACTTTATTACATTAAGTTTATTAAACTGTTCTTTTGAAAATAAAAAAGAACTCAATTTCACCTAAATATTACAAAAGTTACCATTTTTTGTAATAAAAAAAATCCACTTTATTTTGGCGTATATATCACAAAAAGTCATTAGGAGAAACAAAAGAGACATTTAAATGATACTTTGGTAAAGTTGAATTACTTTTTTTTTATGATATTTTATGGTTCTTAGGCAAGGTTGAATGATTATTTTGTTATAAAAAATAATTTAGTGATTTTTTGTAATATTTAAGCAAAATCGATTGATTTTTATGTTACAAAAATAGTATAGTTAATTTAGTTTAATAAAATAAAGGAGAAGTTGAATGATAATTATGAAATCAACGCAAACAACTGAACAACAATAACATATTCAGGTCTGGTCGCCCAGATGCATACATATGGCGTGGGTTATAGCACATGAAAATCTGGGCATTAGGCGAAGTTCCAGTTTTGTGATCCTAAAATGGCAAAAAATACGGAACGGTCATGACGAAGCGATGATTATTGTTCCTTAGGTAGTTTTTGATGGGCCGACAAATTTTTAGGCGATTCAGATCTGTTTGCCCGGATGCATGCAAATGGCGTGGGCTATAGCACACGAAAATATGAGAATCGGGTTGAATTTCCAATTTTGTGGCCCTAAAACGTCAGAAAAAGACAAACGATCATGGCGAAATGATGACTATTATTCTTTAGGTCATTTTTATGGGCCAGCAATATTTTAGGTGATTCTGGTCTGGTCGCCCGGATGTGTAGATAGTGTGGGCTATATAGCATACGAAAATTTGAGAATCTAGCGGAATTCCAGTTATATGGCCCTAAAACGTCAAAAAATGAGGAACGATCATGGCGAAGCGATGACTATTGTTCCTTAGGTTGTTTTTTATGAGTCGGTAAAATTTCAGGCGATTCGGGTCCGGTCGCCCGGATGCATGCAGACAGCGTGGGTTATAGCACACGAAAATTAGGGAATCAGGCGGATTTTTAATTTTATAGCCCTAAAACACCAAAAAATGAGGAACGGTCATGGAGAAGCGATGACTATTGTTGCATAGGTCGTTTTTGATAGGCTTGCAAAACTTTAGGTGATTCGAGTCTGGTTGCTCGGATGCATGCACATGGCGTGGGCTATAGTATACGAAAATATAGGAATCGGGCGAAATTCCAGTTTGATGGCCCTAAAATGTCAAAACACGAGGAACGATAATGGCGAAGCGATGACTATTGTTTCTTAGATTATTTTTTGTGAGCCGGCAAAATTTTGGGCGATTCGGGTCTGGTCACCTGAATGCATGCAGATAGCGGGGTTATAACACAAAAAAATCAGAAAATCGGGCGGAATTCTAATTTTATAGCCCTCAAACACCAAAAAATGAGGAACGGTCATCGCAAATCAATGACTATTGTTGCATAGGTCATTTTTTATAGGCTTTCAAAATTTTAGGTGATTCGGGTTCGTTCGCCCGGATGCATGCATTATTTTGATTTTGATTGTGTATAATAAACATGCTGAAAAACTAGTGTGGTATAATTTCTTTTAAATTAACCAAGTGGAGGTTAATTTTATAGATACTCACTCAACTTTCACTTTGTTACATTAAGGTTATTAAACTATCATTTTGTCAATAAAAAAGTACTCAATTTTACCTAAATATTACAAAAGTTACTATTTTTTGTTCCACTTTATTTTGGCGTAAATATCACAAAAAGTCATTAGGAGAAATAAAAGAGACATTTAAATGATACTTTGGTAAAGTTGAATTACTTATTTTGTGAATTTTTATGATTCTTAAGCAAGGTTGAATGATTATTTTATTATAAAAAATAGTTTAGTGATTTTTTGTACATTTAAGCAAAATCGAGTGATTTTTATGTTACAAAAATAGTATAGCTATTTTAGTTTAATAAAATAAAGGGAAAGTTGAATGATAATTTATGAAATCAACGCAAATAACTGAACAACAATAACATATTCAGTATATTCTTACAAATGGAGTAGAGAAACACAATAAAGTTTTCGGTCACGGGTTTCTTTTAATAAAGTTCCTCTTTCTTAAAAAGAGATATGTTCTTTCCGATTTTGGAAAGTGACATATTTGTCAGGCTTGTGATTCTCCTTCGATGGCATAGAAAATAGTATCAATCGGTAACTGGATCTCCATGCGTCTGAGTCGGATAAAGAAATGAGTATATGATCGGATACTTTTCCGGCGCCGGCAATCTTTCGCTGGTTTTTCAGGTTTCCGGTGATGATTTTTGAATAAAATTGTTCTTTTTATTCAAACCCCTAAATTGATTAACCCTTCGAATTAAATCTTGTTGATTTTTTGTGACTATGTCTCAGCTTTTTGAAACCCTAGTAAGCTGCTACAGTTTAAATCCCAAAATTTGAACCCTAAATTGCTGTAACTAATAGACCATTAAGAGCATGTTGCTAAGTCTGTTCTTAATTGACTGGACTAATTTTTCTCTTTAAGTAAAACTAAATTTGCTGATAAATTCTTCCTTCAAAATTTAGTTTTTTTCTATGTGCTGTTGAGTTTAACAAGCATTTCTGATTTTAATAATAAAGTAAATAACTTTGAGCTGTGAGAAGCATTTAACTAGGGCTTCTTTTAGGTTTTAAATCCTTTATGATTCCAACTGATTAGCTAGTTCAGTTGCAGGTGCGGGAAACATTTCTTAAGCTTCATGAGAGGATTTCTTAGTTGCTGATTACTTTTCATATTTGCTGAAATTGGCTTGTTTAATTACCTGTTATACCTATTATGGTGCAGAATATAGCGTCCTGTCAAGGAGAAGTATTATGTGCTAAATTTTACTAGTTTATTTCATGTCAATACGTTAAGGCGATAGTGTGCTCTATCACAAAAAATAGTCAAAGCTATAGTTGACATGCCTTTTCTTATTAAATATATGCTGAAGTTTTGATACTGTTATGTATAATTAGCTATTTAGAATGGAATAAACTTATCCTATTATGGAACATAATTATGCTTGATCGAATTCTGAAAATAAGATATGTGGATGAAAATGAGTTTTTTTTTTTTTTTTTGGCTAATAGATGAAAATGAGTTGACAGAAGCATGAATACGTCTATGTTACTCATCAACTGCATATCAGAATTGCTATGATATTGCCTCACTAGATCTGATGCAATGTTTTACCTCTACGAGCTTCTTAACTTTCCGTGCCCCCCCCCCCCCTCCCTTCTCGGGGAGCCTGGAATTCGGCTTCGGCACCTATCCCCTGAGACCCTGCAAATATCTAGTCAAAATCTAATGTAACAGTTTTAAATGAAGTTAGGTTCCTAACTTCCTTAGAACTTGCTGAACTGTTTCTCTTTTGTTGGGAATCATAGACCTACCCTGTCCTATATTTTCGCATTTCCTGGTGCTTATGTATGATATTAAGCGTCATTTATCACACTTATGGCATTAAGGAATTTTATTCATAAAGATGATACAGGTGATTCCTCCTTTGTGCTTGCTAAATTTATTGGCTGGAGCTTCTCGGACATTTTGATGACTGGGAATGCCTTTTTTTTCCCTTTTGGGTTGGGTTTTTCACGCTGACAATTTGTCCGAGACACTACATATTTTCTTTCTGATTGGTATTGACAACTATAATCTCTAACTTTTGTTGTTTCCTAAAGTTTGTTTTGTTTTTTTGGTGTCTATGTATTCCCATTGTTGACTATGAATATTACATGTCTGTGAACAATTAATTTTTTTCGCTCATAATGAGGAATCTCTTAAATGAGCCATGCTCCTTGAATAGGAATAAAATATGTTGTTTTCAGTTCTTCACACTTTATGGGCCTTATTTTACTTATAAGTTAGCCTCTTTCGTATGTATTTTTTTTATAACATCTATTAGTTGGTGTGCATCTTAAAAGCAAGCTGAACGGCTAGAATTAGAACCTTGGTGACATGTCTTGACTCAAGACTGTTAATTCTTGATTGTCGTACTCATACTGGAGCCACATAGCAGAACTACTAAGAAATCAAACTAGTGAACTCTCAAAGAATTCACTCTTATGCAACTTGGTATGACAAGATGGAACATAAAACCAAGCATGTTGTGGCAGAAAGCTTACAAACTAGAAATAACAAGCTGCCAGAAATTAGTGGAAAGTTATTAGGAGACCTTTTAAAGAACTTCAATACTCTGGTAATGTTCAAAGTTCAAACTTAAAATCTGAATCCTGCAATTTGATTATGATCTTAAGATGTTGTGTGCGCCCTAGCAATGCCATGAAAGTTTTGCTAGTTTTGCAACTGTAACGTGTCACGTGGATAAACTAGCTGCAAGCATTTCAACTAACATTGTTGTTGAGAGACTCGTTCCTGGAATTTTGTGGATAAGAATTAGTAGTGAACAGTAACAGTTGCACAGAGCTTATGCTTTCCCTTTTTTTTATTTTTTTAATTTATTAAAACTGAGCCTCCATTGATTATTTATGTGATAAAAGTTACAATTTGAGTTTGGCATCCCAAACTTTGTACATAATCATTGAGATGAGTGCTTACATTTTCCTATTTGTCAAGTAAGTGCCCTTGTAGAGAGAGGAAGAATTCACATAGTATCGCCTACGTTGAGAATCGAGCCTTGGTTCCCAAGGTCATTACTCTTCTCTTCGACTTCTAGACTATCCCATTGAGGGTGTATATGGCATATGGCTATTATGGGACATTTATTCCTCTAGAGACATCATGTTGATAGTTCTGAGCTAATAGCCTCCTCCACAGGTAATTCCACCATTGTTTTTTGCAAAAATTATAGGCTGAAGATCCTCAGATTACTTTGAGGTTTGAAGTCCTTTCTTTCCTTTCGGGTTAAACAATTGGACAGTCTTTAGATTCTTCGTAGAATAGTAGTCAGCATGAAATAGCATTAGATGCCTGGGCAACAATTAAGTTGTTTGTTCATTATGATAAAACTATCAAATGAACCTTGCTCCTAGCATAGGAATAATTTAATTTATGTTTTCTTTGTAAGTAAAATTGAGTTACACCGAACTGTTAAGTGTGAACACCTTGTCTGAAGTTGATTAATTTTTCTAACTTAAAAGAAGTGCCAACCAATTACTGTAATCTCTACTTTTTTGTATTTGTCTGCAATAACTATCCGTGCCCTCTGTTGTAATCTTATCTTTGTTTATTTTCAATTAATGTAATCTTCTATTATTCAAAAGTAGTAAAATGCATTTATTACTAAGTGAAAACACTTCATCACATCTCACTTTCTGGTTGGTTATAAATGGTGAGAGATTCATATCCTAACACTTATGTATTGAAGGTTTCCAGATCGATCAATCTTGTTCCTTTTTCTTACTCAAATGCTAGAAATGGTGGTCCGTCTCATCAAATGATAATCTTTCATGTTATATATAAGGAGAATTACAAACCTGACAAATATGTGTGACCATTTCTAAAAGAAAGAATACAATTTCATGGTGTTTAGATAAACTGTCATTTCATTTACAAAAGAATGTCCTGTATGTGAAAAAAATGTCATTATCGTTTTCTTGCAAAAGACACATTTGTCAGGCTTGTGATTTTCCTTTAATGGCATGGAAAATATTATCAACTGGTGAGTGGACCTCCATTCATCGGAGTTGGAAAACGGAACGGGTCATTGATCGGATACTTCTCCAGTGCTGGAGCTGGAGCAATTTCACCGATTGTCAAGATTCCAGTGATGTTTTTGGGTTGGTGAAATTGTTTTTTCTTTAGAACCCTAGATTGATTAACCCTTTGAGTGAATCTTATCCTTTTCCATGATACTTTCTTGTTTTTTTGTGTGCAGATTTTGGAACCTTATTAACTGCTTCGATTAGATTACCAAATCTTGAATCCTAAATTGCTTTTAGAAGAAGCTAGGAAGATTTTGATAATGTAATTTCTGGAAATTATTCATTTATTGACTGTTATGATGTAGTTATCTATAAATTCGAATTGTTAGAAAATTAATGTAGCTTACTAGTGCATCCACAAAACCATAGATGAAATGGATTTGAATTATTTTACTGATTAGTAAGCTCTATTGCAGGAAAAGGAAATGTTTCTAAAACTCCAAGATAGGATTGCTTAGTAAATGATTTCATATTCATCTTTGATAAAATTGTCTTGTTACTGACCTGCTCTTTTTGAGCTTTTGTTTCTTAACATGTTTATGTCAGTATTATGTTATTCTGTATTTTGTTACTTGGCGGACTTTGGGTTTCCTTCAATACTTTCACATACGGATGGCTCATTTGAAGGAGTTTCTCCTGAAACGAGAGCCCGTCTAGATTCATAAATGTTTGAGGACAAGCGGCCACTCTGCAATTATCTTTGGTATATGTAAGGAATAGATTGCATGATGTTGATATATCTGAACAACGTGGAGAAGGGAGACTCGTAATCCTGAAGTGTTATCAGGTTTTGGTGCACAAGGTAGCATACCGTCGAGGAGAGATTTTACGTACTAAATTTTACAATTTATATACGTGTAGGCCATAGTGTTCTCCCTTGTCTCATAAATAGTCAAAACCATAGGTGGCATCCCTTTTCTTGTTAAATGTATATAGAAGCTTTTGATACTCTTATGTATAAGTAGCTCTTTAGAACAGAGCAAAGTTGACCTACCGTAGAAATGGTGGTCCGTCTTATCGAATGATACAATTTTCTTGTTATATATAAGGAGAATTACAGACCTGATAAATGTCTTCCATCATGTCCCGAGTTTCCTTAATAAAGTACTTTCTTTCTTAAAAAGGACATGTTCTTTTCGTTTTTGGAAATTGACATATATGTCAGGCTTGTGATTCTTCTTGAATGGCATAAAAATGGTATCAATCGGTAACTGAATCTCCATGCGTCTGAGTCGGATTTCCGGCGCTGGCGATCTTTCTACGGTTTTTCAAGAATCCGGTGATTCTCTTTTAGTAGGTACATTTTTTTTCTTCAAATTCGTAAATTTTTTGACCCCTTTGAAATCCTAGTAGCTGCTTTGATTTAATTCCCAAATCTTGAACCCTAAATAGCTATAATTAAAATAGATCATTAAGAGCAAGTTGCTAAATGTGTTCTTAATTGATTGGACTAATTTAATTTTTTATGTCTGCTGTGAGTTTAACAAGCATTTCTGATTTTGAAGTTAATAACTTTGTGCTATGAGAAGTATTTTAACTAGGGCTGCTGTGTCGTTCACTGTTAATTTTCTTCTAACAATTTTACTTCTTTTGCATACTTTATCAGTGATTTCTTTCGTCTCGTAATGATTATTCCAATCCATTTTTTATTATTTTGAACTTTTTATTTTTGAAGTCTGTTGCGATTACAAGTGATTATCAAGTTTTGTTGCAGGTATGTGGAATGTTTCTCAAGGTTCATGATATGATTACTTAGTTACTGATTATTTTCATATTTGCTGAAATTGACTTGTTAATTTACCTGTTATACATGTTATGGTGCCCAATGTAGCAGCCTATCAAGGAAAAGTTTTATGTGCTAGATTAAAAAATAATGGGCAGCCTGGTGCGCTAAGCTCCCGTTATGCGCGGGGTCCGGGGAAAGGCTGGACCACAAGGGTCTATTGTACGCAACCTTACCCTGCATTGCTGCAAGAGGTTGTTTCCACAGCTTGAACCTGTGACCTTCTGGTCACATGACAACAAATTTTACCAAGGCCCCCTTCTTTTACGTGCTAGATTGAGGTAGTTTATTTCTTGGGCAATACATTAAGGTGATAGTATGCTCTCATATCTCAGATTAGTCAATGCTATAGCTGGCTTCCCTTTCTTATTAAATATATGTAAAAGTTTGGATGATCTTGTGTGTAATTAGGTATTTACAGCCGAATAAACTTGATCTACTGCACAGTTTTAGAGTTTCTGTAGACATTTGGAGCACACTTCATTGTCACTTTAGAACATAGGTATGCTTGTTCTAATTATGAAAATAAGATGTGTAGATGAAAATTTGTGACAGAGACATGAATGCATCTACGTTAGGCGTCAATTGCATATCAGAATTGCAACGATATTGCCTCAGCAGATCTGATGCAATGCTTTAGCTCTAGCACTTTCTTAACTTTCCTGTCTCCGGCTCTTTGGGGTGTATTTGCCTATATGGCATACTGCTGTTATGGAACATTTGTTAATCTAGAGACATAATGTTGATAGTTCTGAGCTACTTGCCTTCTCCACAAGTGATTCCACCTTTGTGTTCCCTAATATTATAGGCTGAAGATCCTCAAATTACTATGAGGTTTGAAATCCTTTCTTTCCTTTTGGATCCTCAAATTATAGCAGCATGCAGGAAGTTGAAGAATAGCACATATTATGGTTATGAAAAACATGGAAAATTTCAGTGCAACTGAAAACTCCTAACAAAAGGTTGATCATTCAGAAACCCTTAGAATTTGAACAATGGCATACAAAAATGGAATCTGCAGTTTCGAAAGAAAGAAGTTGCAGATATTCGAAATCATTCTGTATGAAGCTCGTTTACCATATTTGTGTTGTACCACTTTCATAGATCCTACATTTATTAGTAATTTGTACAAAATTTATAACTATTATTACAGAAAGCATCACAAAAGGTTTTACTTCCCATTCCTCCTTGACATCTTGCAGTATTCAGATAGGAGATAATCGAAAGAATCTCAAATGATATGGAACTAAGCAAGGGTGACAGCGACGCTGCCTCTTCATTCCTCATTTGGTTCACCCACATATTAGGCTTAATTGGTTAAAGGCACGTAATTACCTATTCGGATTGGCTACATTTGATTCGACCGGTAGTAATCCGTTTAAGAAGCCGCTTGCACTTATCTTCCTAGAGTTGGAATTCAGGATGATTTATAATTTTTCGTGTGCTAATGTCCACGTCATCTTCATGAATTCGGTGACGGTCTCCGAATTACCTAAAATTTTGTGGGCTACTCAGAAACGACCTAATGAACAATAGTCATTGCATCGCTATGACCGTTCCTTGTTTTTTGGCACTTAAAACAAAAAATCAGGATAATTTTCAATTTTTCGTGTGCTAATGTCCACGTCATCTCACCTAAATTTTGTGGACCATCAGAAACAACCTAATGAATAATAATCATTGCTTCTCCATGATTGTTTCTCGTTTTTTTTGGTATTTTAGATTTAGGGTTCCTCTCACCTCTTTGCGACTGCTGCCTTCTTCCTCAGCTCGACTGTGACGACTTCTTCCTCAGCTCATCGCTCATCCTTCTTCCTTAGGTTAGTGCGACTTCTTCTGAGTTCTGAGTCCCTTTTCAGTTTTCTTCCTCTTTTCCTCAGCTCATTCGATTTTGGTAGAAATTTCTTGTGTTGATTATTCCGCTAAGTTAAACTCAGTATGTAACTTTCTTCTATTGATCCCTTTCTATGTTACGTTATTTTGTTAAATAGAAACATGGACTTGTCGGGTTTCATTAATCTCTGAGCAATTTTCTATGTTATGTTTGGACTTGAAAGGTTAGCTTGTTTGTGAAATCCAGTGATTCGTATATTGCTAGCTTGTTTGGACTTGAAAGGTTAATTGTTATATTGTGAAATCCTGCTAGTGGATGCTGCCAGAAGTTAATTGTTATTTTGTTCATGTTGCTAGTGGACTTGAAAGGTTAATACCTGATTGATGAAGCAACAACTGCAGAAGCTCTGAACATTTCCCAATAATTTCAATGTGTTAATTGATAAGATAGGAGCAAAATTGCAGATTTCAGAGTAAGAGGAAATGGGAGAATTGAGAAGAAACCCAGAACTGATACAGAAGTTCTCCACGCTCTCACTATTTCGTGTTTTAATGCTTTCTGTAGGGTTTAAGGTTTAACTTTAATAATTGTTATTTTGTTCATGTTTGGATGCTACAACGTTATGCCCACTGCCCAGTTTTTATATTATGCAAAAACTCCTGGAAGTTTATGACCACTAGAAGTAAATCCAGATATAAAAATCTTGAACCGTTAATAACCGAAAAACTAAACCGGAAATAACCGAACCGAACTTTCAAAAAACTGCACAGAACCATAAATACTTTAGTTTGATTTGGTTATTAATATTACAAAACCGAAAATCGATAAACCGAACTGTACTTTCATAATAACCAACCGAACCGACCGATGCTCCGAATCGTTTCAAATTTTTGTAGACCCATCAGAAACAACCTAATGGTTAATAGTCATCGCTTTGCCATGACCTTTCCTCATTTTTGGCGTTTAAGAGTCATAAAATAGAAATTCAAGATGATTTCCAATTGTTCGTATGGTTAGTCCACACATCTTCATGAATTCAGGCGACGTGTTTTGACTGGCCTAATATTGGGCCAATCAGAAATGACCTAATGAACAATAGTCATTTGTTCGCCACATCTATTTCTCAATTTTGGCATTTTTGGGCCACAAAACAGGAGAAATTTTCAATTTTTCTTGTGCTATTGTCCATGCCATCTTCATGAATTGGTGCGACCGGCTCTGAATCGCCTAAAATTTTACATGTCCATCAGAAAATACTTAATAAAAAATAGTCATCGCTTCGCCATGAATGATCCTCATTTTTGGCGTTTTAGGGCCATAAAACAAGAATTCAGGACGATTTCTAATTTTTCATGTGCTAATGTCCACGCCATCTTCATGAATTCGGGCGATGAGTTTCGAATCACATAAAATTTTTTGGGCCTATAACAAACAACCTAATAAGCAATAGTCTTCGTTTCACCATGAATGGTCCTCGTTTTTGGCGTTTTAGTGCCATAAAACAGGAATTCAGAACGATTTCTAATTTTTCGTTTTTTAATGTATACACCATCTTCATGAATTCAGGTGATAAGATCTGAATCGCCTAAAATTTTGTGGGCTAATTAGAAATGACCTAATGAACAATAGTCTTTGCTTCAACATGATGTTTCTCGGTTTTTGGCATTTTAGGGCCATAAAACACGAATTCAGTATGATTTTCCAATTTTTAATCTGCTAATGTGTACGCCATCTTCATAAATTCTTGCGTCATAATAAAAAATAGTCATCCTTTTAGGACCATAAAGAAGAAATTCAGAATGATTTCTAATTTTTCGTGTGCTAATGTCTACGCCATAGTCATGAATTCAGGCGTCAGGCTCCGAATTGCCTAAAAATTTCTGAGCCCATAAAAAACGACCGAATGAACTATAGTCATTGCTTTTGCATGACCCTTCCTTATTTATTGTTTTTTGCATTTTAGGACTATGAAACGGGAATATAGGACAATTTTCAATTTTTTATGTGCTTATATCCACACAATCTTCATGAATTTGGTCGACGGACTGAAAATTGCCTAAATTTTGTGGTTCCATTAGAAAGGACCTAATGAAAATAAATGTTCCCTATTTTTTGACGTTTTAGGTCATAAAATAGGAATTCAGAACGTTTTCAATTTTTTGTGTACTAATAATGTCCACACCATTTTTATGAATTCGGGAGACAAAATTTAGGTTATTTTTTATGGGCTAACAAAATTTTAGGCGATTCGGGTCCGATCGCCCGGATGCATGCAAATGGTGTGAGCTATAACACATGAAAATATGAGAATCGGACGGAATTTCAGTTTTGTGGCACTAAAGTACCAAAAAATGAAGAACGGTCATGGCGAAGTGATGATCATTGTTCCTTAGGTTATTTATTATAAGCCCGCAAAAATTTTTGGCGATTTGGGTCCGGTCGCTAGGATGCGTGCAAATTGCGTGGGCTATAACACACAAAAATCTGGGAATCGAGTGAAATTCCAGTCTTATAGCCTTAAAACGCCAAAATATGAGGAACGGTAATGGCGAAGAGATGACCATTGTTCCCTTAGTTATTTTTGATGGGCCGACAGGTGGAATTCTAATTTTCTGGCCCTAAAACGCCAAAAACAAGGAACGATCCTGGCGAAGCGATGAGTATTATTACTTAGGTCATTTTTTATGTGTCGACAAATTTTTAGATGATTTAGGTTCGGTTTCTCGAATGCATGCATATCGCGTGGGCTATAGCACAAGAAAATGTAGAAATCAGGCGGAATTCCTGTTTTGTGGCCCTAAAACACCTAAAATGAGGAATGTTCATAGGAAAGCGATGACTGTTGTTCCTTAGATCGTCTTTGATTGTCCACCAAAATTTTAGGCGATTCAGGTCGGTCGCCCGGTTGCATATAGATGGCGTGGGCTATAACACACAAAAATATAAGAATCAGGCGGAATTCCAGTATTATGGTCTTAATACGCCACAAAATAAGGAACGGTCATGGAGAAACGATGACTATTGTTCCTCATGTCATTTTTGATGGGCCAGAAATATTTTAGGTGATTTCGGTCTCGACGCTCAGATACAAGCAGATGGCGTAGACTATAGCACACGAAAATCTAGGAATCGGACAAAATTCCAGTTTTATCGTCCTAAAACGTAAAAAAATAAGGAACGGTTAAGACGAAGAGATGACCATTGTTCCTTTAGTCATTTATTATGGGCCGACAGAATATTAGGCGATTCAGGTCTGCTCGCCCGAACGCATGTACAAGGCGTGGGTTATAGCACACGATAATTTGAAAATTGGGCGGAATTCCAGTTGTATGGCCATAAAACGCCAAAAAATGAGGAACTATCATGGCGTAGCAAGGACCATTGCTCCTTTAGTTGTTTTTGATGGGCCCACATAATGTTAGGTGATTCGGGTCCAGTCGCCTGAATGGATGCATATAGCGTGGGTTATGGCACACGAAAATCTAGGAATTGGTAGGCATTCCAATTTTATGGTCTTAACGCCAAAAAAAGAGGAACGATCATGACGAAATGATGGCCATTGTTCCTTAGGGAATTTTTGATTGGCCGATAAAATTTTAGTTGATTCGGGTTCGATCGTCCGGATGCATGCAGATGTCGTGGGCTATAGCACACAAAAATCTTAGAATCAGCACAGTTCCTTTTTTGTGGCCTTAAAATGCCAAAAAATGAGGAACGGTCATGGCAAAGCGATGTACATTGTTCCTTAGGTCATTTTTGATAGACCGGCAAAATTTAGGCGATTCGGGTCAGGTCGTCCGGATGCATGCAGATGGTGTGGGCTATAGAGCACAAAAATCTGAGAATCCAGCGGAATTATAGTTTTGTGGCCTTAAAACGCCAAAAAACGAGGAAAGATCATGGCGAAGCAATGGATATTGTTCCTTTGGTTATGTTTTATGGCCCGAAATATTTTTAGGTGATTTGAGTCCGGTCACCCGGATGCATGCAGATGACATGGGCTATATCACATGAAAATGTGGGAGGAATTCAAATTTAATGGCCCTAAAATTCAAAAACCATGAATGATCATGGCGAAGCGATTACTATTGTTCCTTGGGTCATTTTTAATAGGCCGACAAAATTTTAGGTGATTCGGGTGCAGTCGCCCGGATGCATGCATATGGCGTGAACTATTGCATACGAAAATCTGAGAACCGAGCGGGATTCAAATTTTATTGCCCTAAAACGCAAAAAAATGAGGACCAATTATATCGAAGAGATGACTATTGTTCCTTAAGTCGTTTTTATGGGACGGCAAAATTTTAGAACAATTCAGGTATTTGGGAATCATACTGAATTTCAGTTTTGTGGCCCTAATACGCTAAAAAAGAGGAACGGTCATGGCGAAGCGATGCCTATTGTTCCTTAGGTAATTTTTGATGGGCCAGCAAAATTTTAGGCGATTCGGGTTCGGTCGCCTGGATGCATGCAGATGACGTGGGCTATATCACACAAAAATCTAGAAATCGGGTGGAATTCCAATATTGTGGCCCTAAAATGTCAAAAAATGAGGAACGGTCATAGCAAAGCGATGAACATTGTTCGTTAGGTCATTTTAGATGGACCGGAAAATTTTTTAGGCGATTCATTCCGGTTGCCCGGATGCATGCAGATGGCGTTGGCTATCGCACACTAAAATCTTGGGAATCAGTAATGTACACACCATCTCATGAACAATAGTCATTGCTTCGCTATGACCGTTCCTCGTTTTTGGCACTTTTACGATCATAAAACAAAAATTCAAGATAATTTTCAATTTTTCGTGTGCTAATGTCTACGTCATCTCATGAATTCGTGCGACGGGCACTGAATCACCTAAATTTTGTGGACCCATGAGAAATGACCTAATGAATAATAGTCATTGCTTCTCCATGAATGTTTCTCTTTTTTGGCATTTTAGGGCCATAAAACATAAATTAAGGATAATTTTCAATTTTTCGTGTGCTTATGTCTGCGCCATCTTCATGAATTCGATTACGGTCTTCAAATCGTCTAAAATTTCGTGGGCCAATCAAAACAACCTAATAAACAATAGACATCACTTTGCCATGATTGTTCTTCATTTTTTGGCATTTTAGGGCCATAAAACAGGAATTCATTACGACTTTTAATTTTTTGTGTGCTAATGTCAACGCAATCTTCATGAATTCAGGCGATAGACTTCAAATTGGCTAAAATTTTTTGTTTCCATAAAAAATAACTTAATGAACAATAGTCAAAGCTACGCCAAGACTGTTACTCATTTTTTGGCATTTTAGAAAAATATGAATTTAGGATGATTTTTAATTTTTCATATACTAATGTCCACGTCATCTTCATGAATTCGGGTGACGGGTTTTGAATCGCCTAAAATTTTGTGGGCCCATCAAAAATGACCTAATGAATAATAATTATCACTTCGCCATGACTGTTTCTCGTATTTGGCATTTTAGGGCCTTAAAATAGGATTTCATGATGATTTTTAATTTTTCGTTTGTCAATGTCCACGCAATCTTCATGAATTCGGGCGATGGGTTCCGTATCGCATAAAATTTTGTGGGCCATTCAGTTTCGATATAATAAACAGTAGTCATCGCTTTGCCATGCCCTTTTCTTATTATTTGGTATTTTAGGGCCATAAAACAGAAATTCAGTATGATTTTAATTTTTCGTTTGCTAATGTACACACCATCTTCATGAATTCGGAGCAAAGAGCTCCGAATCGCCTAAATTGTTTTGGCCCATCAGAAACGACTTAATAAATAATAATCATTACTTTGCCACGATTGTTTCTTATTTTTTGGCGTTTTATGGCCATAAAATAGAAACTCAAGATGATTTCCAATTTTTGCGTGCTAATGTCCACGTCATTATCATAATTTCGGGGAAATGAAAAAATAGTAATTTCATCGCCCGGATGCATGCAAATGGCATGGGCTATATCACACAAAAATCTGGGAGGAATTTCAATTTAATGTCCCTAAAATTCAAAAAACAGGAATGTTCATAGCGAAGCGATTACTATTGTTCCTTGGGTCATTTTTGATGGGCCGATAAAATTTTAGGCGATTTGGGTGCAGTCGCCCGGAAGCATGTAAGTGGCGTGAACTATTGCATACGAAAATGTAGGAATAGAGCGGGATTCAAATTTTATTACCCTAAATCGTCAAAAAATGAGGAACAATTATAGCGAAGTG
The DNA here is from genome assembly GCF_000390325.3 of Nicotiana tomentosiformis. Classification (NCBI taxonomy): domain Eukaryota; kingdom Viridiplantae; phylum Streptophyta; class Magnoliopsida; order Solanales; family Solanaceae; genus Nicotiana; species Nicotiana tomentosiformis. Next base: position 4,778,331 of record NC_090815.1, on the reverse strand, counting down.
ATGACTATTGTTCCTTAAGTTATTTTTATGGGACGACAAAAGTTTAGAACAATTCAGGTATTTGGGAATCAGACGGAATCCCAGTTTTATGGCCCTAATACGCCAAAAAATGAGGAACGGTCATGGCGAAGCAATGACTAATGTTCCTTAGGTCAATTTTTATGGGCCAACAAAATTTTAGGCGATTCGGATCCGGTCGCCCGGATGCATGTAGATGGCGTAGGCTATATCACACAAAAATCTTGAAATCTGGAGAATTCCAATTTTGTGGCCCTAAAATGCCAAAAAACGAGGAACGGTCATAGCAAAGCGATGACCATTGTTCCTTAGGTCGTTTTAGATGGGCCAGAAATTTTTTTAGGCGATTCACTTCCGGATGCATGCAGATGGCGTTTGCGATAGCACACTAAAATCTAGGAATCAAGCGGAATTTTAGTTTTCTGGCCCTATAATGCCAAAAAATAAGGAAGGTAATGTCGAATCGATGACTATTGTTCCTTAGGTCATTTTCTATGGGACGAAAAAATTTTAGGCGATTCGAGTCCGATCGTCCGGATGCATGTAGATGGCGTGGACTATAGCACATAAAAAATTAGAAATCGGGCGGAATTCCAGTTTTATGACCCTAAAAACGCCAAAAAACGAGAAAAATTCGTGGCGAAGTGATGACTATTATTCCTTAGGTCATTGTTGTGGCCCTAAAATGTCAAAAAATAAGGAATGGTCAGGGACAAGCGATGATTATTGTCCTTAGGTTATTTTTGATGGGACGAAATAATGTTAGGCGATTCGGGTCCGATCACCCAAATACATGTAGAGGCCGTGGGCTCTAGCACACAAAAATCAGAGAATCAGGCGAAATTTTAGTTTTGTGACCCTAAAACGCCAAAAAAGAGGAACGTTCATGGCGAAGCGATGACTATTATTCCTTAGGTCATTTTTGATGGGCCGACAAAATTTTAGGTGATTCGAGTCTGGTAGCCCGGTTGCATGCAAATGGCGTGGGGCTATAACACACATTATGGGAATCAGGTAAAATTCTAGTTTTATGGCCACAAAATGTCAAACAATGAGGAATGATCACGGTGAGGTGATGAATATTTCTCCTTAGGACGTTTTTGATGGGCCGGTAAAATTTTAGGTGTTCTAGGTCGGTTGGTCCAGGACAATTAAGAAGGCATGGGCAATAGCACACGAAAATTTGGAAATCGGGTGAAAATCCAGTTTTATGGCCCTAGAATGCTAAAATATGAGGAACGGTCATGGCGAGGCGATGACTATTGTTCCCTAGGTCATTTTTTACGGGTCTGCATAATTTTAGGCGATCCGTGTCCGGTCACCCGGGCCCATGCAGATGGTGTTCGCTATAGTACATGAAAATATGGGAATCAGACGGAATTCTAGTTTTATGGCCCTAAAACACCAAAAAATAAGTAACGATCATGGCGAGATGATGACTACTTTTTCTTAGGTCATTTTTTATGTGCCGGTAAAATTTTTGGCGATCCAGGTCCGATTGCGCGTATAGGATATGAAAATCTAGGAATCAGGCGGAATTTCAATTTTATGACCCTAAAATGGCAAACAATTGAGGAACGGTTATGGCGAAGTGATTACTATTGTTTCTTAGGTCGTTTTTGATGGACCGGCAAAATTTTAAGCGATTCGGGTTCGTCGCCCAGGCCCATGCAGATCGTGTGGGCTATAGCACCTGAATATCTGGAAACCAGGCAGAATTTCAACTTTATAGCCCTAAAACGCCAAAATGGAACGGTCAAGGCAAGGCAATGACTATTGTTGCTAAGGTCGTTATAGATGGGCCGAGAAAATTTTAGTCAATCCGGGTCCGGTCGCACAAACAAATATAGAAGGCATGGGCTATAACATACGAAAATCAGGGATTCAGGCGAAATTCCAGTTTTATGGCCCTAAAATACCAAAAAATAAGGAACGGTTATGATGAGGCGATGACTATTGTTCCTTATGTCGTTTTTGATGGGCCGTCAAAATTTTAGACGATTTAGGTCTGTCGCTCGGGCCCATGCAGATCGCGTCGGCTATAGCACACGAAAAGTTTGGAATTGGCGAAATTTTAATTTTATGGCCCTAAAACGCCGATAAACGAGGAACGACCATGACGAGTTAATGACGATTGTTCCTAAGGTGGTTTTTGACGGGCCCAAAAATTCTTTTGCGATCCAGGTTTGGTCACCTAGGTTCATGCAGATGGCGCAGGCTATAGTACACGAAAATCTGGGAATCATGCAGAATTTCAATTTTATGGCCCTAAAATGCCGATAAATGAGGAACGGTCATGGCGAGGCAATGACTATTGTTCCTTAGGTCATTTTTTATGGGCCTTCAAACTTTTAGACGATTCAGGTCCGTCACTTAGGCCCATGCAGATTGCATCGGCTATAGCACACGAAAATCTTGGAATCGGCAAAATTCTGGTTTCATGGCCCTAAAATGCCAAAAACCGAGGAACGATCATGGCGAGGTAATGACCGTTGTTCCTTAGGTGATTTTTGATGGATCGGCAAAATTTTTGACGATCCATGTCCAGTCGCCCGGTCCCATTCAGATGATTTTATATAACACACGAAAAATCTGAGAATTGGGCAGAATTATAGTTTTGTGGTCCTAAAATGCCAAAATATGAGGAACATTCACTGCGAGACGGTGACTATTGTTCCTTAAGTCATTATTGATGGGCCGAAATTTTTTTTAGGCGATCCTGGTCCAGTGGCCCGGGTCCGTGCAGAAGGTGTGGGCCATAGTACACAAAAATCTAGGAATTAGGCGGAATTCCAATTTGATTGCCCTAAAACGCCAAAAAATGAGTAACGGTCATGGTGAGGCGGTGATTATTATTCCTTAGGACATTTTTGATGGATCGGAAAAATTTTAGGCGATCTGAGTCTGATGACTTGGGCTCATGCATAAAGTGTGGTCTATAGCACAATAAAATAAGGGAATCGGGTAGAATTTCAGTTTTATGGCCCTAAAAATCCAAAAATATTAACAGTCATGGCGAGACGGTGACTATTGTTCCTTAGGTCGATTTTTATGGGCCTTCAAAATTTTAGGCGATCTGGGTCTGATGACCTAGGTCCATGCAGAAGGCGTGGTTTATAACACACGAAAATCTGAGAATCGAGAGAAATTTCAGTTATTTGGTCATAAAACGGCAAGAAATGAGTAACGGTTATGACGAGGCGGTGACTATTGTTCCTTATGTTATTTTTGATGAGCCGACAAACTTTTAGGCTATTTGAGTCTGGTGGCCCGAGCCCATGCAGAACGCGTAGGCTATATAGTGGCAGACCGTGACTTTTACGCATGCGGGTTCAGACTTATATAATGAAGTCCTCAAAACTAATCGACAGCAAAGACATTGAGTTAATAAACAAACAGGTTTACCTAATGCCTTTTATTTTGGTTCTTAACAAAACCCTAAAAGAAAATTTGCCTACAATTGTTTATTTTGTTTTCAAGCCACACTATTTTTTTTTAAAAAAAAACATTATATGTACAAATAGAACTATTTACCTTTACAATTTAACATTTTGTTGAACTTTAAAAATTTATACTGTAAAAAACATCTTTTGATCATCTTAAAAATACTATACTCTATTTATTTATTTATTAATTTTAATTCAATTTGCACTAACACTTAACCAAAAAACAACAGAAGAGCTAAGCAAAATTAATAATTTCATATAGAAATTCCAAAACAATGGAAAGAGACTAAAAGTAAACAATATAAGATAGAGAAGAAGAAGGACAAGCCGAGGGAGGGCTAGATAAGCTGTCAACATTTTGAGAAAGAGAGAAAAAACAAAAACTACTGAAGCTTGGATTCGAACACATGACATTCTACAAGAGTTGAACCCACATTCTACAAGAGTTTAAGCAGGTTCAACCACTTTAATTTTGTATCAATTTATTTCTTTAAAAATTAATTTTCACATAAAAATAGTAAAAATTATTTGGGTTCAACTGAACCCCCTTGAACAAATGTGGGTCCTTCCCTGAGGCTATAGCACACGAAAATCCGGGAATCGGCCGAAAATCTAGTTTTATGGCCCTAAAACGACAAAACAACAGTAACGGTCATGTGGAGGAGGTGACTATTGTTCCTTAGATCATTTATTTTTTGTCCGAAAAAATCTTAGGTGATCCAGGTCCGGTGGCTCGAGCCCATGTAGAAGGTGTGGTCTACAACACACAAAAATTAGGAATCGGGCGGAATTCCAGTTTTATGGCCTTAAAGCCTCAAAAAAGAGTAACGGTCTTGGCGAGGCAGTGACTATTATTTCTTAGGACATTTTTGATGAGCCAACTAAATTTTAGGCGATCCGGGTCAGGTGTGCCAGGCCTATGTAGAAGACATGGGTTATAGCACACGAAATTCGGAGAATTAGGCGTATTTCTAGTTTTATGGCCCTAAAATGCCAAAAAAAGAGTAACAGTCATGGCGAGGCAGTGACTATTGATACTTAGAAAGCTTTTTATGGGCCACCAAAATTTTAGTCTGGGCCCATGCAGAAGGCGTGGGTTATAACATATGAAAATCTGGGAATTGGGCGGAATTCCAGTTTTATGGCCCTAAAACGCCAAAATACGAGAAACACTCATTGCGAGGTGGTGACTATTGTTCCTTAGGTTATTTTTGAAGGGCCGAAATTTTTTTAGGTTATCCGGATCCGGTGGTCCGGGCCCATATAGAAGGCGTGGGCTATAGCACATGAAAATCTTGAAATCGGTCAGAACTCCAGTTTTGTGGCCCTAAAATGCCAAAACACGAGTAACGGTCATGGAGAGGCGGTGATTATTGTTTCTTAGGTCATTTTTGATTGGCCCACAAAATTTAGGAAATTCGGGACCCGTGGCCCGGGCCCATGTAGAAGGTGTGCGCTCTAGCACACGAAAATATAGGAATCGGGCGGAATTCCTGTTTTATGGCCCTAAAATGCCGAAGAATAATGAATAGTCAAGGCGAGGCGATGACTATTGTTCCTAGGTCATTTTTGATCGGCCATCAAAATATTAGGCGATCCGAATCCGGTGGCCCGGGTCCATGCAGAAGCCGTGTGTTGCGCACGAAAATTTAAGAATCAGGCCGATTTCCAGTTTTATGGCCCTAAAATGCCAAAAAGCGAGTAACAGTCATGACGAGGCATTGATTATTTTTACTTTGAATGTTTTTGATGGGCCGTAAAAATTTTAGGTGATCGGGTACTTTGGCATATGCCCATACAGAATGCATGGGCTATAACACACAAATCTAGGAATCAAGCGGAATTCTAATTTTATGGCCCTAAAACGCCAAAAAATGAATAACTATCATAGCGAGGTGGTGTTATTCCTTCGATCATTTTTGATTGAGCCGGCTAAATTTATAGCACACAAAAATCTGGAAATCGGGCAGAATTCTAGACTTATAGCCCTAAAACACCAAAACATAAGTAACGGTTATGGTGAAGCAGTGATTATTGTTCTTTAGGTTATTTTTAATTGGACGGCAAAATTTTAACCGATCCGTGTTCGGTGGCCCGGGTCCATGAAAAAGGTGTGGGTTATCACACACGAAAATCTGGAAATCGGGCGGAATTTCAGTTTTTTGGCCCTATAATGTAAAAAAAGAATAACAGTCATGGCGAGGTGGTGACTATTGTTTCATTAGTCATTTTTTATAGGCCGGCAAAATTTTAGGCGATGCGGGTCCGATGGCTTGGCCCATGCAAAAGGTGTGGGCTATAACACATGAAAATCTGGAAATCGGGAAGAAATCCTATTTTTTGGCACTAAAACGCTAAAAAAGAGTAACAGTCAGGCGATGGGGTGAATATTGTTATTTTTAATAGGCCAGCAAAATTTTAGGTTATCGGGGTCTGGTGGCCCGTGTCCATGTAGAAGGCGTGAGATATAGCACACGAAAAACTAGGAATCGGGCGAAATTCTAGTTTTTTGGCGCTAAACCTTCAAAAAATGAGAAACATTCATGGAAAAGGGTGACTATTGTTACTTAAAACGTTTTTGATAGGCCGAAAATTTTTTAGGTGATCCATGTCCGGTTGCCTGGGCCCATGTGAAGGCGTGGGCTATAGCGCATGAAAATCTAAGAATCAGGCAGATTTCTAATTTTATGGCTCTAAAATACCAAAATTGAGTAACCGTCATAACGAGGCAGTATATATTACTCCATAGGTCATTTTTGAAGGGACGAAAAACTTTTAGGCAATCCGGGTCCGGTAGCCCGGCCAATGCAGAAGGCGTGCGCTATAGCACACGAAGTTTTGGGAATCACGCGGAATTTCAGTTTTATGGTCCTAAAACATCAAAACTGAGTAACAGACATGGCGAGGTGGTGACTATTGTTCCTTAGCTCATTTTATGGGCCATGAAAATTTTAGGCGATACGGATCCGCTGGTACGGGCCCATGCAGAAGACGTGGGCTATAACACACGAAAATCAGAAAATCGGGCAGAATTCCAATTTTATGGGCCTAAAATGACAAAACACGAGTAGCAGTCATGGCGAGGCGCTAACTTGTTACATTAGATGATTTTGATGGGCCGGAAAAATTTTAGGCGATCCGGGTCCGGTGGCCCGGACCCATGCAGAAGGTGTGGGCTATAACACACAAAAATTTAGGAATCAGGCAGAATTCCAGTTTCATGGCTATAAAACGCCTAAGATTAACGAATGGTCAAGGCGATGCGATGACTATTATTACTTAGGTCTTTTTTGCATGCGCCCGGGTACGGTGGCCCGGGCGCATGCAAAATGCATAGGCTTTTGCATACGAAAATTTGGGAATCATGCAAAATTCCAGTTTTATGCCCCTAAAATGCCAAAAAAGAAGTAACGGTCATGACGGGGTGGTGACGATTGTTACTTAGGTCATTTTTTATGGGCCGACAAAATGTTCAGCGATTCGGGTCTGATGGCCTTAGCCCATGCAGAAGGTATGGGCTGTAGCACACAGAAATTTGGGAATGAGGCGTTATCCAATTTTATGGCCTTAAAACTCCAAAAGAAAGTAACGGTCATGGCGAGACAATAACTATATTTAGTTAGGACGTTTTTTATGACGGACAAAATTTTATGGAATCCGAGTCTAATGGTCGTACCTATGTAAAAGGCGTGGTGCACACGAAAATCAAGAATCAGATGAAATTTCAGTTTTATGGCTTAAAACGACAAAAAATGAGTAACGAGTATTGTGAGGCGGTGAATATTATTCCTTAAGTCATTTTTGATGGGCCGACAGAATTTTAGGCGATCGGGGTCTGATAGCTCGGGCCCATGCAAAAAGCATGGGCTATAGCACACGAAAAATTGGAAATCGTGCGGAATTCCAGTTTTATTCCAATAAAACGGAAAAAAATGAGTAACGGTCATGGCGAAGCGGTGACTATTGTTCCTTAGGTCGTTTTTGATGAGGTGGTAAAATTTTAGGTGATCGGGATCTGGTGACCTGTGTCCGTGTAGAAGGCGTGGACTATAGCACACAAAAATCTGGGAATCGGGCAAAATTCCAGTTTTATGGCCCTAAAACGCCGAAGAATAAGGAACAGCCATGGAGAGGCGATGACCATTTTTTCTTAGGTCATTTATGATGGGCCAACAAAATTTTAGGCGATCTGGGCCAGGTGGCACGAGCCTATAACACACGAAAATCTGGGAATTCAAGTTTTATGCCCCTAAAATGGAAAAAGTTTATACGATCCGGATCCGGTGGCCCAGGCCCATGCAGAAGGCATGGGCTATAGCACACAAATATCTGTGAATCAGGTAGAATTCCAATTTTATGGCCTTTAAAATACCAAAAGACGATTAACGGTCATAGCAAGGCGGTGACTATTGTTCCTTTGGTCGTTCTTGTTGGGACGGCAAAATATAGGCGATCTAGGTTCGGTGGCCCGGGCCAATGCAAAAGTCGTGGGCACATGAATATTTGGGAATCGAGCGTAATTCTAATTTCTTGGCCCTAAAATGCCAAAAAAATGAGTAACGGCCATGACGAGGCGGTGACTATTATTCCTTAGGTCGTTTTCGATGGGCTGACAAAATTTTAGGTGATCGGGGTCCGGTGGCCCAGGCCCTTGTAGAAGGTATGGGCTATAGCAGACGAAAATCTGGGAATCGGGCGGAATTCTAATTTTATGGCCCTAAAACGCCGAAGAATAAGGAACAATCATGGCGAGGCGATGACCATTGTTCTTTAGTTAGTTTTTGATGGGCCGACAAAATTTTAGGAGATCCGGGACCGGTGTCCCGAGCCCATGTAGAAGGTGTCAGCTATAGCACACGAAAATCTGGAAATCAGGCAAATTTTCAGTTTTATGGTCCTAAAATGCTAAAAACGAGTAACGGTCATGGCGAGGAGGTAACTATTGTTTCTTTGGTCATTTTTGATGAGCCTACAAAATTTTAGGCGATATGGTTCTGGTGGCCCTGGCCCATGTAGAAAGCGTCGGCTATAGCACACAAAAATCTGGGAATTAGGCGAAATTCTAATTGTTTTGCCCTAAAACGCTATAAAATGAATAACGGTCATGGAGAGGCAGTTTCTACTGTTACCTAAGACATTTTTTATGGGTTGGCAAAATGTTAGGTGATCCGGGTCCGGTGACTGGCCATGCAGAAAGCGTGGGCTATAGCACACGAAATTTAGAAATCGGGCGGAGTTCCAGTTTTATGGCCCTACAAAGCCTACATCTGAGTAACGGTGATAGCGAGGTGGTGACTATTATTCCTTAGGTCATTTTTATGGGTTAGTAAAATTTTAGGTGATCCGAATCCGGTTACCCGGGCCATGCAGAAGGCGTGGCCTATAACGGTCATGGGCAGGCGATGACTATTGTTCCTTAGGTCGTTCTTGATGGGCCGACAAAATTTTAGGGGATCCTAGTTCGGTGGCCTGGGCCCATGCAAAAGTCGTGGGCTACAACACACGAATATCTAGGAATCGGGCGAAATTCTAATTTTATAGCCCTAAAATGCCAAAAAAAGAGTAGCGTTCATTGCTAGGTGGTGACAATTGTTACTTTGGATGTTTTTGATGTGTCGGCAAAATTTTAGGCCATCCGGATTCGGTGGCCCGGGCCCATGCAGAAGAAGTGCGCTATAGCACACGAAAATCTAAGAATCGGGCAAAATTCCAATTTTATGGCCCTAAAACACAAAAATATGAGTAATGGTCACGGAGAGGTGGTGACTATTATTCCTTAGGTCGTTTCTAATTGGGCGGCAAAATGTTAAGCAATTTGGGTCCGCTGGTACGTGTAACGACCCGGCGGTATAAGCTCCTGAGCATCTTCATTTTATGTGTATTGATTTGCATGCGTGATTTAATTGAGTTACCAGATGATTCGGAGTCAAATCGGAAGAAGGATGCAAGTTTTGGAAGCTTAAGTCTTAGGATTTTGACCGTATTCGGAACTGTGTGAAGACAAATCCGGAATGGAGTTCCGTTAACTTCGTTGGATGATTTTGGACTTAGGAGTGTGTCCGGATTTTGAATTTGAGTTCTGTAGCTGATTTAGGCTTGAAATGGCAAAAGTCAAATTTTTGGAGATATTGACCGGAAGTGGAATTTTTGATATCAGGGTCGGATTCTGATTTCAGAAGTTGGAGTAGGTCCGTAATGTTGAATATGACTTTGTGCAAAATTGAGGTCAATTGGACGTGGTATGATAAGTTCGGCATTCGTTATAGAAATTTGAAGTTTCGTGTTCATTAAGTTTGGATTAGAGGGTGATTCGTAGTTTCGACGTTGTTTGATGTGATTTGAGACCTCGAATGAGTTCGTGTTAGGGTATGTAACTTGTTGGTATGCTTGGACGGGGTCTCGGGGGCCCCAGGTGTATTTCAGATATTTTTCATGGTTTTGAACAGGTCTGAGTTCTGGTGTAATCACACATGCGGACCCTGGGCGCAGGTGAGATGGTCGCAGATGCGAAGATGAAGGCGCAGGTGCATGAAGGGATGAGCTTGGCAGTTTCCGCATATGTGGAAAATTGGTGCGCATCTGCGGCGCCGCAGTAGCGGATTCTTGGGAACAGAGGCGAGCTGGAGTGCAGATGCAGTTTTGGCATGCGCACCTGTGGTTGCGCAAAAGCTCTAGGACGTCCGCAGGTGCGAGGGCAAAGCTGGTCAGTGGTCTTCGCATATACAGTCCTTTTGTCGCAGAAGCGACGCCGCAGAAGCGGCTAATTGTGTCGCAGGTGCGGCTATACCTGGGCAAAATCATATAAGTCGAGGGTTGGCTATTTTCTTCATATTTTGAGTTTTAGACCTCAGTTTTGGGACCTTTTTGAGGGTTTTTCAAGCAAATCGATTAGGTAAGTGTTCTTTACCTAGAATTTATTATATTCCATGATTTTATCTTTATTTTTATCATTTAATTTGTATTTTGGGTTGAGAAAAATGGTGGTTTTTGAAGAAAGTTTTCAAAATGAAAAATCTTGATTTGAGGGATGAAATGGTACCGGAATTTGATAATTTTAGTATGGTTGAACTCGTATCGGAATGGGTGTTCGGGTTTTTGTGAAATTTGTCAGGTTCCGAGGTGCGGGCCCGGGGGTCGACTTTTGGGTCGATTTTTAGATTTTGACAAAGATTGAGGCTTTATGACCCGGAATAATTTCTTATGAGTTTTATTTGTGCTTTGAAGATATTTTGATTAGATTTGAGCCGTGCGGAGGCCATTTCACCGAGAAGTTCATTTTTGAGTATCAGTCTGTCTTCTTTGAGGTAAGTATCTTGCCTAACTTTGTGTGCAGGAACTACCCCTTAGGATTTGAGTCTTCTATGCTAATTGTAGTCCGTGTACGCGAGGTGACGAGTACGTGCTCAGACTTATTTATGGAAAGTTGGCCTTTTAGGGTTCTTAGGTTCGTGTATTCACTTATTATGCAGTTGTTATGTTATGAATATATCTCTTAAGTACTAGTTTCACATCTACCTGCTTTAATTAGAATTAATTGCTTGATGATCCGTCCTTGTTGCGTATTTGAGTCATCTGTGCCTTAACTAAAATTGTTATCTCTTCTATTGCCATGTTATCTTTCCCTAACAGCTTATCTTTATTTGAAGTTATAATTATCTCTTTTGTAATTGTTCATCCTTAAATTGAGGCTATGATTATCTTTCTGCTTCTTATCCCTAATTGAATTTGTTGTATCTCTTTCTTAATTGCCAACCTTAAAAGAAGTTAGATATCCTATATTTTAGTTGACTTGTCTTTATTTGAAATTATTTGCCTTGTGTTAGCTCCCTCGTTGTCGAACTGTACATTGTGGACTGTTGTTACATAATATTTCCTTTCTTGTTGAGCTATTCTTATTATGACTAGCATTATCTATTGTGGCCACTCCTCGTGAATTAATTCCTCCATTCCTTTGAGTTCTGGAATTTCTGAGTTAAATTTTTTGTCGTACCCTTGTATTTGTGTTATTGTTGTTATTGTTGTACTTATTGTTCTTGCATATTTACTTTGGGACTACAAGGAGGTACCTCGGGAGATCCCCTTGTCTTGCATATTTACTTTGGGACTACGAGGAGGTACCTCGGGAGATTCCCTGTTGAGCATTTACTTTTTGGGACTACGAGACGGTATCTCGGGAGTGCCCTTTGTTGACATCTCTTTGTTATGGGGTTGCACGAGGTTTCTGCTGTGCTATTGTTACTATTGATATTTGCACATACGGCGTGATAAGGCGTATATATATATATATATATATATATATATATATATATATATATATATATATATATATATATATATATATATGGGTTGCGCATGTGGCGAGACAAGGTGGGAACATTATTATGCACGTGTGGCGAGACAAGGCGGGTATTTACTTTACTATAGCATACGTGGCAAGACAAGATGGTCTATATCAGGGATTGATTTGTGATGGCCTGGGGAAATTTTTGTTGTTGATATTTGTGTAGTGGCACACTTACCTGTGAAAACTTTATCTTGTGAAAGTTGTGAGAAAAACATTCTACGTGTTGTCCGTTCTTTTTCTTATGCTTACTAGCTGGTATGAACTATGTTAGGACACTTGCACAAGCATATATGTCGTTAAGCACTCTTATCGGATAAGAGGTTTTCTTGATATTATTGAGTATAGATGCACATCCTTGCTTACTTGCTTACATGCCTTCTATGTGAGAATGGCTCTATTTGGCATGCGAGTCGTCAGTGCGGTTATGAGGTGTAATGAGGGCACATGATGCCAAGTGTTAGGGTTCAGGTATTGAGACTCGTGAGTTGTGATTTGTCCGAGGTTTGGTACCTCGTGGAGGTTATTGACTAAAACTCGGTGTGAAAGCTGTCGTATTGTTGAGTTGTTACTTGCCCTTTCTTTATCTGTGATTATCGGACTTAGGTTGTGTTTTCGTTCATTCTTCTATGTCATTATTATGGTGTTCCACTGACAGTTGTTGTTTTCCTTCCTTATTGCAATTACCGTATTAATTGCCACTTCGCGTAGTCTTTATGTAGATATCATACTCTGCTGTATCTATAATTATACTTGTTCGGGTTATTTAGTCTAGTAGGTGTCTTGACTGTTCCTCGTCACTACTCCACCGAGGTTAGTCTTGATACTTGCTGGGTACCGCCGTGGTGTACTCATACTACACTTCTGCACATTTTTGTGCAGATCCAGATATTTCGAAGTTAGTTGATCATTAGCTAGCTGTGCGAATTGTTGTTGTGGAGACCCAAGGTATACTTGTTGCTGAGTTCGCAGGCTTCGGAATCACCTTCCTATTTTGTATTCACATTGTTTTACCTATTTCCAAACAGTTGTATTTAGAAATTTGTAGCAAACTCTATAGAGCTTATGACTTGTACTACCGATTTTGGGAATTATAAAATTTATAAGGATTTCCATTTCATATTGTTAGATTTTATTTAATTATTGTTGTTGTTCAGAGAATGTTAGGCTTACCTAATCCCTAAGACTAGGTGCCATCACAATACCCAACGGAGGGGAAATTGGGTCGTGACAAGTTGGTATCAGAGTTCTAGGTTCATAGGTGATATGAGTCATAAGCGAGTTTAGTAGAGTCTTGCAAATCGGTACGGAGACGTTTGTACTTATCTTCGAGAGGCTACGGAACTATTAGGACAGTTTTACTTCCTCCATTCCTATCGTGCGAGTTCATTGATCTCGAAGTTTGAACTTTTATCATTCCATTCTCTCACAAATGGTGATGACACGATCTGCAGTCACTGATGACGTTACCCCCGGAGTAGATGTCGTTAGGGGCAGAGGCAGAGGCCGACGAGGAGCACATCCTGCAGCTAGTGCACCTACCAGAGCAGCAGTTGAGGAGCCGCTAGTAGTTCCAGTTGGGGGGCAGGTACCGGAGGCACCTGCTGTTACCCCCGGACTTCAGGAGACCTTAGCATAATTCCTGAGCATGTTTGGTGCATTGGCTCAGGCGGGGTTGATTCCGGTTGCACCAGCTATTCCACAGACCGGGGGAGGAGCTCAGACTCTTGCCGCCCACACTCCAGAGCAGCGGGTTCATATTGGTCGGGTTCCAGATGTCATGGCGACACAGCTTGTGGTCCCAGTTCAGCCTGTGGTTAGGGCAGCATCATCTGAGAAAGAACAACTTTGACTCGAGAGGTACAAAAAGTACCACCCTCCTACCTTCAGTGGACTGGCGGCAGACGTTGCCTAGGGTTTTCTGGAGGAGTGTCACCGCATTCTCCATACTACGGGTATTGTGGAGATGAGCTGTGTTGCTTTTGCTACGTTCAAGCTCAGGGGAGCGGCTTATCAGTGGTGGCGGGAGTATGAGTTGGGTAGCCCGGCTGAGTCAGCTTCACTTGCATGGGTTCAGTTTTCAAAGATGTTCCTGAGAGAGTTTGTACCTCAGTCCCTTCGAGATGCATGGCGTGCAGGGTTTGAGCAGCTGCGCCAGGGCACTATGTTAGTGTCAGAGTATGCCATTAGATTCAGTGATTTGGCTATACATGCACCTCCTTTGGTCACTACAGTTAGAGAGCGTGTCTGTAGATTCATTAAGGGGCTCCGACATGATATTCGATTCAGCATGGCTCGGGAGTTAGAGTCAGATGTTTCATTTTAGTAGGTAGTAGGGATCGCTCGCTGAGTAGAGGGCATGTGGGATCAGGAGAGAGGAGACAGGCGAGGTCAGGAGAGACAGGACAGTGAGGTGAGGAGGCATCGTAGACCGGAGAGATCTACTGGTCCTTATTTTGGAGGTAGGGTACGACATGGTTGAGGTTTTGTGGGTCATCCAGTTCAGTTTGCACTTCAGGATTCGCACAGTATTTCAGCTGATCATGGGTTTTAGAGTACCCGTACCGCACAGTTCCCACAGCCATGTCAGCAGAGAGGTTGCTTCGAGTGTGGAGATACCAGCCACAGGGTGAGAGATTGTCCTACACTCCGGACAAGTGTGCCACAACGGGGTATTCAGGCGAGTAGAGGGTGCCCAAGAGGGGAAGGCCCGACCCGTTGATGTGTTTCATATAGTACACTTGAGGCCACTACGCCAGGTGATGTCATACACATATGCTTTTGATTTTTTATAGAGGGGCACCATTCACATTTTGATTCAGTTTTGCTTATCGGGGTGAGTCCCCTTATTTGTTCCTCCACCTATGGGTGAGTTCATGACTTAGTATCTTGTTTATGTGTTTGCCCCTGTTGGGATATTCTATGAGTGGTAACCCGTGTCTATCATTTGTTTTTATTCATTATTGAGAGTTACGAGGCTAGAAGTGAATTCTTGTTGTCCATTATGGTAGGTTTGATGTGATTCCTGAGTAATTTGGTTACGATTTGTGATTTGATACTCTACCGGGGTGAGAGTTCAATAAGTGTTGTGATTGTACTAGCAGAATTGAGTTAGTGGAAGGTTTCAATTGGTATGATGTGTATTCGACTTGTGATTCAGAGTGGAGGGCGAGACCCTCGTGATTCCATGTGATATGATATGTTTGAGTCGGGTTGCGTGCTGCGGTGGAAGTTATATCAGGATAAGATCCTTGTAGTTTGTTCACATATTTAAATATTTCCTTTTAAATTGATTCGTAGTATGGTACCGATAGAGAGTTGTGCCTGTTGGGCTTGTTTGATAATTATCTTATGTGTTTCTTCTTACATATTCAGTCATTTTTCGTTCTATGCTTCTTGAGTTTTAGTTTGCGGGGTGTGTCCCCGGTGGTGTTAGTTGTGACTTGTTGATTAAGGTGTATAGTTAAGAGGTCTTCATGTTTCTTGCATCGTTGTCAATGTTGTGGAGGTTTGAAACAGGGTTCTAACGGATATGAGGCTAATTGTCGGAGCTGGTTTTGATTACGGGCAACTATTATGATCAGAAATGTTATTATAGGACTATGTGTGGCATGTCATGTTGAGTGGTCGTACCTTGTGGGTGTAGGCATGAGTTGTTGTAGTTGGTTGAGACTGATACCGGGTATGGATTAAGAATCGGGTCTTTTGGAGATGAACGGAAGGTGAGAATTTTGATTCTAAGGCTTATTGGTGTTGGTAGAAAGGATAAATTACAGTTGAGATGGTGTCGTCAGGCTTGTGTGGATTGGGGTGACGTGGGGTCACCCGCCGGTGTATGTTGGATATGTGCTTTCAATGATTTGAAGACTTCGAGACAATTCTTTGCACGTTCGAGGACGAACGTTTGTTTAAGATGGGAAGGATGAAATGACCCGGTCTGTTGTTTTGAGAATTTAAGTCTCGTTCGGCGGCATAAGGTTCTGAGCAGCTTCATTTTATGTGTATTGATTTGCGTGCACGGTTGAATTCAGTTACCGGATGATTCGGAGTCAAATCGGAAGAAGGATGCAAGTTTTGGAAGCTTAAGTCTTAGGATTTTGACCGTAGTTGGAACTGTGTGAAGACGATTCCGGAATGGAGTTTTGTTAGCTCCGTTGGGTGATTTTGGACTTAGGAGCGTGTCCGGAATATGAATTTGAGGTCTGTAGCTGATTTAGGCTTGAATTGGCGAAAGTCAAATTTTTGGAGATATTGATCGGAAGTGGACTTTTTGATATCGAGGTCGGATTCCGATTCCGAAAGTTGGAGTAGGTCCGTAATATTGAATATGACTTATGTGCAAAATTTGAGGTCAATCAGACGTGGTTTGATAGGTTTGGCATCGGTTGTAGAAATTTGAAGTTTCAAGTTCATTAAGTTTAGATTGGAGGGTAATTCATAATTTCGACATTGTTTATGTGATTTGAGACCTCGAGCGAGTTTGTATTAGGGTATGGAACTTGTCGGTATGCTTGGACGGGGTCCTGGGGGGCCTGGGTGTGTTTCGGACGAGTTTTGGATGTTTTTTTATGGTTTTGAACAGGTCTGAGTTGTTGTGTAATCGCACCTGCGGACCCTGGGCGCAGGTGCGATGGTCGTAGATGCGAAGATGAAGGCGCAGGTGCGTGAAGGGATGAGCTTGGCAGTTTTCACAGATGCGAAAAATCGGTGCGCATCTGCGGTGCCACAGAAGCGGATTCTTGGGCATAAAGGCGAGCTGGAGCACAGATGCGGTTTTGGTATGTGCACCTGCGGTTGCGCAGAAGCGCTAGGATGTCCGCAGGTGCGAGGGCGAAGCTGGTTAGTGGTCTTCGCATATGTAGTCCTTTTATCGCAGAAGCGGCTAATTGTGTCGCAGGTGCGGTTATACCTGGGCAAAATCATATAAGTCGAGGGTTGGCCATTTTCTTCATATTTTGAGTTTTAGACCTCGGTTTTGGGAGCATCTTTGAGGGTTTTTCAAGCAAATCGATTTGATAACTGTTCTTCACCTAGAATTTATTATATTCCATGATTTTATCTTTATTTTTATCATTTAATTTGTATTTTGGGTTGAGGAAAATGGTGGTTTTTGAAGAAAGTTTTCAAAATAAAAAATCATGATTTGAGGGACGAAATGTTATCGGAATTTGAAAATTTAATATGGCTGAACTCGTATCGGAATGGATGTTCGGGTTTTTGTGAAATTTGTCAGGTTCCCAGGTGCAGGCCCGGGGGTCGACTTTTAGGTCGATGTTTAGATTTTGATAAAGATTGAGGCTTTATGACCTGGAATAATTTCTTATGAGATTTATTTGTGCTTTGAAGTTATTTTGATTAAATTTGAGCCGTCCGGAGGCCATTTCACCGAGAAGTTCATTTTTGAGTATCGGCATGTCTTCTTTGAGATAAGTATCTTGCCTAACTTCGTGCGGGGGAACTACCCCTTAGGATTTGAGTCTTCTATGCTAATTGTAGTCCGTGTACGCCAGGTGATGAGTACGTGCTCGGACTTATTAATGGAAAGTTGGCCTTTTAGGGTTCTTAGGTCCGTGTATTTACTGATTATGCAGTTGTTATGTTATGAATACGCCTCTTAATTATTAGTACCTGCTTTAATTAGAATTAATTGCTTCATGATCCGCCCTTGATGCTTATTTGATTCATCTGTGCCATAATTGAAATTGTTATCTCTTCTATTGCCATGTTATCTTTTCCCTAACTGCGTATCTTTATTTGAAGTTATAATTATCTCTTTTGTAATTGTTCATCCTTAAATTGAGGCTATGATTATCTTTCTGCTTCTTATCCCTAATTGAATTTGTTGTATCTCTTTCTTAATTGCCAACCTTAAAAGAAGTTAGATATCCTATATTTTAGTTGACTTGTCTTTATTTGAAATTATTCACCTTGTGTTAGCTCCCTCGTTGTCGAACTGTACATTGTGGACTGTTGTTACATAACATTTCCTTTCTTGTTGAGCTGTTCTTATTATGACTAGCATTATCTATTGTGGCCACTCCTCGTGAATTAATTCCTCTGTTCCTTTGAGTTCTGGAATTTCTGACTTGATTTATTTGTCGTACCCTTGTATTTGTGTTATTGTTGTTGTTGTACTTGTTGTTCTTGCATATTTACTTTGGGACTACGAGGCGGTACCTCGGGAGATCCCCTTGTCTTGCATATTTATTTTGGGACTACGAGACGGTACCTTGGGAGATCCCCTATTGAGCATTTACTTTTTGGGACTACGAGACGGTATCTCGGGAGTGCCCTTTGTTAACATCTCTTTGTTATGGGGTTTCACGAGGTTTCTACCGTGCTATTGTTACTATTGATATTTGCACATGCGGCGTGATAAGGCGGGATATATATATGTGGGTTGCGCATGTGGCGAGACAAGGTGGGAACATTATTATGCATGTGTGACGAGACAAGGTGGGAACATTATTATGCACGTGTGGCGAGACAAGGCAGGTATTTACTTTACTATAGCACACGTGGCGAGACAAGGTGGTCTATATCAGGGATTGATTTGTGATGATTTGTGATGGCCTGGGGGGATTCTTGTTGTTGATATTTGTGTAATGGTACACTTACCTGTGAAAACTTTATCTTGTGAAAGTTGTGAGAAAAATATTCTACGTGCTGTCCGTTCTTTTCCTTATGCTCACTAGCTGGTATGAACTATGTTAGGACACTTGCACAAGCATACATGTCGTTAAGCATTCTTATCGGATAAGAGCTTTTCTTGATATTGTTGAGTATAGATGCACACCCTTGCTTACTTGCCTTCTATGTGAGAATGGCTCTATTTGGCACGTGAGTCATCAGGCGGTTATGAGGTGTAATGAGGGCACATGATGCCAAGTGTTAGGGTTCAGGTATTGAGACCCGTGAGTTGTTATTTGTACGAGGTTCGGTACCTCGTGGAACTTATTGACTAAAACCCGGTGTGAAAGCTATCGTATTGTTGAGTTGTTACTTGTCCTTTCTTTATCTGTGATTATCTAACTTAGGTTGTGTTTCCGTTCATTCTTCTATGTCATTATTATGGTGTTCCGCTGATAGTTGTTGTTTTCCTTCCTTATTGCAATTACCGTATTAATTTCCACTTCGCGTAGTCTTTATGTAGATATCATACTCTGTTGTTTCTATACTTATACTTGTTCAGATTATTTAGTCCAGTAGGTATCTTGACTGTTCCTCGTCATTAGTCATTACTCCACCGAGGTTAGTCTTGATACTTGCTGGGTACCGCCGTGGTGTACTCCTACTATACTTCTGCACAGTTTTGTGCAGATCTAGGTATTTCGAAGTCAGTTGATCATTAGCTAGTTGTGCGAATTATTGCCGTGGAGACTCAAGGTAAACCTGTTGCTACGTTTGCAGGCTTCAGAGTTACCTTCCTATTTTGTATTCACACTATTTTACCGATTTCCAAACAGTTGCATTTGGAAATTTGTAGCAAACTCTGTAGAGCTTATGACTTGTACTACCGGTTTTGGGAATTTTAAATTTTATAAGGATTTCCATTTCAAATTGTTAGATGTTATTTAATTATTATTGTTGTTTAGAGAATGTTTGGCTTACCTAGTCCCTAAGACTAGGTGTCATCACGATACCCAACGGAGGGGAAATTGGGTCATGATAGTACGGCCCATGCAGAAGGCGTGGGTTATAGCACACAAAAATCAGGAAATTAGGGAGAATTCCAATTTTATGGGCCTAAAATGTCGAAAAACGAGTAGAGGTCATGGAGAGGCAGTGACATGTTACGTTGGATGTTTTTGATGGGCTGGCAAAGTTTTAGGCGATCCAGGACCGGTAGCCCGAGCCCATGCAGAAGGATTGGGCTATAGCACACGAAAATTTAGGAATCAGACACAATTCTAGTTTCATGGCCCTAAAATGTCGAAGAATAAGGAACGGTCAAGGCGAGGCAATGACTATTGTTTCTTCGGTCTTTGTTGATGGGCCGGAAAAATTTTAGACGATCCGGGTCCGGTGGCCCGCCCGCATGCAAAAAGCACGAAAATCAGGAAATCGGGTAGAATTCCAGTTTTATGCCCCTAAAAAGCCAAAAAAGGAGTAACGGTCATGGAGAGGCGGCGACTATTGTTCCTTAGGTCATTTTTTATGGGACGACAAAATTTTCAGCTATTTAGGTCTGGTGGCACGGGCCCATGTAGAAGGCATGGGCTATATAGCACATAAAAATTTGGGAATCGGGCGTAATTCGAATTTTATGGCCTTAAAACGCCAAAAACACAAGTAACTGTCATGGAGAGACGGTGACTATATTTAGTTAGGACAGTTTTTGTGGGGTGGCAAAATTTTAGGGATCCGGGTCCGATGGTCGGGCCCATATAAAATGTATGGGCTATAGCACATAAAAATCTGGAATCATACGAAATTTCAGTTTTATGGCTTAAAACACCAAAAACGAGTAACGTGTATTGCGAGGCGGTGACTATTGTTCCTTAATTCATTTTTGATGGGCCGGGTAAACTTTAGGTGATCGGGGTCCGGTGGCCTGGGCCCATGTAGAAGGCATGGGCTATAGCATACGAAAATCTAGGAATCGGGTGGAATTTCAGTTTTATGGCCCTAAAACGCTGAAGAATAAGGAACAATCATGGCGAGGCTATAACTATTGTTTCTTAGGTCAGTTTTGATGGGCCGACAAAATTTTAGGCGATCTGGTCCCGGTGGCACGGGCCTAACGAATATCCAAGTGGCAATCACACCAAATTATCATATAAATTACAAACTAGACAAATAAGGAACGAGGCATGATAATAAAGGATTTAATAACTACCAGCACTTTCCAATTTAATACTTAAGGGTGTCTACGAATTTTTAACCGACATAATTTGTGCATATAAACTAAGTACATACTCGTCACCTCGCGTACACGGCTTTCACATTACACAAATGGCACATACAACTTAATGCCTAAGGGGTAATTCCCCCACTCAAGGTTAGGCAAGATACTTACCTTTTTGAAGTTAGGCTGATATTCCAAAATAGCTTTCTTGCTTGTATTGACCTCCGGACAACTTAAATCTATCCAAATTAATTGTATAACTTCATTAAAATTCATCAAAAATAATTCCGGATAATATAACGTCGACTTAAAAATTCACATTAAAAAGTAGACCAAAAGTCAACGTGAGGCTCGCCTCTCGGAACCCGACATAATTTTCACGAAATACGAACACCCATTCCGATACGAGTTCAACCATACTAATTTTATCAAATTTCGATAACAAATCGTATTCCAAATCTTGAATTTTTCGTTTTTGAAAAGTTTTTGCAAAAATATTGATTTCTTCCATTTAAATTCAAAATAAATGATGAACATAACCATGGATTTACGAAATATAATCACTTTCAGATGTAGAACACTTACCCAAGTCGAAGTCGTGAAGAACTCCAAAATCACCCCCAAAATCGAGCTCTAAAAATTCAATCGAAAATGAAGGAATGACTGATTTTTGACCCCTTATGTTTCTATCCATTTTCGCTTCTGCGGACGAATATGCCGCATCTGCGGTCTCGCTTTTGCGAGACAAAACTCGCATTTGCGATCCTCACTGTCCGGCCCAAGCTTGCACATGCGGTCAGAATACCGCATCAGCACAAATCGCTTCTGCGATGTCCAGTGCGCATCTGCAATGACTTCCGCTTCTGCCCCTTCTCCGCCCGCTTCTGTGATCACACAGGTACGGGAATTGCTTCACACATGCGACCTCTACCCAGCACACTTTCAGCCGCTTCTGCGAAGTGCTTCACGCTTCTCCGATGTCGCTTCTATGACCAAGACATCACAGAAGTGATTCCACCAGCAGCTGCCCATTTTTTTCAGCAACTTTCTTCAAGTCCAAATTGACCCGTTACCAATCCGGAATTAAACTGAGGCACTTGGGACCTTAACCAATTATGCCAACACATCCCAGAATACAATATGAACTTAGTCGAGGCTTCAAACCTCGTCAAACAATACCGAAATTGCGAATCACGCATCGAATTGAATTATGAGTTTAGGCAATCCGGATCCAGGGGCCCGGGCCTATGCAGAAGGCGTAGACTATAGCACACGAAAATCTGGGAATTAGGCGGAATTCCAAATTTTATGGCCTTAAAAATACAAAAAAAGAGTAACAGTCATGGCGAGGCGATGACTATTGTTCCTTAGGTCATTTTTTATGAGACGGCAAAATTTTAGGCGATCTGGGTCTGGTGGCCCGGGCACATGAAGAAGGCGTGGGCTATAGCACACGAAAATTTGGGAATCAGGCGGAATTCCAATTTTATGGCCTTAAAAATACCAAAAAATGAGTAACAGTCATGGTGAGACAGTGACTATTATTCCTTAGGTCGTTTTTGATCGGCCAGCAAAATTTTAGGCTATCCAGGTCCGGTGGCCCGGGGGCATGCAAAATGCGTGGGCTACAGGACACGAAAATCTAGAAATCTGATAGAATTCTACTTTTATGCCCCTAAAATGCCAAAAAGGGAGCAACAATCATTGCGAAACGGTGACTATTGTTCCTTAGATCACGCGAAATTCCAGTTTTATGGCCCTAAAAATACCAAAACATGAATAAAGGTCATGGCGAGTTGGTGACTATTATTTCTTAGGTCGTTTTATGGGCGAACAAAAGTTTAGGCGATTTGGGTCCGATGTACGAGCCCATGTAGAAGGCGTGGGCTATAGCACACGAAAATTAGGAAATCGGGCAGAATTACAATTTTATGGGCCGAAAACGCCAAAAACGAGTAGCGGTCATGGCGAGATGATGACTTGTTAAATTGGATGTTTTCTATGGGACGGAAAAATGTTAGGCGATCCGGGTCCGGTGGCGCGGGCCCATGTAGAAGGCGTGGGCTATAGCATACAAAAATTTGGAAATCGGGCAGAATTCCAGTTTCATGGCGCTAAAATGCCAAAGAACAGTCATAGTGAGGCGATGACCATTGTTCCTTAGGTCTTTTTTGATGGGCCGCCAAATTGTAGGTGATCCGGGTCCTGTGGCATGGGCCTATGTAGAAGGCGTGGGCTATAGCACACGAAAATCTGAGAATCGTGCGGAATTCAAGTTTTATGCCCCCAAAATGGGCGGAATTCAAGTTTTATGGCCTTATAACGCCGAAGAATAAGGAACAGTCATGGAGAGGCAATGACCATTATTCCTTAGGTCTTTTTTTATGGGCCGACAAACTTTTAGGTGATCCGGGCCCGGTGGCCCATGCCCATGCAGAAGGTGTCACCTATAGCACATAAAGATTAGTGAATCGGGCATAATTTCAGTTTTATGGCCCTAAAACACTTAAAAATGAGTAACGGTCATGGAGTTGCGGTGATTATTGTTCCTTTGGTCATTTTTGATGGGCTGACAAAATTTTAGACGATATGGATTTGGTGGCCCTGACCTATGCAGAAGGTGTCGGCTATAGCACACGAAAATCTGGGAATCAGGCAAAATTCTAGTTTTTTTGCCCTACAACGCCATATAACGAGTAACGGTCATGGCGAGGTGGTGACTATTGTTACCTAAGACGTTTTTGAAGGGCCAACAAAATTTTAGGCGATCCGGGTCCGGTGGCCGGCCATGCAGAAGGTGTGGGCTATAGAACACGAAAATTTGGTAATCGAGCGGAATTCCAATTTTATGGCCTTACAACGCCAACGTCCTAGTAACGGTGATGGCGAGGCGATGATTATTATTTCTTAGGACATTTTTTATGGACCGATAAAATTTTTGGTGATCCGGATCTAGTGGCCCAGGCTATGCAGAAGGCGTGGCCTATAGCACACGAAAATGTGGGACTCAGGCGAAATTTCAATTTTATGGACGTAAAAATACCAAAACACGAGTAACGGTCATGGCGAGGTGATGACTATTGTTCCTGTTCCTTAAGTCGTTCTTGATGGTCCGGCAAAAGTTTAGGCGATCCGAGTTTAGTGGCCCAGGCTTATGCATGAGTCGTGGTCTATAGGACATGAATATTTGGGAATCGGGCAGAATTCCAATTTTATGACCCTAAAATGGCAAATAATGAGTAGCGTCATAACGAGGTGGTGCAAATTGTTACTTTGGATGTTTTTGATAGGCCGGCAAAATTTTAGGCGATTCGGGTTCGGTGACCCGGGCCCATGATAAGGAGTGCGCTATAGCACACGAAAACCTAGGAATCGGGCGGAATTCCAGTATTATGGCCTTAAAATATCAAAAAATGAGTAACGGTCATGGCGAGGCGGTGACTATTGTTCCTTAGGTCATTTTTATGGGGCGGAAAAATTTTAGGGGACCGGGTCCGATGATTGGGCCCGTATAAAAGTTGTGGGATATAGCACACCAAAATCTAGGAATCAGAAGAAATTCCAGTTTTATGGCCCTAAAACGTCAAAGAATAAGGAACAGTCATGGCGAGGCGATGAACATTGTTACTTAGGTCATTTTTGATGGGCTGGTAAAATTTTAGGCGATCCGGGCTCGATGGAACGGGCCCATGCAGAAGGTGTCGGCTATAGCATACAAAAAAAATAAAATCAGGCGGAATTTCAGTTTTATGGCCCTAAAAGCTAAAATAAGAGTAATGGTCATGGCGAGGAGGTGACTATTGTTCCTTTGATCATTTCTGATAGGGTGGCAAAATGTTAGGCGATCTGGATCTGGTGGCCTAGGCCCATGCAGAAGGCATGGGCAATAGCGAACAAAAATCTGGGAATCTGGCAAAATTCTAGTCTTTTGGCCCTAAAACGCCAAAAAATGAGTAACGCTCATGGAGAAGCACTGATTATTGTTACTTAGGATGTTTTTGATGGCCAACAAAATTTTGTGCGATCTGGATCCGGTGACCCGGGCCCATGCAAAAGGCGTGGGCTATAGCACACAAAAATCTGTGAATCAGGTAGAATTCCAATTTTATGGCCTTAAAAATACCAAAACATGAGTAACGTTCATGGCAAGGCGGTGACTATTGTTCCTTAGGTCGTTCTTGATGGGCTAGTAAAATTTTAGATGATCCGTGTCCGGAGGCCCGGGCCAATGCAGAAGTCGTTGGCTATAGCAACAAATATCTGGGAATCGAGCGAAATTCCAATTTCATGGTCCTAAAACGCCAAAAATGAGTAGTGGTCATGGAGAGGTGGTGACAATTGTTACTTTGGATATTTTTGATGGGCCAACAAAATTTTAGGCGATCCAGATCTGGTGCCCCGGGCCTATGTAGAAGGCGTGGGCTGTAGCACACGAAAATGTGGGAATCGGGTAGAATTCCAAATTTTATGGCCTTAAAAATACCAAAAAATTAGTAACGGTCATGGAGAGGCAATGACTATTGTTCCTTAGGTCCTTCTTCATGTGCCGGCAAAATTTTAGGCGATTCGAGTCCGGTGGCCCGGGCCAATGCAGAAGCCGTGGGCTATATAGCACACGAATATCTGGGAATCGAGCGGAATTCCAATTTCATGGTCCTAAAATGCCAAACATTGAGTAATGGTAATGGTTAGGTGGTGAAAATTGTTACTTTGGATGTTTTTGAGGGGTAGACAAAATTTTAGGCGATCCGAATCTGGTGGCCTGGGCCTATGCAGAAAGCGTGGGCTATAGCACACGAAAATATGAGAATCAGGCGAAATTCCAAATTTTATGGCCTTAAAAATACCAAAATATAAGTAACGGTCATGGAGAGGCGATGACTATTGTTCCTTAGGTCGTTCTTCGTGGGCCGGCAAAATTTTAGGCGATGCGAGTCTGGTGGCCCGGGCCCATGCAGAAGGCATGAGTTATAGCACACGAAAATTTGAGAATCATGCGGAATTCAAATTTAATGGCCTTCAAAATACAAAAAACAAAATGAATAACGGTCATGGCGAGGCAGTGACTATTGTTCCTTAGGTCATTTTTTATAAGGTGGCAAAATTTTAGGCTATCCGGATCCGGTGGTCTGGGCCCACAAAGAAGGCATGGGCTATAGCACATGAAACTTTGAGAATCGGGCGGAATTCCAATTTTATGGCCTTAAAAATACTAAAACACGAGTAGCGTTCATGGAGAGGCGGTGACTATTGTTCCTTAGGTCGTTCTTGATGGCCCGAAAAATTTTTAGGCAATCCAGGTCCGGTGGCCCAGGCCCATGCAGAAGGCGCACACGAAAATCAAGGAATTATGCGAAATTCCAATTTTATGACCCTAAAACGCTAAAACAAGAGTAACGGTAATGGTGAGGCGGTGACTATTGTTCCTTAGCTCGTTTTTGATAAGCCGGTAAAATTTTAGGTGATCCGTGTTCGGTGGCCATGGCCCAGGCAGAAGTCGTGGGCTACACACGAATATGTGGGAATCGAGCGGAATTTTAATTTTATGGCCCTAAAACGTTAACAATTACTACCGGTCATGGAAAGGTGGTGAAAATTATTACTTTGGATGTTTTTGATAGGGTGGCAAAATTTTAGGAGATCCGGATCCGGTGGCCTGGGCCCATGTAGAAGACATGGGCTATAGCATACGAAAATCTATGAATTAGGCAGAATTCCAATTTTATGGCCTTAAAAATACAAAAAATGAGTAACGGTCATGGCGAGGCGGTAAGTATTGTTCATTAAGTCGTTCTTGATGGGACGACAAACTTTTAGGCGATCCGGGTCCGGTGGATCGGGCCCATACAAAACTCGTGAGCTATAGCACACGGATACGGAATTCCAATTTTATTTCCCTAAAATGCCAAAACATGAGTAGCGGTCAGGGCGAGGTGGTGAAAATTATTACTTTGGATATTTTTTATGGGCTGGCAAAATTTTAGGCGATTTTGATCCGGTGGCCAGGGCCCATACATAAGGCCTAGGCTATAGCACACAAATATCTGTGAATGGGGTAGAATTCCAATTTTATGGCCTTAAAAATACCAAACAAACGAGTAACGACATGGAAAGACGGTGACTATTGTTCCATAGGTCATTCTTGAGGGGCCGGTAAAATTTTAGGTGATCAGGGTCCGGTGGCCCGGGCCAATGCAGAAGTCGTGGGCTATAATAGCACACGAATATCTAGGAATCGAGCGAAATTCCAATTTCATGGCGAGGTGGTGACAATTGTTACTTTGGATGTTTTGGAATGGCCGACAAAATTTTAGGCGATCCCGATCCGATCACTCGGACCTATGCAGAAGGCGTGGGCTATAATAGAACACGAACATATCTAGGAATCACGCGGAATTCCAAATTTTATGGCCTTAAAAATACCAAAAATGAGTAACGGTCATGACGAGCCGGTGACTATTGTTCCTTAGTTAGTTCTTGATGGGCCGGCAAAAGTTTTAAGCGATAAGGGTCTGGTGGCCCAGGCCCCTGCAGAAGGCGTGGGCTATAGCACACGAAAATCTGGGAATCAGGCGGAATTCTAATTTTATGGCCTTGAAAATACTAAAAATGAGTACCGGTCATGGTAAGGCGGTGACTATTATTCCTTAGATCATTTTATGGGCCAGAAAAAGTTTAGGCAATCCTGGCCCAGTGGCCTGGGCATATGCAGAAGGCGTGGGCTATAACACACGAAAATCTGAGAATCAGGCGGAATTCCAATTTTATGGCCTTATAAATACAAAAAACCCGAGTAGCGGTCATGTAGAGGCGGTGACTATTGTTCCTCAGAACGTTCTTGATGGTCCGGCAAAATTTTAGACGATTCGGGTCTGGTGGCCCAGGCCCATGCAAAAGGCGTGGGCTATAACGCAAAAATCTAGGAATCAGGCGGAATTCTAATTTTATGGCCTTAAAAATACCAAAAATGAGTAACGTTCATGGCCCATTTGTGACTATTATTCCTTAGGTCATTTTATGGGCCAGAAAAATTTTAGGCGACACGGGTCCGATGTACGGGCCCATGCAAAAGGCGTGGGCTATAACACACAAAAATCAGGAAATCGGGTAGAATTTCAATTTTATGGGCCGAAAATGCCAAAATATGAGTAGCGGTCATGTCTAGACGATGACTTGTTACATTGGATGTTTTTGATGGACCGGCAAAATTTTAGGTAATCCGGGTTTGGTGGCACGGGCCCATGCAGAAGGTGTGGGCTATAGAACACAAAAATATGGGAATCGGGCGAAATTTTAATTTCATGGCCCTAGAACGCCGAAGAATATGGAACGGTCAAGGCGAGGCGATGACTATTATTCCGTAGGTCATTTTTGATGGTCCGGTAAAAATTTTAGGCGATCCGGATACGGTGGCCTGGGCGCATGCAATAGGTGTGGCTATATAGCACACGAAAATTTAGGAATCGAGCACAATTCTAGTTTTATGCCCCTAAAACGCAAAAAAAAGGAGTAACGGTCATGACAAGAAGGTGACAACTGTTCCTTAGATCATTTTTGATGGGCCGACAAAATCTTTGGTGATTCGGGTCCGATGGCATGGGCTATAACACACAGAAATTTGGAAATTTGGAGTAATTCAACTTTTATGGCCTTAAAATGCCAAAAAACAAGTAACAGTCATGGAGAGACAGTGAATATAATTAGTTAGGACCTTTTTAATGGGCCGGAAAATTTTTATGGGATCCGGGTCCGATGGTCGGGCCCATGTTAAAGGCGTCGGCTATAGTACACGAAAATCTGGAATTAGACGGAATTTCAATTTTATGGCTTAAAACGCCATAAAACGAGTAACAAGTATTGCGAGGCGGTGACTATTATTCCTTAAGTCGTTTTTGATGGACCGACAAAATTTTAGGCGATCGGGGTCCGATGGTACGGGCCCATGCAGAAGACTTAGGCAATAGCATAGGAAAATCTGGGAATCGTGCGGAATTTCAGTTTTATGCCCCTAAAATGGCAAAATGAGTAACGGTCATGGTGAGGCGGTAAATATTGTTCCTTAGGTCATTTTTGATGGGCCGGCAAAATTTTAGGCGATCGGGATCCGGTGGCCCGGGCCCATGTAGAAGGCGTGGGCTATAGCACACGAAAATCTGGGAATCGGGCGGAATTCCAGTTTTATGGCCCTAAAACGCCGAAGAATAAGGAACAGTCATGGTGAGGTGATGATCATTGTTACTTAGGTCATTTTTTATGGGCTGAGAATCGGGTGAAATTTTAGTTTTATGGTCCTAAAACGCTAAAAAATGTAACAGTCACGGCGAGGCGGTGTAAATTGTTACTTTGGATGTTTTTGATGGGCCGGCAAAATTTTAGGTGATCCGGATCTGGTGGCCCAGGTATATCCAGAAGGCATGGGTTATAGCACACAAAAATCTGGGAATCAGGTGGAATTCCAAATTTTATGGCCTTAAAAATACCAAAAAATAAGTAACGGTCATTGCGAGGCGGTGACTATTGTTTCATAGGTCATTATTGGTGGGCCATCAAAATTTTAGGCGATTCGGGTCCGGTGGCCCGGACCCATGCAGAAGGCGTGGACTATGCACACGAATATGTGGGAATCGATCGGAATTTCAATTTTATGGCCATAATACGCCAAAACATTAATAGCAGTCATGGCAAGGTGGTGAAAATTGTTACTTTGGATGTTTTGAAAGGCTGGCAAAATTTTAGGCGATCCGGATCCGATGGCTTGGGCCCATGTAGAAGGCGTGGGCTATACACTACTATAAATTCGGCAAAAACTGAACAAGGTTGACCGACCAACTTTGGTCGGTCAAAAAACCGACCAAAAAATCGACCAAAGTTGGTCGGTTTTTCAAAATATTTTATTTTTTAATTTTTTTTTACGAAACCGACCAACTTTGGTCGGTTTTCTTTGGCGCAAAAATGCGGGAAACTATTTTTGAGTCCCCCAAAATTTATTTTTCAAGAAACCGACCAACTTTGGTCGGTTTTTCAATTAAAATAAATAAAAATTAATATTAAAAAAACCGACCAAACCGGTCATTTAAAAAAACCGACCAACTTTGGTCGGTAATTTACTTTTTAATAAAACCGACCAACTTTGGTCGATTATTTTCGTGCGAAAATACAATTAAAGAGTATAAATCAAATAAAAGATAGTGTTAAAATAAAATGCACCAATGGTCTAGTGGTAGAATAGTATCTTGCCACGGTACAGGCGCCGGTTCGATTTCCAGATGGTGAATCTTTTTATTACATAATTAAAATATCGACCAACTTTGGTCGGTTTTTTTTTGAAATATTTTTTTTTTTGAATTTAATTGACCGACCAAAGTTGGTCAGTAATTTCCGACCAACTTTGGTCAGTATGTCTTTCCGACCACAAAAATATCGTCCACACTTAAATGGTCGCGTTTTGGTTGGTTTTTGGCCATTACCGTCCAATGTTGGTCGGTTTTTACCGGATTTCTAGTAGTGATAGCACACGAAAATCTATGAATCAGGCAGAATTCCAATTTTATGGCCTTAAAAATACAAGAAAACGAGTAACGGTCATGGAGAGGCGGTGACTATTGTTCCTTAAGTCGTTCTTGATGGGCCGGCAAACTTTTAGGCGATCCGGGTCCGGTGGACCGGGCCCATGCAAAAGTCGTGAGCTATATCACACGAATACGGAATTCCAATTTTATTGCCCTAAAACGCCAAAACATAAGTAGCGGTCATGGCGAGGTGGTGACAATTATTACTTTGGATATTTTTTATGGGCTAGAAAAGTTTTAGGCGATCCAGATCCGGTGGCCTGGGCCCATATAGAAGGCATGGGCTATAACACATGAAAATCTATGAATAAGGTGGAATTCCAATTTTATGGCCTTAAAAATACAAGAAAATGAGTAACGGTCATTGGAGAGTCTGTGACTATTGTTCCTTAGGTCGTTCTTGATGGGCTGGCAAATTATAGGTGATCCGGGTCCGTTGACCCCGGCCCATGCAAAAGCCGTGAGCTATAACTCATGAATACGGAATTCCAATTTTATTGCTCTAAAAAGCCAAAAAATGAGTAGCGGTCATGGCGAGGTAGTGACAATTATTACTTTGGATATTTTTTATGGGCTGGCAAAATTTTAGGGGATCCGGATCCGTTGACCCGGGCGCATACAGAAGGCGTGGGCTATAGCACACGAAAATGTGGGAATCAGGCGGAATTCTAATTTTATTACCTTAAAATACTAGAAAATGAGTAACAATCATGGCGAGGTAGTGACTATTATTCCTTAGGTCATTTTTTATGGGCTGGCAAAATTTTAGGCGATTCAGATCTGGCAACTCGGGCCCACGCAGAAGGCATGGTCTATAGCACACGAAAATCTAGAAATCATGCGAAATTCCAATTTTATGGCCCTAAAACGCCAAACAAGAGTAACGGTCATGGCGAGATAGTGACTATTGTTCCATAGGTCATACTTAGGTCGTTCTTGATAGGCTGAATATATTTTAGGCGATCCGGATCCGGTGACCCGGGCCCATGCAGAAGGTGTGAGCTATAGCACAAGAAAATTTGGGAATCAGATGGAATTCAAATTTTATAGCCTTAAAAATACCAAAAAATAAGTAACGGTCATGGAGAGGCAGTGCCTATTGTTCCTTAGGTCGTTCTTGATGGGCCGGAAACTTTTAGGCGATCCGGGTCCACTGTCATGGGCCCATATAGAAGGCGTGGGCTATAGCACACGAAAATCTATGAATCGGGCAGAATTCTAATTTTATGGCCTTAAAAATACAAGAAAACGAGTAACGGTCATGGCGAGGCGGTGAGTATTGTTCATTAAGTCATTCTTGATGGTCCGATAAACTTTTATGCGATTAGGGTCCAGTGGACCGGGCCCAAGCAAAAGCCGTGAACTATAGCACACGAATACGGAATTCCAATTTTATTGCCCTAAAATGCCACAAAATGAGTAGCGGTCAGGGCGAGGTGTGACAATTATTACTTTGGATATTTTTTATGGGATGGCAAAATTTTAGGCGATTCGGATCCGGTGGTCGGGGCCCATACAGAAGGCCTGGGCTATAGCACACAAATATCTGTGAATGGGGTAGAATTCCAATTTTATGGCCTTAAAAATACCAAAAACTGAGTAACGACATGGCAAGGCAGTGACTATTATTCCTAAGGTCGCTCTTGAGTGGCCGGTAAAATTATAGGCGATTCGGGTCCGGTGGCCCGGGCCAATGCAGAAGTCGTGGGCTATAATAACACACGAATATCTAGGAATCAAGCGAAATTCCAATTTCATGGACCTAAAACGCCAAACAATGAGTAGCGGTCATGGCGAGGTGGTGACAATTGTTACTTTGGATTTTTTGAAGGGCCGACAAAATTTTAGGCAATCCGAATCCGATGACCCAGACCTATGCAGAAGGCGTGGGCTATAATAGCATACGAAAATCTGGGAATCAGGCGGAATTCCAAATTTTATGGCCTTAAAAATACCAAAAAATGAGTAATGGTTATGACGAGGCGGTGACTATTGTTCCTTAGTTAGTTATTGATGGGCCGGGGAAATTTTAGGCGATAAGGGTTCGGTGGCCTAGGCCCATGCCGAAGGTGTGGGCTATAGCACACGAAAATTTGGGAATCAGGCGAAATTCTAATTTTATGGCCTTGAAAATACTAAAAAATGAGTACCTGTCATGTTGAGGCGGTGACTATTATTCCTTAGATCGTTTTATGGGCCAGAAAAAGTTTAGGCAATCTGGGTCCAGTGGCCTGGGCATATGCAGAAGGCGTGGGCTATAACATACGAAAATTTAGGAATCAGGCGGAATTCCAATTTTATGGCCTTATAAATACCAAAAATGAGTAACGGTCATGGCGAGGTGGTGACTATTATTCCTTAGGTCGTTTTATGGGCCAGCAAAACTTTAGGCGATACGTGTCCAGTGGCCTAGGCCTATGCAAAAGGCGTAGGCTATAACACACAAAAATCAAGAAATCTGGCAGAATTCTAATTTTATGGGCCGAAAATGCCAAAATACGAGTAGCGGTCATGGCGAGACAATGACTTGTTGCATTGGATGTTTTTGATGGACCGGCAAAATTTTAGGCGATCCAGTTTTGGTGGCCCGGCCCATGCAGAAAGCGTGGGCTATAGTACACAAAAATATAGGAATCAGGCAAAATTCCAATTTCATTTTCCTAAAATACCGAAGAATATGGAACGGTCAAGGCGAGGCGATGACTATTGTTCTGTAGGTCTTTTTTGATAAGCCGGTAAAAATTTTAGGCGACCCAAATACGGTGGCCCGGGCGCATGCAATAGGTGTGGGCTATATCTCACATGAAAATTTAGGAATCGGGCACAATTCTAGTTTTATTACGCTAATACGCCAAAAAAGGAGTAACGGTCATGACGAGAAGGTGACAATTGTTCCTTTGGTCATTTTTGATGGGCCGACAAAATGTTTGGTGATTCGGGTCCGATGACATGGGCTATAACACACGAAAATTTAGAAATCGGACGTAATTCAAATTTTATGGTCTTAAAATGCCAAAAAATAAGTAACGGTCATGGAGAGATGGTGAATATAATTAGTTAGGACTGTTTTGAAGGTCCGAAAATTTTTTAGGGGATCCGGGTCCGATTGTCGGGCCCATGATAAAGGCGTGGGCTATAGCACACGAAAATCCGGAATTAGACGAAATTTCAATTTATGGCTTAAAACACCAAAAAATGAGTAACAGGTATTGCGAGGCGGTGACTATTATTCCTTAAGTCATTTTTGATGGACTGACAGAATTTTGGGCGATCGGGGTCCGATGGTACGGGCCCATGCAGAAGACTTGGGCAATAGCATAGAAAAATCTGGGAATCGTGCGGAATTCTAGTTTTATGCCCCTAAAATGGCAAAATGAGTAACGGTCATGGAGAGGCGGTGAATATTGTTCCTTAGGTCATTTTTGATGGTCGGCAAAATTTTAGGCGATCGGGGTCCGGTGGCCCGGGCCCAGGTAGAAGGCGTGGGCTATAGCACACAAAAATCTAGGAATCGGGCGGAATTCCAGTTTTATGACCCTAAAACGCCGAAGAATAAGGAACAGTCATGGCGAGGTGATGATCATTGTTCCTTAGGTTATTTTTAATATGCCAAAAAATTTTTAGGCGATCGGGACCCGGTGGCACGGGCCTATGCAGAAGGCGTGGGCTATAGCATAAAAGAATATGGAAATCATGCAAAATTCCAGTTTTCTGCTCCTAAAACGGCAAAATAGCAGTAACGGTCATGGCGAGGCGGTGTCTATTGTTTCCTAGGTCATTTTTGATGGGTCGACATAATTTTAGGCGATCAAGATCCGTTGGCCTGGGCCCATGTGGATGGCGTGGGCTATAGCACACGAAAATTTGGGAATCGGGCAGATGGCCCTAAAACGCCGAAGAATAAGGAACATGCATGGCGGAGCGATGACCATTGTTCCTTAAGTCGTTTTTGATGGGCCAGTAAATGTTTAGGCGATTCGGGCCCAGTGGCCTGGGCCCATGCAGAAGGCGTTGGCTATAACACACAAAAATCTAGAAATCGGGCAGAATTTCAGTTTTATGGCCATAAAATGCTAAAAACGAGTAACGGTCATGGAGAGGTGGTGACTATTGTTCCTTTGGCCATTTTTGACGGGCCAACAAAATTTTAGGCGATATGGATCTGGTGGCCCTGGCCCATGTGATCCGGATCCAGTGGCCCGGGCCATGCAGAAGGCGTAGCCTATAACACACGAAAATGTGGGACTCAGGTAGAATTCCAATTTTATGGCCTTAAAAGTACCAAAACACGAGTAACAGTCATGGAGAGGCGATGACTTTTGTTCCATAGGTCGTTCTTGATGGACCAGCAAAATTTTAGGCGATCTGAGTTTCATGGACCTTGCCCATGTATAAGCCGTGGGCTATAGCACACGAATATTTCGGAATCGGGCGGAATTCAAATTTTATTGCCCAAAAATGCCAAAAAATGAGTAGCGGTCATAACGAGGTGGTGACAACTGTTACTTTGGATATTTTTGATGGGCCGAAAAAATTTAATGTGATCCGGGTTTGGTGGTCGGGGCCCATGTAAAAGGAGTGCGCTATAGTACATGAAAATCTAGAAATCGGGCGGAATTCCAGTTTTATGAACCTAAAACACCAAAACATGAGTAACGGTCATGGCGAGGCGGTAACTATTATTCCTTAGGTCATTTTTTATGGGGCGGCAAAAGTCTAGGCGATCTGGGTCCGCTGGTACAGGCCCATGTAGAAGGCATGGGTCAGCACAGAAAATTAGGAAATCTGGCAGAATTCCAATTTTAAGGGCCTAAAATGCCAAAAAATGAATAAAGGTCATGGCGAGGCGGTGACTTATTACATTGGATATTTTTATTGGGCCGGCAAAGTTTTAGGCGATACGGGTCCGGTGGCCCATGCCCATGCAGAAGGCATGGGCTATAGCACACGAAAATTTGGAAATCAGACGAAATTCCAGTTTTATGGTCCTAAAACGCTAAAAAAAGTAACAGTCATGGCGAGGCGGTGTAAATTATTACTTTGGATGTTTTTGATGGGCCGAAAAAATTTTAGCTGATCCGGATCTGGTGGCCCAGGTATATCCAGAAGGCATGGGTTATAGCATACGAAAATCTAGGAATGAGGCGCAATTCTAAATTTTATGGCCTTAAAAATACCAAAAAATGAGTAACGGTCATTGCGAGGCAGTGACTATTGTTCCATAGGTCGTTATATGTGGGCCATCAAAATTTTAGGCGATTCGGGTTCGGTGGCCCGGGCCCATGCCGAAGGCGTGGGCTATGCACACGAGTATGTGGGAATCGATTACAATTTCAATTTTATGGCCCTAAAACGCCAAAACATTAGTAGCAGTCATGGCAAGGTGGTGAAAATTGTTACTTTGGATGTTTTTGAAAGGCTGGCAAAATTTTAGGCAATCCGGATCCGGTGGCTTGGGCCCATGTAGAAGGCTTGGGTTATAGCACGCGAAAATCTATGAATCAGGCAGAATTACAATTTTATGGCCTTAAAAATACAAGAAAAATGAGTAACGGTCATGGCGAGGCGGTGAATATTGTTCGTTAAGTTGTTCTTGATGGGCCGACAAACTTTTAGGCGATTCGGGTCCGGTGGACCGGGCCCATGCAAAAACCGTGAGCTATAGCACACGAATGTGGAATTTCAATTTTATTGCCCTAAAATGCCAAAAACTGAGTAACGGTCATGGAGAGGTGGTGACAATTATTACTTTGGATATTTTTTATGGGCTGAAAAATTTTTAGGTGATCCGGATCCGGTGGCCTGGGCTCATATAGAAGGCGTGGGCTATAGCACACGAAAATCTATGAATCATGTGGAATTCCAATTTTATGGCCTTAAAAATACAAGAAAATGAGTAACGGTCATGGCGAGTTTGTGACTATTGTTCCTTAGGTTGTTCTTGATGGGCTGGCAAATTTTAGGTGATCCGGGTCCGTTGACCCCGGCCCATGCAAAAGCCGTGAGCTATAACACACGAATACGGAATTCCAATTTTATTGCTCTAAAATTCCAAAATATGAGTGGCGGTCATGGCGAGGTGGTGACAATTATTACTTTGGATATTTCTTATGGGATGGCAACATTTTAGGCCATCCAGATCCGGTGGCCGGCGCATGCAGAAGGCGTGGGCTATAGCACACAAAAATGTAGGAATCATGCGAAATTCCAATTTTATTGCCTTAAAAATATCAGAAAATGAGTAACAATCATGGCGAGGCAGTGACTATTATTCCTTAGGTCATTTTTTATGGGTCGGCAAAATTTTAGGCGATTCAGATCTAGCAACTCGGACCCACGCAGAAGGCATAGGCTATAGCATACGAAAATCTAGGAATCATGCAGAATTCTAATTTTATGGCCCTAAAGCGCCAAAAACGAGTAACGGTCATGGCGAGATAGTGACTATTGTTCCTTAGGTCATACTTAGGTCGTTCTTGATAGGCCGAATAAATTTTAGGCGATCAGGATCCGGTGACCCGGGCCCATGCAGAAGGTGTAGGCTATAGCACACAAAAATCTGGGAATAAGACGGACTTCAAATTTTATAGCCTTAAAAATATCAAAAAAGAGTAACGGTCATAGAGAGGTAGTGCCTATTGTTCCTTAGGTCATTCTTGATGGGCCGGAAAAGTTTAGGCGATCCGGGTCCAGTGGCCCGAGCCCATGCCGAAGGCGTAGGCTATGGCACAAGAAAATTTGGAAATCAGGTGGAATTCCAATTTTATTGCCTTAAAAATACCAAAACCGAGTAACGGTCATGGCGAGGTGGTGAGTATTGATCCTTAGGTCGTTCTTGATGGGCTGGCAAGTTTTAGGCGATTCGGGTCTGGTGGCCCGGGCCCATATAGAAGTCGTGGGCTATAGCCCATGAATATATGTGAATCGAGCAGAATTTCATTTTTATGGCCCTAAAACGCCAAAAATGAGTAGCGGTCATGGTGAGATGGTGAAAATTATTATTTTGAATATTTTTGATGGGCCGGCAAAATATTAGGTGATCCGGATCCAGTAGCCTGGGCCCATGCAGAAGGAGTGGGCTATAGCACACGAAAATGTGGGAATCAGGCAGAATTCCAATTTTATGGCCTTAAAAATACCAAAACATGAGTAACGGTCATAACGGTTATTCCTTAGGTCATTTTGAATGGGCCAGAAAAATTTTAGACGGTCCGGATCTTTCAACCCGGGCCCATGCAGAAGGCGTAGGCTTCACACGAAAATCTGGGAATCATGTAGAATTCTAATTTTATGGCCCTAAAACGCCAAAAAATAATTGTCATGGCAAGGCAATGACTATTTTTACTTAGGTCATCCTTAGGACGTTCTTGATGGGCCGACAAAATTTTAGGCGATCCGGGTCCGGTGGCCTGGGCCCATACAGAAGGCATAGGCTATAGCACACGCCATATGTGAATCGAGTAGAATTTTAATTTTATGGCCCTAAAACGCCAAACAATGAGTAGCGGTCATGGAGAAGTGGTAAAAATTGTTATTTTGAATGTTATTTATGGGCCGGCAAAATTTTAGGCGATCCGGAACCAGTGACCCGAGCCTATGTAGAAAGCATGGGCTATAGCACACGAAAATCTGTGAATTAAGCGGAATTCCATTTTTATAGCCTTAAAAATACCAAAATATAAGTAACGGTCATGGATAGGGGTAACTATTGATCCTTAAGTCATTCTTGATGGGCCGGCAAAATTTTAGGCGATCCGGATTAGGTGGCCCGACCCCATGCAGAAGGCGTGGGCTATATAATACACGAAAATCTGGGAATCATGCGGAATTCCAATTTTATGGCCTTAAAAATAACAAAATATGAGTAACGATCATGGCGAGGTAGTGACTATTGTTCCTTAGGACGTCTTTAATAGGCCAGCAAAATTTTAAGCGATCCGTGGTGCGAACCCATGTATAATCGGGCAAAATTCTAGTTTTATGACCATAATACGCCAAATAACGAGTAACGGTCATGGCGAGGTAGTGACAATTGTTCCTTAGGTCATTTTTATGGGCTAGTAAAATTTTAGGCGATCTGGGTTTGGTGGCACGGGCCCATGCATAAGGTGTGGGCTATAACACACAAAAATCTAGGAATCACACGGAATTCCAGTTTTATGGCCCTAAAACTCTACAAAATGAGTAACGGCCATGGTGAGATAGTGACTATTGTTTCTTAAGTCATTTTTGGTGGGCTGGCAAAATTTTAGGTGATCCGGGTCCGATGGCCCATGCCCATGCAAATGACGTGGGCTATAGCACACGAAAATCTAGAAATCAGACGGAATTCCAGTTTATGACCCTAAAACGCCAAAAAAGATAGGAACATTCATGGCGAGGCGATGACTATTGTTGTTTAGGTCATTTTTGATGGGCCTGAAAAATTTTAGGCGATATGGGTCTGGTCGCCCGGCCCATGTAGATGATGTGGGCTAACACAAAAAAATCTGGGAATGGGGCGGAATTTCAGTTTTATGGCCCTAAAACTCCAAAAACGAGGAACTGTCATGGCTAAGCGATGAATATTGTTTCTTTGGTCGCTTTTTACGGGCCGAATTTTTTTTAGGCGATTCGGTTCCTGTTGTCCGGATGCATGCAGATGGCGTGATCTATAGCACATGAAAATTTGGCAATCGGGCAGAATTCCAGTTTTATTGACCTAAAATACCAAAAATTGAGAAACGGTCATGGAGAAGCAATGACTATTGTTCCTTAAGTCTTTTTTGTGGGCCGATAAAATTTTAGACGATTCGGGTCCTAAAATAGCAAAACATACGGAACGGTCATGATGAAGCGATGACTATTATTCCTTAAGAAGTTTTTGATGGGCCGATGTACGTTTGCCTGGATGCATGCAAATGGCATGGGCCATAGCACACGAAAAACTGGGAATCAGGTTGAATTCTAGTTTTGTGGCCCTAAAACGTCAGAAAAAGTAAAACGGTCATGGCGAAGTGATGACTATTATTCTTTAGGTCATTTTTTATGGGCCAACAATATTTTAGGTGATTCGGGTCTAGTCGCCCGGATGCATGTAGATGGCGTGGGCTATATAGCACACAAAAATCTGAGAATCTAGCGGAAAATGGCGAAGCGATGACTATTGTTCCTTAGGTCATTTTTATGGGCCGATAAAATTTTAGGCGATTCGGGTCCGGTCGCTCGGATGCAGGTAGATAGCGTGGGTTATAGCACACGAAAATTAGGGAATCAGGCGAAATTTCAATTTTATGGCCCTAAAACACCAAAAAATGAGGAAATGTCATGGCGACGCGATGACTATTTTTGCATAGGTCGTTTTTGATAGGCTTGCAAAACTTTAGGCGACTCAGGTCCGGTTACTCGGATGCATGCACATGGCGTGGGCTGTATATCATACAAAAATATAGGAATCGGGCGGAATTCCAGTTTTATGGCCCTAAAACCTTCTACTGGCAAGCGATCGTGTTGTTCACAGGATTTCTCGTTACTCATGTCAGCATTCTCACGGGATGGTCCTATCAAAGAACTTGATTTATGCAAAGAAAGAAACTTAGGATAGGAGACTTATGAAGGCTTCGTCTACTCCCTCCCCATGTCCACTAGCGCTCCTGTCCAGAGCGAAGAGAAGGCGAAAAAGCACTGCCAAAGCACCCAATCCAATAAGAGCATCACATACGAATCACGTCCGAGGTCAAGGTCAAAAGCACCTGCGCGAATACTGGTCGGTCAGATCTCACCTCCCCTTCCCCATACCATAGCCGGAAGGGATAGCGTATCCAAAGAAGAGAGAGTTGGTATTTTTCCCCGCATCGGAACAAGACCCACTATACTAGATTTAGCCAATTTAGGTGCGG
The DNA here is from genome assembly GCF_000390325.3 of Nicotiana tomentosiformis. NCBI lineage: Eukaryota > Viridiplantae > Streptophyta > Magnoliopsida > Solanales > Solanaceae > Nicotiana > Nicotiana tomentosiformis. The sequence goes on along the minus strand of NC_090815.1, from coordinate 4,738,231 downwards.
ATGGGGATTCCTCAATAGATTCTATAGATTCAAATTTGGATGCCCCTGTGCATAAACATATGGATAGGGATGCAATGAAAGACTAGAGCACGAGCTAGCTGATCTACCGACAAGTCCTTGATTTCTTATCCGTGAAGGCATACTTGGACTCATTGAAGAAAGCACTTGAGGTAAAGATCAATGAGCGATTACGACAACTACAGACCTCTTAACTAGGTTTTTTTTACTAATACGAACTAATAGGCTTTGGGCTGGTAAGGCTTTGCGTATTTTATCGAATTAAACCACATGCTCCACCACTTATGCAGGCCCCCATCAATTCCTTTGAGTTTTGGTATAGCAACCGTACTCCACAGGCGGAGTGTTTCACTCGTTAGTCCTCCTCAATCGATTAGACTATGGCGAATCACCTGTGTATTGGTCTTTGGCAAAGACATAATATAATAATAAATTAATTAATATTAATTAATAAAAAAATTTTGGTTAAGAACTATTGACTGTAAACTATAGCAGTTACATTCACTCAATGGAGATATTCGCCTTTGTTTGGAATGAAGATGGATGAACATGCACTTGAGCCTGGAACTGATGAAATTCGGGGAAAACATGGAAGCAGTCACTATACTGGGGGTTGCTTAGTCATCCTTCCTCTTACGTATTACAATTTAGGTGCTTTTCATGCTGTCTTTAGCGGAAAACGGACTTAATCGACAAATAAGGGATATGCAAGAATACGTTCTTGAAATCTAGAGAACGGGCGGACAGAGGTTCATCAGAGCTATAGGAAAAGCTTATAGAGGGGTGGTCTTACTACGACAAGTGAATCCAGGGTTCCCTCTGTTCAGTGTCCGGGGAAGACAAAGGAATCTATTCGGGAAGCGCTTATCAGCCTCTTCATACTCGTTCTAACCCAACAAAAAAGGGCACTGCCTTTTCTGGATCTTTATTCGCCCACTCATTCATAGAGCGATGACTAAGAGCCGGGAATTTTGAATTCTCTTAGTAGAGCCTGAAAGTAGCCCTTGATCGATTCCTACCATGGACGGGTATACATTTCATCCATATCGCCGGCCTCACATGGACATACATGCTTATGTTTATCATATTACGGCTTCCTAAGATGAGCGTCTGTGGGATCAACTCCACCTTAGAGATCTTCCAGATCCACAACTACAAGCTCTCGAGTAGGAACATGATCTCCTACTACTGATAGGTATGCAATCGAAGAATCTCGCGAGATAGTTGGGCTTGGCTCTACTCGCCAGCTGTGCTACGTGAGCCTCCAGATGCCTCCAAGCAGGGTAATCGCCGCGCGTCCTTCCCATGCTCCGTGAAAACAGCGGTAACCCGAAACAAAGGGGCCAGTCTTCGTTGTGCCGGGGTACCCCGATCCGGATGCCACAAAAATTTAGGGAAGCCTTTTTCTTAAAAGACTTTTTGTGACCGGTGAGAAAGCAGACGACTTTAGGGCTTTGTGCTATCCCCTATTTTTCAGCCTGACATTACAAAGGTAGACTTCATCCATTAGACGCCCTGGCTTTCTTTTTAGTTTTCCAATATTTTGTCCTTCATTCTCTCCTAATATGGTGGAATTTACCAAGAACTCTAAACGTTTGGAATGCTAGTTCTGTTTCAGAAGAAGCATGGTGGCAGTTTAAGGTTTTGCATAGATTATAGAGCGCTGAACAAAGTGACCATCAAGAACAAGTACCTTATGCCTATTTCAGACCTTTTCGATCAGTTGAGTGGAACACGATACTTCACGAAGTTTGATTTGCGGTCGGTGTATTATCAAGTGCGTATTGCCTTCGCCGGTAACCAAAGTGTATCGTACCCGCAACCATTTTGGTACTTTGTTTATATTTTTTTATGTTCTGCAATAAGGGGGGGGGGTGCTTGCGCTTAAATTGAAGTAGCGCCTTTGGAATATGAGTAGGGATCCTAAGTGGTGCGTTCATGGAGGCAAACCGAAGGAAGAGCAAAACGAAGGTTGGGTGCTTGTGGGGCGAGGAAAAACCTGGAATAGGATGGGGCAACACTCTGGATCATCCCTGCTTGCAAAAATGAATGGAATAAAAAAGGTCTTAGTTCTCTATTTCTGGGGGGCGGGGGGTGAAGGTCATAAAAGAATATTGCCCTACCGGTAAGGAAAAAGGGGAAAAAATGTAGTCATCTATCTCGACCAGTTTTCTGACGCGTTGGAAATCCAGACCGGCTCAAAGAATCACTCTCACTATTTAGCTCTTCGTTCTACCAACAAAGAAGTCATCCTTGATGATTTCCTATTCCTACCCTGCCGAGCCGCCTCTCTTCGCCATTCGATGCTTCCGCCGAAAGAGGTTTGTATCCTGTTGCCGAAGTTGTATAATGAGTCAGGGGTTGGGTGAATTTAATAATAGATGTTTGTTGGCATTCCAGCCTTCCTTCTCCTTTCAGGGGGAGCTAATGTATGTATTTTGGTTTGTAGGTAATAAAACGTCAGGAGGGGGACATGCTCTATGTCCACTAAGAGCCCCGGCCTGACATGTAGGTTCGTTAACGTAAAGCGAGGAGTTGAGCCTGGCGAACCGAAGTCACTTTTGGAACCATACTTCCTACAGCTAACATGTGTTTAGACCCCAAAGAGCCCTTATTTACTTTACTACTTTAGGGGGTGGGGGTGAAGGGGGTTTACATAGAACTGAGGCAAAGTGGTTTATGATTGAATCTCAGAGGCATTCTTATCATTTGGTAGATCCAAGTCCATGGCCTATTTCAGGTTTACTGGGAGCTTTGGCAACAACAGTAGGAGGTGTGATGTACATGCACTCATTTCAAGGGGGTGCAATACTTCTCAGTTTGGGCTATGTTGATAGGAATTGGCAAAGACCCTCTTGTACATGTCCTCGAGGGCAGCATTCATGGCAATCATTATTATTTTCTCCCGAGGGCATGGTATGGCTTTGTTCCTGGTCTTGTTTAATAGATGTCGAGTGCCGCTTTACCCCAAGGAGAGATCCATGAGATGTTCTTCCTCAAGATCAATCTGAAGTGCTAATGGAAGTTCATTGAAGATTGTTCCTATGCCCATTCCAATCTTGTCTAACTTTGCTAACTCCCCCTTCTCAACTCGTATCTTGTTCGTTCTGAAAACACGTCTTAATGTGGTAGTGCAGACAAGGTTAATTCACTTTGAAATTATTGGTAGTCTCGCCTCCTCTGACGTCGGAATAATCATTATAATACGATGATAACACCTAATTAGTGAGAAATTCACTGCTCTCCTCTTAGCAATGATCTTTCTAGGGCTACTTTCAAAACTACGTGCCCCAAATTATTTAGACTTATGAAACTAAGCGGCCGGGAAGGTATGATCAAAAAACGAGGAACGGTCATGGTGAAGCGATGACTATTATTCCTTAGGTCATTTTTTATGAGTCGACAAAATTTTAGGCGATTCGGGTCTTGTCGGCCGGATGCCTACATATAGCGTGGGTTATAGACACAAAAATTTGGAAATCAAGCTGAATTCCAATTTTATGGCCCTAAAACACCAAAAAAAAAATTTGCTTAAATATTATAAAAAATTACTAAATTATTTTTTATAACAAAATAATTATTCAACCTTGCCTAAGAACCATAAAAAATCACAAAACATAATAATTCAACTTTACCAAAGTATCATATAAATGTCTCTTTTGTTTCTCCTAATGACCTTTTGTGATATTTACGCCAAAATAAAGTGCATTTTTTTATTACTAAAAATGGTAACTTTTGTAATGTTTAGGTAAAATTGAGTACTTTTTTATTTACAAAATGATAGTTTAATAACCTTAGTGTAACAAAATGAAAGTTTAATAACCTAAGGAACAATAGTCATTGTTTCACCAGGATCGTTCCTCAATTTTTGGCGTTTTAGGGCCATAAAACTGGAATTTCGCCTGATTCCCAAATTTACGTGTACTATAACCCATGCCATCTGCATGCATCCGGGCAACCGGACCCGAATCGCCCAAAATTTTGTTGGCCCATCTAAAACGACTTAAGGAACAATAATCATCGCCTTTCCATGACCGCTCTTCATTTTTTGGATAAAACTGGAATTCCGCCCGATTCCTAGATTTTCATATGCATAACCTATACCATTTGCATGCACCCGGGCGACCAGACACGAATCGCCTAAAATTTTGAAAGCTTATAAAAATGACCTATGTAACAATAGTCATCGCTTCGTCATGACCGTTCCCTTTTGATTTTTATGTTATAAAAATAGTATAGCTATTTTAGTTTAATAAAATAAAAGGAAAAGTTGAATAATAATCTATGAAATCAACACAAACAACTGAACAACAATAACATATTTAATATATTCTTACATATGGAGTTGGGAAAGCGCAAACGACTGAACAATAATAACATATTCAATATATTTTCACTGGTGGAGTTGGGGTAGGTAGTATATATTATGAAGGTAGAGAAACGTAACCGACCCAACATAACAATTAAGGCCACTAGCTAATATAAGAATTTACTTTTCAAAAATAGAAATATGAGCCGAGGGTCTTTAGAAACAGCCTTTCTATTCCTTCGGGTAGGAGTAAGGTCAGCGTACATTATACTTCTCAAACTATACTAGTGGAATTTCACTGGATCATTGTTGTTATTTTCAAAAATAAAAATATCCATTTATTAATTGTACTTTCTAGAGTTTACTACAAGTCTCGTCCACCTACCACAATCCTCTGTACGATTGAACCATTATAAATAAAACAATCAAATTCTATCCATTTCATGTTAGAAAATTGTTTAATGATCAATCCTTGTTTCTTTTTCCTGCTTAGATGCTAGAAATGGTGGTCCGTCTTATGGACTGATACAATTTTCTTGTTAAGACAGAAGGAGAATTACAAATCTGACAAATACGCGTCCGCAATAATAAAGTTCCTCTTTCTTAAAAAGTCCGGTTTTGGAAAGTGACATATTTGTCAGGCTTGTGATTCTCCTTCCATGGCATAGAAAATAGTATCAATCGGTAACTGGATCTCCATGCGTCTGAGTCGGATAAAGAAACAGAGTATATGATCGGACACTTTTCCGGCGCCGGCAATCTTTCGCCGGTTTTTCAGGTTTCCGGTGATGGTTTTTGAATAAAATTGTTCTTTTTATTCAAACCCCTAAATTGATTAACCCTTCGAATTAAATCTTGTTGATTTTTTGTGACTCAGCTTTTTGAAACCCTAGTAAGCTGCTACAGTTTAAATCCCAAAATTTGAACCCTAAATTGCTGTAACTAATAGACCATTAAGAGCATGTTGCTAAGTCTGTTCTTAATTGATTGGACTAATTTTTCTCTTTTAAGTAAAACTAAATTTGCTGATAAACTTTTCCTTCAAAATTTAGTTTTTTTCTGTGTGCTGTTGAGTTTAACAAGCATTTCTGATTTTAATAATAAAGTAAATAACTTTGAGCTGTGAGAAGCATTTAACTAGGGCTTCTGTAGTGTTCACTTTTAGTTAAGTTTTCACATTTTTACTTCTTTTTTGCTATAGCTTATTGGTGCTTTCTTCAATCCTGTAATGATTAGTTTCATCCATTTCCCAAAGTTTTGAACTTTTTATTTTCAATTCCGTTATGATTCCAAGGGATTATCAAGTTCTGTTGCAGGAAAGTGAAAGGTTATTAAAGTTTCATGATAGGATTTTTTAGTTGCTGATTACTTTTCATATTTGCTGAAATCGGCTTGTTTAATTACCTGTTATACCTGTTATGGTGCAGAATGTAGTGTCCTGTCGGGGAGAAGTATTGTGTGATTCTACCAGTTTATTTCTTGTCAATACGTTAAGGCGATAGTGTGCTCTCATGTCTCAGAAATAGTAAAAGCTATAGTTGACATGCCTTTTCTTATTAGATATATGTTGAAGTATGGATACACTTATGTATAAGTAGATATTTAGAATGGAATAAACTTATCCTACTATAGAATCTTACTCTGAAAATAAGATGTGTAGATGAAAAATGAGCGACATAAGTACGATTGCATCTACGTATGCATCAATTGCATGCCAGAATTGCTATGATATTGCCTCACTAGATCTGATGCAATGTTTTACCTCTACCACCTTCTTAACTTTCCGTCCCCCCCCCACCCCCCACCCCCGAGGGGAACCTGGAATTTGGCTTCGGCACCTATCCCCTGTGACCCTGCAAATATCTAGTCAAAACCTAATGTAACAGTTCTAAAAGAAGTCAGGTTCCTAAGTTCCTTAGAACTTGCTGAACTGTTTCTCTATTGGTGGGAAGCATAGAACTACCCTGTCCTTTATTTTCTCATTTCCTGGTGATTATCAGACTTATGGCATTAAGGAACATTATTCATAAAGATGATACAGGTGATTGCACCTTTGTGCTGACTAAATTTATTGGCTGGAGCTTCTCGGACAGTTTGAAGATTGAAATGCCTTTTTTTCCCTTTTGGGTTGGGTTTTTTTATGCTGACAATTCCTTGTCGGAGACACTCCATATTTTCTAATTATTCTGATTGGTACTGACAACTATAACTTCTAATCTTTGTTGTTTTCTAAAGCTTGGTTTCTTTTGTGTCTGTGTCTATGTACATCCATTGTTGACTATGAATATTACATGTCTGTGAATAATTATGATTTTTTCACATCATAACGAGGAATCTCTTAAATGAGCCATGCTCTTTGAATAGGAATAAAATATGTTGTTTTCAGTTCTTCACACTCTATGGGCCTTATTTTACTTATATGATAGCCTCTTTTCATATGTGTTGCAATTACCTTTTTTATTACATCTATTAGTGAGTATGCACCGGGTATGTTGTTGTTGTTAGTGTGTATGCATCTAGAAAGCAAGCTGAAGAGCTAGATATAGAACCTTGGTGACATGTCTTGACTCAAGACTGTTAATTCTTGATTGTCGTACTCATACTGGAGCCAATTTGCACAACTACTAAGAAATCAAACTAGTGAACTCTAAAAGAAGTCACTCTATGCAACTTGGTATGACAAGATAAAACCAAGTATGTTGTGGCAGCAAGCTTACAAACTAGAAATAACAAGCAGCCAGAAATTAGTGGAAAGTTATTAGGAGACCTTTTAAAGAACTTCAATACTCTGGTAATTTTCAAAGTGCAAACTTAAAATCTGAAGGTGTGATCTGCTACTGCAATTTGATTAGGTCATGAAATTTTTGCAAGTGTTGCAACCGTAATGTGTCACTCGGACAAAATAGCTGAAAGCTTTTCAACTAACATTGTTGTTGAAGGACTCGTTCCTAGAATGTTGTGGATAAGAGTTAGTAGTGAACAGTAATAGTTGCGCAGTGCTTATGCTTTCCTATTTGGAGAGAGAGAGAGAGAGAGAGAGAGAGAGAGAGAGAGAGAGAGAGAGAGAGAGAGAGAGAGAGAGGAAGAATTCACATAGTATCGCTTATGTTAAGATTCGAGCTTGGTTCCCAAGGTCATTACTCTTCTCTTCGACTTCTAGACTATCCCATTGAGGGTGTATATGACATATGGCTATTATGGGACATTTATTCCTCTAGAGACATAATGTTGATAGTTCTGAGCTAATAGCCTCCTCCACAGGTAATTCCACCATTGTTTTTGGCTAAAATTATAGGCTGAAGATCCTCAGATTACTTTGAGGTTTGAAGTCCTTTCCTTCCTTTTGGGTTAAACAATTGGACAGTCTTTAGTGTCTTCGTAGAATAGCAGTCAGCACGAAATAGCATTAGATGCCTGGGCAACAATTAAGTCGTTGGTTCATTACGATAAAACTATCAAATGAACCTTGATCCTAGCATAGGAATAATTTAATTTATGTTTTCTTAGAAGGAAAATTGAGTCAAACCAAACTGTTAAGTGTGAACACCTAGTCTGAAGTTGATTAATTTTTCTAACTTAAAAGAAGTGCTAACCAATTACTGTAATCTTTACTTTTTTGTATTTGTCTGCAGTAACTATCTGTGCCCTTTAGCCAAATTAATATTGTAATCTTCTCTTTGTTTATTTTCAGTTAATGTAATCTTCTATTATTCAAAAGTAGTAAAATGCATTTATTACCAAGTGAAAACACTTCATCATATCACACTTTCTGGTTGGTTATAAATGGTGAAAGATTCATATCCTAACACGTGTGTTTAGTTTTTTTCAGATCGATCAATCTCGTTCCTTCTTCTTTCTTAGATGCTAGAAATGGTGGTCCGTATCATCAAATGATAATCTTTCATGTTATATGTAAGGAGAATCACAAACCTGACAAATATGTGTAACCATCTCTAAAAGAAAGAATACAGTATTTCCTGGTGTTTAGATAAATTTTTGTCATTTCATTTACAAAAGAATGCCCTGTATGTGAAAAAAAATGTCATATCGCTTTCTTGAAAATGACACATCTGTCAGGCTTGTGATTTTCCTCTAATGGCATGGAAAATATTATCAACTGGTGAGTGGACCTCCATTCATCTGAGTTGGAAAACGGAATGGGTCATTGATCGGGTACTTCTCCGGCGCTGGAGCTGGAGCACTTTTCACCGATTTTCAAGATTTCAGTGATGTTTTTGAGTCGGTGAAATTGTTTTTTTTCCTTAGAACCCTAGATTGATTAACCCTTTGAGTGATTCTTATCCTGTTCCATGATTATTTCTTGTTTTTTTGTGTGGATGTGTGCAGATTTTGGAACCTTATTAACTGCTTCAATTTAGTTACCAAATCTTGAATCCTAAATTGCTTTTAGAAGAAGCTAGGAAGATTTTGATAATGTAATTTCTGGAAATTGTTCATTAATTTACTGTTATGATGTATGTATCTATAAATTCGAACTCTTAAAAGATTAATTTAGCTTACTAGAGCATCCACGAAACCATAGATGAAATTAGTTTGAATTATTTTACCGACTAGTAAGATCTGTTGCAGGAAAAGGAAGTGTTTCTAAAGCTCTATGATAGGATTGCTTAGTATATGATTGCATATTCATCTATGATAAAATTGACCTGCTACTGACCTGTTATTTTTGAGCTTATGTTTTTTAGCATGTTTATGTCAGCATTATCCTTTTCTTTTTTTAGTTGCTTGACCTGCTACTAATTTAATTTTTTATGTCTGCTGTGAGTTTAACAAGCATTTCTGATTTTGAAGTTAATAATTTTGTGCTCTGAGAAGTATTTTAACTAGGTCTGCTGTGTCGTTCACTGTTAATTTTCTTCTAACAATTTTACTTCTTTTGCATACTTTATCAGTGATTTCTTTAGTCTCGTAATGATTATTCCAATCCATTTCTGATTATTTTGAACTTTTTATTTTTGAAGTCTGTTGCGATTACAAGTGATTATCAAGTTTTGTTGCAGGTATGTGGAATGTTTCTCAAGGTTCATGATATGATTACTTAGTTACTGATTATTTTCATATTTGCTGAAATTGACTTGTTAATTTACCTGTTATACATGTTATGGTGCCCAATGTAGCAGCCTATCAAGGAAAAGTTTTATGTGCTAGATTAAAAAATAATGGGCAGCCTGGTGCGCTAAGCTCCCGTTATGCGCGGGGTCCGGGGAAAGGCTGGACCACAAGGGTCTATTGTACGCAACCTTACCCTGCATTGCTGCAAGAGGTTGTTTCCACAGCCTGAACCTGTGACCTTCTGGTCACATGACAACAAATTTTACCAAGGCCCCCTTCTTTTACGTGCTAGATTGAGGTAGTTTATTTCTTGGGCAATACATTAAGGTGATAGTATGCTCTCATATCTCAGATTAGTCAATGCTATAGCTGGCTTCCCTTTCTTATTAAATATATGTAAAAGTTTGGATGATCTTGTGTGTAATTAGGTATTTACAGCCGAATAAACTTGATCTACTGCACAGTTTTAGAGTTTCTGTAGACATTTGGAGCACACTTCATTGTCACTTTAGAACATAGGTATGCTTGTTCTAATTATGAAAATAAGATGTGTAGATGAAAATTTGTGACAGAGACATGAATGCATCTACGTTAGGCGTCAATTGCATATCAGAATTGCAACGATATTGCCTCAGCAGATCTGATGCAATGCTTTAGCTCTAGCACTTTCTTAACTTTCCTGTCTCCGGCTCTTTGGGGTGTATTTGCCTATATGGCATACTGCTGTTATGGAACATTTGTTAATCTAGAGACATAATGTTGATAGTTCTGAGCTACTTGCCTTCTCCACAAGTGATTCCACCTTTGTGTTCCCTAATATTATAGGCTGAAGATCCTCAAATTACTATGAGGTTTGAAATCCTTTCTTTCCTTTTGGATCCTCAAATTATAGCAGCATGCAGGAAGTTGAAGAATAGCACATATTATGGTTATGAAAAACATGGAAAATTTCAGTGCAACTGAAAACTCCTAACAAAAGGTTGATCATTCAGAAACCCTTAGAATTTGAACAATGGCATACAAAAATGGAATCTGCAGTTTCGAAAGAAAGAAGTTGCAGATATTCGAAATCATTCTGTATGAAGCTCGTTTACCATATTTGTGTTGTACCACTTTCATAGATCCTACATTTATTAGTAATTTGTACAAAATTTATAACTATTATTACAGAAAGCATCACAAAAGGTTTTACTTCCCATTCCTCCTTGACATCTTGCAGTATTCAGATAGGAGATAATCGAAAGAATCTCAAATGATATGGAACTAAGCAAGGGTGACAGCGACGCTGCCTCTTCATTCCTCATTTGGTTCACCCACATATTAGGCTTAATTGGTTAAAGGCACGTAATTACCTATTCGGATTGGCTACATTTGATTCGACCGGTAGTAATCCGTTTAAGAAGCCGCTTGCACTTATCTTCCTAGAGTTGGAATTCAGGATGATTTTCAATTTTTCGTGTGCTAATGTCCACGTCATCTTCATGAATTCGGTGACGGTCTCCGAATTACCTAAAATTTTGTGGGCTACTCAGAAACGACCTAATGAACAATAGTCATTGCATCGCTATGACCGTTCCTTGTTTTTTGGCACTTAAAACAAAAAATCAGGATAATTTTTAATTTTCGTGTGCTAATGTCCACGTCATCTCACCTAAATTTTGTGGACCATCAGAAACAACCTAATGAATAATAATCATTGCTTCTCCATGATTGTTTCTCATTTTTTTTGGTATTTTAGAGCCATAAAACAAGAATTCAGGACAATTTTTAATTTTTCATGTGCTTATGTCTACGCCATCTTCATGAATTCGATTACAGTATTCGAATCGTCTAAAATTTTGTGGGCCAATCAAAACAACCTAATAAACAATAGACATTAGGGGTGGGCATAATACCGACCGAACCGAAAAAATCGGCCGAACCGTAAATTTCGATTTTTCGGTTTCGGTTTAATCGGTTATTCGATCGGTGCACGGTTTTTAAATTATTAAATTTCGATTTTTCGGTGCGGTTTACGGTTTTGGTATTTCGATTAAACCGAAAAACCGAAATTTTGGGTATTAGTTGAGAAAAATAGGTTTGAACATATGGGTTCTTTTGAGAATCCAAAACTTATTACCCATCTGAAGGTTGAAGCCCAATAGTCCAATACTCATTTGAAGCCCACCCAATTTACCCAAACCCAAGACTTAGTCTTACTGAGTCTGATACGTTCCCAAACCTAAATCAAAAATTAGATTTAGGGTTCCTCTCACCTCTTTGCGACTGCTGCTTTCTTCCTCAGCTCGACTGTGACGCCTTCTTCCTTAGGTTAGTGCGACTTCTTCTGAGTTCTGAGTTCCTTTTCAGTTTTCTTCCTCTGTTCCTCAGCTCATTCGATTTTGGTGGAAATTTCTTGTGTTGATTATTCCGCTAAATTTAAGTCAGCATGTAACTTTCTTCTATTGATCCTTTTCTATGTTACGTTATTTTGTTAAATAGGAACATGGACTTGACGGGTTTCATTAATCTCTGAGTAATTTTCTATGTTCTGTTTGGACTTGAAAGGTTAGCTTGTTTGTAAAATCCAGTGATTCGTATATTACTAGCTTGTTTGGACTTGAAAGGTTAATTGTTATATTGTGAAATCCTGCTAGTGGATGCTGCCAGAAGTTAATTGTTATTTTGTTCATGTTGCTAGTGGACTTGAAAGGTTAATACCTGATTGATGAAGCAACAACTGTAGTAGCTCTGAACATTTTCCAATAATTTCAATGTGTTAATTGATAAGATAGGAGCAAAATTGCAGTTTTCGAAATAAGAGGAAATGGGAGAATTGAGAAGAAACCCAGAACTGATATAGAAGTTCTCCACGCTCTCACTATTTCGTGTTTTAATGCTTTCTGTAGGGTTTAAGGTTTAACTTTAACAATTGTTCTTTTGTTCATGTTTGGATGCTACAACGTTATGCCCACTGCCCAGTTTTTATATTATGCAAATCTTGAACCTTTAATAACCGAAAAACTAAACCGGAAATAACCGAACCGAACTTTAAAAAAACTGCACAGAACCATAAATACTTTGGTTTGATTTGGTTATTAATATTACAAAACCGAAAATCGATAAACCGAACCGTACTTTCATAATAACCTACCGAACCAACCGACGCCCACCCCTAATAGACATCACTTTGCCATGATTGTTCCTCATTTTTGGCATTTTAGGGCCATAAAACAAGAATTTATTACGACTTTTAATTTTTCGTGCGCTAATGTCCATGTCATCTTCATGAATTCTGGCATAGGCTCCGAATCGCCTAAATTGTTTAGGCCCATTAAAAATGACCTAATGAACAATAGTCATAATTACACCATGATTGTTCCTCATTTTTTGGCATTTTAGAAAAACATGAATTCTGGACGATTTTAAATTTTTCATGGCTATCTTCATGAATTCGGGCGACGGGTTTCGAATCGTCTAAAATTTGTGGGCCTATTAGAAATGACCTAATGAACAATAATTATTGTTACGTCATGATTGTTCCTTCCTTTTAGCATTTTAGGGCCATAAAATAAGATTTCAAGAAGATTTTTAATTTTTTCGTGTGTTAATGTCCACGCCATCTTCATGAATTCGGGGCAAAGGGCTCAGAATCGCCTATTTTTTTTTGGCCCATCAGAAATGACTTAATAAATAATAGCCATTGCTTTGCCATGGTTGTTCCTTATTTTTTGGCCTTTTAGGGCCATACAACAGGAATTCAAGATGATTTCTAATTTTTCGTGTGCTAATGTCCACGTCATTTTCATAATTTCGAGCGACGAGCTCTGAATCACTTAAAGTTTTGTGGGTCCATTAGAAACGACTTAATGAATAATAGTAATCGCTTTGCCATGGCAATTCCTCGTTTTTAGGCTTTTTAGGGCCATAAAATTGGAACTCAAGACGATTTCTAATTTTTCATGTATTTTTGTCCACGCCATCTTCATAAATTCTGGCCACGGATCTTCGAATTGCCTAAACTTTTGTGAGCCCATCAGAAATGACCTAATGAACAATAGACATTACTTCGCCATGACTGTTCCTTGTTTTTTGGCATTTAGAGCAATAAAACAGGAATTCTAGATGATTTCTAAATTTTCGTATGCTAATATCCATGCTATCTTCATGAAGTCGGGGATGGGCACCAAATCGCTTAAAATTTTGTAGACCCATCAGAAACAACCTAATGGTTAATAGTCAATCGCTTTGCCATGAACTTTCCTCATTTTTGGCGTTTAAGGGTCATAAAATAAGAATTCAGGATGATTTCCAATTGTTCGTATGGTTAGTCCACACATCTTCAAGAATTCGGGTGACGTATTTTGACTGGCCTAAAATTGGGCCAATCAGAAATGACCTAATGAACAATAGTCATTTCTTCGCCATATCTATTTCTCGATTTTGGCATTTTTCGATCACAAAACAAGAGAAATTTTCAATTTTTCTTGTGCTATTGTCCACGCCATCTTCATGAAGTGGGGCGACCGGCTCTGAATCGCTTAAAATTTTACATGTCCATCAGAAACTACTTAATAAAAAATAGTCATCGCTTCACCATGAATGATCCTTGTTTTGGCGTTTTAGGGCCATAAAATAAGAATTCAGGACGATTTCCAATTTTTCATGTGCTAATGTCCACGCCATCTTCATAAATTCGGGCGACAAGTTTCGAATCGCATAAAAATTTTGGGCCTATAACAAACAACCTAATAAGCAATAGTCTTCGTTTCACCATGAATGGTCCTCGTTTTTGGAGTTTTAGTGCCATAAAATAGGAATTCAGGATGATTTCTAATTTTTTGTTTTTAATGTATACACCATCTTCATGAATTCAGGTGACAAGATCTAAATCGCCTAAAATTTTGTGGGCTAATTAGAAATATCCTAATGAAAAATAGTCTTTGCTTCAACATGATGTTTCTCATTTTTTGGCAATTTAGGGCCATAAAATAATTTTTCAATTTTTAATCTGCTAATGTGTACGCCATCTTCATAAATTCTTGCGTCATAATGAAAAATAGTCATTGTTTTAGGACCATAAAGAAGAAATTCAGAATGATTTCTAAATTTTCGTGTGCTAATGTCTACGCCATAGTCATGAATTCAGGCGACAAGCTCCGAATTGCCTAAAATTTTCTGAGCCCATAAAAAACGACCGAATGAACTATAGTCATTGCTTTTGCATGACCCTTCCTTGTTTTTTTATTTTTGCATTTTAGGACTATGAAACGGGAATATAGGATGATTTTCAATTTTTTATGTGCTTATATCCACACAATCTTCATAAATTTGGTTGACGGACTCAAAATTGCCTAAATTTTGTGGTTCCATTAGAAAGGACCTAATGAAAGTAAATGTTCCCTATTTTTTGACGTTTTAGGTCATAAAATAGGAATTCAGAATGTTTTCAATTTTTTGTGTACTAATAAAGTCCACACCATTTTTATGAATTCGGGAGACAAAATTTAGGTTATTTTTTATGGGCCGATAAAATTTTAGGCGATTCGGGTCCGGTCGACCGGATGCATGCAGATAGTGTGAGCTATAGCACACGAAAATATGAGAATCGGGCGAAATTTTAGTTTTGTGGCATTAAAATACCAAAAAAGGAAGAACGGTCATGGCGAAGTGATGACCATTGTTCCTTAGGTCATTTATTATAGGCCCGCAAAATTTTTGGCTATTTGGGTCCGGTCGCCAGGATGCGTGCAAATGGCGTGGGCTATAACACACAAAAATCTGGGAATCGAGTGAAATTCCATTCTTATAGCCTTAAAACGCCAAAATATGAGGAACGGTAATGGCGAAGAGATGACCACTGTTCCCTTAGTTATTTTTGATGGGCCGGCAGAATATTCAGTAATCCGGGTTCGGTCGTCCGGACACATGTAGAAGGCGTGGACTATAGCACACGAAAATTTGAGAATTCGGCGGAATTTCAGTTGTATGGCCCTAAAATGCTAAAAAGGAACGATCATGTCGAGGCGATGAACATTGTTCCTTTAGTCATTTTTGAAGAGCCAGTAAAATTTTAGACGATCCGGGTCCGGTCGCCTGGATGTATGCAGATTGAGTGAGCTATAGCACACGCAAATATGGGAATTGGGCGGCATTCTAGTTTTATGGCCCTAAAATGCTAAAAAATGAGGAACGACCATGGATAAGCGATGACTATTGTTCCTTAGGTCGTTTTTAATGGGCCGACAAAATTTTAGTCGATTCGGGTCCGGCCGTCCGGATGCATGCAGATGGCGTGGGCTATTGCACACGAAAATCTTAAAATCGGGCAGGATTCTAGTTTTATATCTCTAAAATACAAAAAAATGAGGAACAGTCATGGAAAAATGATGACTATTGTTTCTTAGGTCATTTTTATGGGCCGAAAAAATTTTAAGCGATTCGGTTCTGGTCGCGCGGATGCATGTAGATGGCGTGGGTTATATAGCACACGAAAATCTGACAATCAGGCAAAATTCTAATTTAATGGACCTAAAATACAAAAAATGAGGAACGATCACGGCAAAGCGATGACCATTTTTCCTTAGGTCGTTTGTGATGGGCCGGCAAATTTTAGGCGATACGGATCCGATCGCCCGGATGCATGCAGATGGCGTGGCCTATTGCACACGAAAATTTGGGAATTAGGTGAAATTCCTATTTTGTGGCCTTAAAACGCCATAAAATGAGGAATGGTCATCGCAAAGCGATGGTCATTGTTCCTGAGGTCGTTTTTGATGAACTGGCAAAATTTTATGCGATTCGGGTCTGATCGACCGAATATATGAAGATGACATGGGCTATAGCACACGAAAATCCAGAAATCGGGCGGAATTCTAGTTTCGCAGCCCTAAAATGCCATAAAATAAGGAACGGTCATGGAGAAGCGATGGTTATTGTTCCTTAGGTAGTTTTTTATGGGAAGAAATATTTTTAGGCGATTTGGGTCCGGTCGCCCGGATGTATGAAGATGGCATGAACTATAGCACACGTAAATTTGAGAATCTGACGTAATTCCACTTTTATGGCCCTAAAACGCCAAAAAATAAGGAACAGTCATGGCTAAGCGATGACTATTGTTCCTTAGGTCATTGTTTATGAGCCGGTAAAATTTTAGGCAATTCAGGTCTGGTCACCCGGATACATGCAGATGGCGTAGCTTATAATACACGAAAAGTTGGGAATCAGGCAGAATTCCTATTTTGTGGTCTTAAAATGCCAAAAAGAGGAACAGTCATCGCAAAACAATGACTATTGTTCCTTGGGTCATTTTTTATGGGCTGATAATTTTTTCGGCGACTAGGGTCCGGTTGCCCAGATGCATGCAAATGGCGTGGGCTATAGCACACAAAAATATGGGAAGCAGACGGAATACCAGTTTTATAGCCCTAGAACACCAAAAAATGATAAACGTTCATGGCGAAGCGATGACTATTGTTTCTTTGGTCATTTTTGATGGACTGGAAAAGTTTTAGGCGATTTGGGTCTAGTCACGAGAATATATGCAGATGGCATGTGCTATAGCACACGAAAATCTGAGAATCGAGCAGAATTCCTGTTTTGTGGCCCTAAAATGCCAAAAAATGAGGCACGCTCATGATGAAAGGATGACTATTATTCATTCGGCCATTTTTGATAGGTAGGAAAAATTTTAGGCGATTCGGGTCTGGTCGCCCGGATGTATGCAGATGGTATGGCTATAGCACAAGAAAATCTGGGAATCAGGTGGAATTCTAATTTTCTGGCCCTAAAATACCAAAAACGAGGAACGATCCTGGCGAAGCGATGACTATTATTACTTAGGTCATTTTTTATGGGTCGACAAAATTTTAGATGACTTAGGTTCGGTTTTTCGGATGCATGCATATCGCGTGGGCTACAGCACAAGAAAATGTGGAAATCAGGCGGAATTTTTGTTTTGTGGCCCTAAAACACCTAAAATGAGGAATGTTCATAGGAAAGCAATGACTATTGTTCCTTAGGTCGTCTTTGATGGGCCACCAAAATTTTAGGCGATTCAGGTTGGTCGCTCGATTGCATATAGATGGCATGGGCTATGGCACACGAAAATATGAGAATCAGGCGGATTTCCAGTATTATGGTCTTAATACGCCACAAAATAAGGAACGGTCATGGCGAAACGATGACTATTCTTCCTCATGTCATTTTTGATGGGCCAAAAATATTTTAGGCAATTTCGGTCTGGTCGCTCAGATACATGCAGATGGCGTGGACTATAGCACATGAAAATCTAGGAATCGGGCAAAATTCCAGTTTTATCGTCCTAAAACGCCAAAAAACAAGGAACGGTTAAGGCGAAGAGATGACCATTGTTACTTTAGTCATTTATTATGGGCCGACAGAATATTAGGCGATTCGGGTATGGTCGCCCAAACGCATGTACAAGGCGTGGGTTATAGCACACGATAATTTAAAAATTGGGCGGAATTCCAGTTGTATGGTCGTAAAATGCCAAAAAATAAGGAACGATCATGGCGTAGAAAGGACCATTGTTCTTTTAGTTATTTTTGATGGGCCCACATAATTTTAGGTGATTCGGGTCCAGTAGCCTGAATGCATGCATATAGCGTGGGTTATGGCAGACGAAAATCTGGGAATTGGTAGGCATTCCAGTTTTATGGTCCTAACGCCAAAAAAATAGGAACGATTATGGAGAAACGATGGCCATTGTTCCTTAGGTAATTTTTGGTTGGCCGGCAAAATTATAGTTGATTCGGGTTCGATCATCCGGATGCATGCAGATGTCGTGGGCTATAGCACACAAAAATCTTGAAATCGGCACAGTTCCTTTTTTGTGGCCTAAAAATGCCAAAAAATGAGGAACGGTCATGGCGAAGCGATGTACATTGTTCCTTAGATCATTTTTGATAGACCGGCAAAATTTTAGGCGATTCGGGTTAGGTCGTCCGGATGCATGCAGATGGCGTGGGCTATAGAACACAAAAATCTGAGAATCCAGTGGAATTATAGTTTTGTGGCCCTAAAACGCCAAAAAACGAGGAAAGATCATGGCGAAGCAATGAATATTGTTCCTTTGGTTATGTTTTATGGCCCGAAATATTTTTAGGTGATTTGAGTCCGGTCGCCCGGATGCATGTAGATGGCATGGGCTATTCACACGAAAATGTGGGAGGAATTCAAATTTAATGGCCCTAAAATTCAAAAACCAGGAATGATCATGGCGAAGCGATTACTATTGTTCCTTGGGTCATTTTTGATAGGCCGACAAAATTTTAGGTGATTCGGGTGCAGTCGCCCGGATGCATGCAGATGGTGTGAACTATTGTATACGAAAATCTGGGAACCGAGCGGGATTCAAATTTTATTACCCTAAAATGCCAAAAAATGAGGACCAATTATATCAAAGAGATGACTATTGTTCCTTAAGTCATTTTTATGGGACGGCAAAATTTTAGAACAATTCGGGTATTTGGGAATCGTACGGAATTTCAGTTTTATGGCCCTAATACGCCAAAAAAGAGGAATGGTCATGGCGAAGCGATGCCTATTGTTCCTTAGGTAATTTTTGATGGGCCAGCAAAATTTTAGGCGATTCGGGTCCGGTCGCCCCGATGCATGCAGATGGCGTGGGCTATATCACACAAAAATTTAGAAATCGGGTGGAATTCCAATATTGTGGCCCTAAAATGTCAAAAAACGAGGAACGGTCATAGCAAAGCGATGACCATTGTTCCTTAGGTCATTTTAGATGGACCGGAAAATTTTTTAGGCAATTCATTCCGGTTGCCCGGATGCATGCAGATGGCGTTGGCTATCGCACATTAAAATCTAGGAATCAGTAATGTACACACCATCTCATGAACAATAGTCATTGCTTCGCTATGACCGTTCCTAGTTTTTGGCACTTTTACGATCATAAAACAAAAATTCAAGATAATTTTCAACTTTTTCGTGTGCTAATGTCCACGTCATCTCATGAATTCGTGCGACGGGCACCGAATCACCTAAAGTTTATGGACCCATCAGAAATGACCTAATGAATAATAGTCATTGCTTCTCCATGATTGTTTCTCGTTTTTTGGCATTTTAGGGCCATAAAACATAAATTAAGGACAATTTTTAATTTTTCGTGTGCTTATGTCTACGCCATCTTCATGAATTCGATTATGGTCTTCAAATAATCTAAATTTTTGAGGGCCAATCAAAATAACCTAATAAACAATAGACATCACTTTGCCATGATTGTTCTTCATTTTTTGGCATTTTAGGACCATAAAATAGGAATTCATTACAAATTATAATTTTTTGTGTGCTAATGTCCACGCAATCTTCATGAATTCAGGCGATAGACTTCAAATTGGCTAAAAATTTTTATTTCCATAAAAAATGACTTAATGAACAATAGTCAAAGCTACGCCAAGACTGTTACTCATTTTTTGGCGTTTTAGAAAAACATGAATTCAGGATGATTTTTAATTTTTCATATACTAATGTCCATGTCATCTTCATAAATTCGGGTGACGGGTTTTGAATTGCCTAATATTTTGTGAGCCCATCAGAAACGACCTAATGAACAATATTTATCGCTTCGCCATGATTGTTCCTCGTTTTTGGCATTTTAGGGCCTTAAAATAGGATTTCATGATGATTTTCAATTTTTCATTTATCAATGTCCACGCAATCTTCATGAATTCGGGCGATGGATTCCTAATCACATAAACTTTTGTGGGCCATTCAGTTTCGATATAATGAACAATAGTCATCGCTTTGCCATGTCCTTTTCTTGTAATTTGGCATTTTAGGGCCATAAAACAAGAATTCAGGACGATTTTAATTTTCCGTCTGCTAATGTACACAACATCTTCATGAATTCGGGGCAAAGGGCTCCGAATCGCCTAATTTTTTTTGGCCCATCAGAAACGACTTAATAAATAATAATCATTGCTTTGCCATGATTGTTCCTTATTTTTGGCATTTTAGGGCCATAAAATAGGAACTCAAGATGATTTCTAATTTTTCGTGTGCTAATGTCCACGTCATTCTCATAATTTTGGGGGAATGGAAAATAGTACTTTCGTCGCCAGGATGCATGCAAATGGTATGGGCTATATCACACGAAAATCTGGGAGGAATTCCAATTTAATGTCCCTAAAATTCAAAAAACAGGAATGTTCATGGCGAAGCGATTACTATTGTTCCTTGGGTCATTTTTGATGGGCCGATAAAATTTTAGGCGATTCGGGTGCAGTCGCCCGGATGCATGTAAGTGGCATGAACTATTGCATACGAAAATCTGAGAATCGAGCGGGATTCAAATTTTATTACCCTAAATCGCCAAAAAACGAGGAACAGTTATAGCAAAATGATGACTATTGTTCCTTAAGTTATTTTTATGGGACGACAAAAGTTTAGAACAATTCGGGTATTTGGGAATCAGGCGGAATCCCAGTTTTGTGGGCCTAATACGCCAAAAAATGAGGAACGGTCATGGCGAAGCGATGACTAATGTTCCTTAAGTCAATTTTTATAGGCCAACAAAATTTTAGGCGATTCGGGTCCGGTCGCCCGGATGCATGCAGATAGCGTAGGTTATATCACACAAAAATCTTGAAATCGGGAGAAATTCCAATTTTGTGGCCCTAAAATGCCAAAAAACGAGGAGCAGTCATAGAAAAGCGATGACCATTGTTCCTTAGGTCGTTTTAGATGGGCCAGAAATATTTTTAGGCGATTCACTTCCAGTTGCCTGGATGCATGTAGATGGCGTTGGCGATAGTACACTAAAATCTAGGAATCAAGCGGAATTTTAGTTTTCTGGCCCTATAATGCCAAAAAACGAGGAAGGTAATGTCGAATCGATGACTATTGTTCCTTAGGTCGTTTTCTATGGGACGAAAAAGTTTTAGGCGATTCGAGTCCGGTCGTCTGGATGCATGTAGATGGCGTAAACTATAGCACACAAAAAATTAGGAATCAGGCGGAATTCCAGTTTTATGACCCTAAAAACGCCAAAAAACGAGAAAAGTTCATGGCGAAGCGATGACTATTGTGGCCCTAAAATGTCAAAAAATGAGGAATGGTCAGGGACAAGCAATGATTATTGTCCTTAGGTTATTTTTGATGGGACAAAATAATTTTAGGCGATTCGAGTCCGATCGCCCAAATGCATGCAGAGGGCGTGGGCTCTAGCATACAAAAATCAGAGAATCAGTCGGAATTTTAGTTTTGTGACCCTAAAACGCCAAAAAAGAGGAACGTTCATGGCGAAGCGATGACTATTGTTCCTTAGGTCATTTTTGATGGGCCGATAAAATTTTAGGTGATTCCAGTCTGGTAGCCCGGTTGCATGCAAATGGCGTGGGGCTATAACACACATTATGGGAATCAGGTAAAATTCTAGTTTTATGGCCATAAAATGCCAAACAATGAGGAATGCTCATGGTGAGGCGATGAATATTTCTCCTTAGGACGTTTTTGATGCGCCGGTAAAATTTTAGGTGTTCTGGGTCAGTTGGTCCAGGACAATTAAAAAGGCGTGGGCAATAGCACATGAAAATTTAGAAATCGGGTGAAATTCCAGTTTTATGGCCCTAGAATGCCAAAAAATGAGGAACGGTCATGGCGAGGTGATGACTATTGTTCCCTAGGTCATTTTTTACGGGTCTGCATAATTTTAGGCGATCCGTGTCCGGTCACCAGGGCCCATGTAGATGGTGTTCGCTATAGTACACGAAAATATGGGAATCAGGCGGAATTCTAGTTTTATGGCCCTAAAATACCAAAACATATGGCTAGATGATGACTATTTTTCCTTAGGTCATTTTTTATGGGCCGATAAAATTTTTACCAATCCAAGTTCGATTGCACGGGCCCATGCAAATGGCATGGGCTTTAGGACACAAAAATCTAGGAATCGGGCGGAATTTCAATTTTATGACCCTAAAACGCCAAAAAATAAGGAACGGTTATGGAGAAGTGATTACTATTATTTCTTAGGTCTTTTTTGATGGACCGGCAAAATTTTAGGCAATTCGAGTTCGTCGCCCAGGCCCATGCAGATCGTGTGGGCTATAGCATATGAATATCTGGAAACCGGGCAGAATTTCAACTTTATAGCCCTAAAACGCCAAAATGGAACGGTCAAGGCAAGGCGATGACTATTGTTGGTAAGGTCATTATAGATAGGCCGAGAAAGTTTTAGTCGATCCAGGTCCGGTCGCACGGACAAATATAGAAGGCATGGGCTATAACATTTGGAAATCAGGGATTCAGGCGAAATTCCAGTTTTATGGCCCTAAAATGCCGAAAAATGAGGAACGGTTATGACGAGGCGATGACTATTGTCCCTTATGTCGTTTTTAATGGGCCGTCAAAATTTTAGATGATTCAGGTCCGTCGCTCGGGCCCATGCAGATCGCGTCGGCTATAGCACAAGAAAAGTTTGGAATTGGCAAAATTTTAATTTTATGGCCCTAAAACGCCAATAAACGAGGAACGACCATGACGAGTTAATGACGATTGTTCCTAAGGTGGTTTTGGACGGGCCCAAAAATTATTTTGCGATCCAGGTTTGGTCACCTAGGTCCATGTCGATAGCGCGGGCTATAGCACACGAAAATCTGGGAATCATGCGGAATTTCAATTTTATGGCCCTAAAATACCGATAAATAAGGAACGGTCATGGCGAGGTGATGACTATTGTTCCTTAGGTCATTTTTGATGGGCCGTCAAAATTTTAGACGATTCAGGTCCGTCGCTTGGGCCCATGCAGATTGCGTCGGCTATAGCACACGAAAATCTTGGAATCGGCGAAATTCTGATTTCATGGCCCTAAAATACCAAAAATCGGGGAACGATCATGGCGAGGTAATGAACATTGTTCCTTAGGTGGTTTTTGATGGATCGGCAAAATTTTTGACGATCCGTGTCCAGTCGCCCGGGCCCATTCAGAAGATTTTATATAACACACGAAAAATCTGAGAATCGGGCAGAATTATAGTTTTGTGGTCCTAAAATGCCAAAAAATGAGGAACTTTCACTTCGAGGCGGTGACTATTGTTCCTTAGGTCATTTTTGATGGACCAAAATATTTTTAGGCGATACTGGTCCAGTGGCCCGGGCCCGTGCAGAAGGCGTGGGCCATAGTACACGAAAATCTAAGAATTAGGCGGAATTCCAATTTTATTGCCCTAAAACGCCAAAAATGAGTAATGGTCATGGTGAGGCGGTGATTATTGTTTCTTAGGACATTTTTGATGAGTCGGCAAAATTTTAGGCAATCTGAGTCTGGTGACTTGGGCCCATGCATAAAGTGTGGTCTATAGCACAACAAAATAAGGGAATCGGGTAGAATTTCAGTTTTATGGCCCTAAAAATCCAAAAATATTAACAGTCATGGCGAGACGGTGACTATTGTTCCTTAGGTCGATTTTTATGGGCTTTCAAAATTTTAGGCGATCTGGGTCTGATGGCCTAGGTCCATACAGAAGGCGTGGTTTATAACACACGAAAATCTAGGAATCGAGAGAAATTTTAGTTATTTGGTCATAAAACGGCAAAAAATGAGTAACGGTTATGGCGAGGCGGTGACTATTATTTTTTTGGTCGTTATTGATGGTCCACGAAAATTTTAAGCGTTTAGGATCCGGTTGCCCAAGCCCATGCAGAAGGCGTGTGCTGTAAGACACAAAAATCTAGGAATCGGGCAGAATTTTAGTTTTATGGCCCTAAAAGCCAAAAAAATGAGTAATGGTCTTGGAGAGTCGGTGATTATTGTTTCATAGGTCATTTTGGATGGGCTGACAAAATTTTAGGCGATCCGGGTTCGGTGGCCCGGGGCCGTGCAAAAGGCGTGGATTATAGCACATGAAAATCTAGGAATTGGGTAGAATTTGAGTTTTATGGTCTTAAAATGCCAAAAAATGAGTAACGGTTATGGCGAGATAATGACTATTATTCCTTATGTCATTTTTGATGAGCCGACAAAATTTTAGGCTATTTGAGTCTGGTGGCCCGGGCCCATGCAGAACGCATACGCTATACAATGGCAGACTATGACTTTTACGCATGCGGGTTAAGACTTATATAATGAAGTGCTCAAAACTAATCGATAGCAAAGACATTGAGTTAATAAACAAACAAGTTTACCTACTGCTTTTTATTTTGGTTCTTAACAAAACCCTAAAAGAAAATTTTCCCACAACTGCTTATTTTGTTTTCAAGCCACACTATTGTTTTTAAAAAAAAAAAAAAATTATATGTACAAGTTAGAACTATTTACCTTTACAATTTAACATTTTGTTGAACTTTAAAAATTTATACTGTAAAAAACATCTTTTGATCATCTTAAAAATACTATACTCTATTTATTTATTTATTAATTTTAATTCAATTTGCACTAACACTTAACCAAAAAACAACAGAAGAGCTAAGCAAAATTAATAATTTCATATAGAAATTCCAAAACAATGGAAAGAGACTAAAAGTAAACAATATAAGATAGAGAAGAAGAAGGACATGCCGAGGGAGGGCTAGATAAGCTGTCAACATTTTGAGAAAGAGAGAAAAAACAAAAACTACTGAAGCTTGGATTCGAACACATGACATTCTACAAGAGTTGAACCCACATTCTACAAGAGTTTAAGCAGGTTCAACCACTTTAATTTTGTATCAGTTTATTTCTTTACAAATTAACTTCCACATAAAAATAGTAAAAATTATTTGGGTTCAACTGAACCCCCTTGAACCAATGTGGGTCCGCCCCTGAGGCTATAGCACACGAAAATCCGGGAATCGGCCAAAAATCTAGTTTTATGGCCCTAAAACGATAAAACAATAGTAACAGTCATGTGGAGGAGGTGACTATTGTTCTTTAGGTCATTTTTTTTTGTCCGAAAAAATCTTAGGCGATCCAGGTCCGTGGCCCAAGCCCATGTAGAAGGCGTATTTTCAGTTTTATGGCCCTAAAACGCCAAAAAAAGAGTAACAATCATGGCGAGGCAGTGACTATTTATACTTAGAAAGCTTTTGATGGGCCACCAAAATTTTAGTCTGGGCCCATGTAGAAGGTGTGGGTTATAACATACGAAAATCTAGAAATTGGGCGGAATTTCAGTTTTATGGCCCTAAAACGCCAAAAAACGAGCAACACTCATTGCAAGGCGGTGACTATTGTTCCTTAGGTTGTTTTTGAAGGGCCAAAATTTTTTTAGGTTACCCGGGTCCGATGGCCCGGGCCCATATAGAAAGCATGGGCTATAGCACACGAAAATCTGGAAATCGGTCAGAACTCCAGTTTTATGGCCCTAAAACGCCAAAACACGAGTAACGATCATGGCGAGGTGGTGATTATTATTTCTTAGGTCGTTTTTTATTGGCCCGCAAAATTTAGGAAATTCGAGACCCGTGGCCCGGGCCCATGTAGAAGGTGTGCGCTATAGCACACAAAAATATGGGAATCGGGCGGAATTCCTGTTTTATGGCCCTAAAACGCCGAAGAATAAGGAATAGTCAAGGCGAGGCGATGACTATTGTTCCTAGGTCATTTTTGATGGGCCATCAAAATATTAGGCGATCCGGATCAGGTGGCCCGGGTCCATGCAGAAGGCGTGTGCTGCACACGAAAATTTAGGAATCAGGCCGATTTCCAGTTTTATGGCCCTAAAAGGCCAAAAAGCGAGTAACGGTCATGACGAGGCATTGATTATTGTTACTTTGGATGTTTTTGATGGGCCGTCAAAATTTTAGGTGATCGGGTACTGTGGCATATGCCCATACAGAATGCATGGGCTATAACACACAAATCTGGGAATCAAGCGGAATTCTAATTTTATGGCCCTAAAATGCCAAAAAATAAATAAGTGTCATAGCGAGGTGGAGTTTTTCCTTCCATCATTTTTGATTGAGCCGGCTAAATTTATAGCACACGAAAATCTGGGAATCGGGCGGAATGCTAAATTTATAGCCCTAAAACACCAAAACATGAATAACGGTTATGGTGAAGCATTGACTATTGTTCTTTAGGTCATTTTTAATTGGCCGAAAAAATTTTAACCGATCCGTGTTCGGTGGCCCGGGTCCATAAAGAAGGCGTGGGTTATCGCACACAAAAATCTGAAAATCGGGCGGAATTTCAGTTTTATGGCCCTATAATGTAAAAAACTAATAACGGTCATGGCGAGGCGGTGACTATTGTTCCATTAGTCATTTTTTATAGGCCGCAAAATTTTAGGCGATGCGGGTCCGATGGCATGGCCCATGCAAAAGGCGTGGGCTATAACACATGAAAATCTGGAAATCGGGAGGAAATCCTGTTTTTTGGCACTAAAACGCCAAAAAAGAGTAACGGTCAGGCGATGGGGTGAATATTGTTCCTTAGGTCATTTTTGATAGGCCAGCAAAATTTTAGGTTATCGGGGTCTGGTGGCCCGTGTCCATGTAGAAGGCGTGGGATATAGCACACGAAAATCTAGGAATCGGGCGAAATTCTAGTTTTTTGGCCCTAAACCTTCAAAAAATGAGAAACGTTCATGGAGAAGGGTGACTATTGTTACTTAAAATGTTTTTGATGGGCCGAGAAAATTTTAGGTGATCCGTGTCCGATTGCCCGGGCCCATGTGAAGGCGTGGGCTATAGCGCATGAAAATCTAGGAATCAGGCAGATTTCCAGTTTTATGCCTCTAAAACGCCAAAAAAAGAAGTAACGGTCATGACGAGGTGGTAACAATTGTTACTTAGGTCATTTTTGATGGGCCGACAAAATGTTCGGCGATTCAGGTCTGATAGCCTGAGCCCATGCAGAAGGTATGGGCTATAACACACAGAAATTTGGGAATGAGGCGTTATTCCAATTTTATGGCCTTAAAACTCCAAAACAAAGTAACGTTCATGGCGAGACAATGACTATATTTAGTTAGGACGTTTTTTTATGGGCCGACAAAATTTTAGGGAATCCGAGTCCGATGGCCGTACCTATGTAAAAGGCGTGGTGCACACGAAAATCAAGAATCAGATGGAATTTCAGTTTTATGGCTTAAAATAAAAAAATAATGAGTAACGGGTATTGTAAGGCGGTAAATATTATTCCTTAAGTCATTTTTGATGGGCCGACAGAATTTTAGGCGATCGGAGTCTGATAGCCCGGGCCCATGCAGAAAGTGTGGGCTATAGCACACAAAAATTTGGGAATCGTGCGGAATTCCAGTTTTATTCGACTAAAACAACAAAATATAAGTAACGGTCATAGCGAAGCGGTGACTATTGTTCCTTAGGTCATTTTTTATGAGCTGGCAAAATTTTAGGCGATCGGGATCTGGTGGCCTGTGTCCGTGTAGAAGGCATAGACTATAGCACACAAAAATCTGGGAATCGGGCGAAATTCCAGTTTTATGGCCCTAAAACGCCGAAGAATAAGGAACAGCCATGGCGAGGCGATGACCATTTTTTTTCTTAGGTCATTTATGATGGGCCAACAAAATTTTAGGCAATCTGGGCTAGATGGCACGGGTCTATAGCACACGAAAATCTGGGAATTATACGGAATTCAAGTTTTATGCCCCTAAAATGGAAAAATTTTATACGATCCGGATCCGGTGGCCCGGGCCCATGCAGAAGGCGTGGGCTATAGCACACAAATATCTGTGAATCAAGTAGAATTCTAATTTTATGGCCTTTAAAATACCAAAAGACGAGTAACGGTCATAGCAAGGCGGTGACTATTGTTCCTTTGGTCATTCTTGTTGGGACGGCAAAATATAGGCGATCCAGATTTGGTGGCCCGGGCCAATGCAGAAGCAGTGGGCACATGAATATTTGGGAATCGAGCGTAATTCTAATTTCATGGCCCTAAAATGCCAAAAAATGAGTAACGGTCATGACGAGGCAGTGACTATTATTACTTAGGTTGTTTTTGATGGGCTGACAAAATTTTAGATGATCGGGGTCCGGTGGCCCGGGCCCATGTAGAAGGCATAGGCTATTAGCAGACGAAATTTTGGGAATCGGGCGGAATTCCAATTTTATGTCCCTAAAACGCCGAAGAATAAGGAACAATCATGGCGAGGTGATGACCATTGTTCTTTGGTTCGTTTTTTATGGGCCGATAAAATTTTAGAAGATCCGGGCCCGGTGTCCCGAGCCCATGTAGAAGGTGTCAGCTATAGCACACGAAAATTTGAAAATCAGGCAAATTTTCAGTTTTATGGTCCTAAAATTCTAAAACGAGTAACGGTCATAGCGAGGAGGTAACTATTGTTCCTTTGGTCATTTTTGATGGGCCGACAAAATTTTAGGCGATATGGTTCTGGTGGCCCTGGCCCATGCAGAAGGCGTCGGCAATAACATACGAAAATCTGGGAATTAGGCGAAATTCTAATTTTTTTGCCCTAAAATGCTATAAAACGAGTCACGGTCATGGAGAGGCGGTTTCTACTATTACCTAAGACATTTTTAATGGGCCGGCAAAATTTTAGTCGATCCGGGTCCGGTGACTGGCCATGCAGAAGGCGTGGGCTATAGCACACGAAAATTTAGAAATCGGGCGGAATTCCAGTTTTATGGCCCTACAACGCCAACATCTGAGTAACGGCAATATCGAGGTGGTGACTATTATTTCTTAGGTCAATTTTTATGGGTCGGTAAAATTTTAGGTGATCCGGATCCGATTGCCCGGGCCATGCAGAAGGTAACACACAAAAATCTGGGAATCAGGCAAAATTCCAATTTTAAGGCCTTAAAAATACCAAAAGACGAGTAGCGGTCATGGGCAGGCGATGACTATTGTTCCTTAGGTCGTTCTTGATGGGCCAGCAAAACTTTAGGGGATCCTAGTTCGGTGGCCTGGGCCCATGCAAAAGTCATGGGCTATAGCACATGAATATCTAGGAATGGGGCGGAATTCTAATTTTATGACCCTAAAATGCCAAAAAAAGAGTAGCGTTCATAGTTAGGTGGTGACAATTGTTACTTTGGATGTTTTTGATGTGCCGGCAAAATTTTAGGCCATCCGAATTCGGTGGCCCGGGCCCATGCAGAAGGAGTGCGCTATAGCACACGAAAATCTGGGAATCGGGCGGAATTCCAGTTTTATGGCCCTAAAATACAAAAAAATGAGTAACGGTCATGGAGAGGCGGTCACTATTGTTCCTTAGGTCGTTTCTGATTAGGCGGCAAAATGTTAGGCAATTTGGGTTCGCTGGTACGTGTAACGACCCGGCGGTATAAGGTCCTGAGCAGCTTTGTTTTATGTGTATTCATTTGCGTGCGTGGTTTAATTGAGTTACCAGATGATTCAGAGTCAAATCGGAAGAAGGATACAAGTTTTGGAAGCTTAAGTCTTAGGATTTTGACCGTAGTCGAAACTGTGAGAAGACGACTCTGGAATGGAGTTCTGTTAACTCATTTGGGTGATTTTGGACTTAGGAGCGTGTCCGTACTATGAATTTGAGGTCTGTAGCTGATTTAGGCTTGAAATGGTGAAAGTCGAATTTTTGGAGATATTGACCGGAAGTGAACTTTTTGATATCGGGGTAGGTCCGTAATGTTGAATATGACTTGTGTGCAAAATTAAGGTCAATCGGACGTGGTTTGATAAGTTCGGCATCCGTTGTAGAAATTTGAAGTTTCAAGTTCATTAAGTTTAGATTAGAGGGTAATTCGTAGTTTCGACGTTGCTTGATGTGATTTGATACCTCGAACGAGTTCGTATTAGGGTATGTAACTTGTTGGTATGCTTGGATGGGTCCCGGGGGCCCGGGGTGTGTTTCGAATGTTTTTCATGGTTTTGAACATGTCTTAGTTCTGGTGTAATCGATGCGGACCCTGGGCGTAGGTGCGATGGACGCAGATGCGAAGATGAAGGCACAGGTGCATGAAGGGATGAGCTTGGCAGTTTCCGCAGATACGGAAAATTGGTGCGCATCTGCGGCGCCGCAGCAGCGGATTCTTGGGAGCAGAGGCGAGCTGGAGCATAGATGCGAATGCGCAAAAGTGCTAGGATGTCCGCAGGTGCGAGGGCGAAGCTGGTCAGTGGTCTTCGTATATACGGTCCTTTTGTCGCAGAAGCGGTCATACCTGGGCAGAATCATATAAGTTGAGGGTTAGCTATTTTCTTCATATTTTGAGTTTTAGACCTCGGTTTTGGGAGCTTTTTTGAGGGGTTTTCAAGCAAATCGATAAGGTAAGTGTTCTTCTCCTAGAATTTATTATATTCCATGATTTTATCTTTATTTTTATCATTTAATTTGTATTTTGAGTTGAGGAAAATGGTGGTTTTTGAAGAAAGTTTTCAAAATGAAACATCGAATTTGATAATTTTAGTATGGTTGAACTCGTATCGGAATGGCTGTTCGGTTTTTTATGAAATTTGTCAGGTTCCGAGGTGCGAGCCCGGGGTCGACTTTTGGGTCGATTTTTAGATTTTGATAAAGATTGAGGCTTTATGACATGGAATAATTTCTTATGAGTTTTATTTGTGCTTTGAAGATATTTTGATTAGATTTGAGCCGTCCGGAGGCCATTTCACAGAGAAGTTCATTTTTGAGTATCGGCATGTCTTCTTTGAGATAAGTATCTTGCCTAACTTCGTGTGGGGGAACTACCCCTCAGGATTTGAGTCTTCTATGCTAGTTGTAATCTGTGTACGCGAGGTGATGAGTACATGCTCGGACTTAATTTTGGAAAGTTGGCCTTTTAGGGTTCTTAGGTCCGTTTATTTACTGATTATGCAGTTGTTATGTTATGAATATGACTCTTAATTACTAGTTTCACCTCTACCTTCTTTAATTAGAATTAATTGCTTCATGATCTGCCCTTGATGCTTATTTGAGTCATCTGTACCTTAACTGAAATTGTTATCTCTTCTATTGCCATGTTATCTTTCCCCTAACTACTTATCTTTATTTGAAGTTATAATTATCTCTTTTGTAATTGTTTATCCTTAAATAGAGGCTATGATTATCTTTTTGCTGCTTATCCCTAATTGAATTTGTTGTATCTCTTTCTTAATTGCCAACCTTAAAAGAAGTTAGATATCCTATGTTTTAGTTGACTTGTCTTTATTTGAAATTATTCACCTTGTGTTAGATCCCTCGTTGTCGAACTGTACATTGTGGACCGTTGTTACATAATATTTCCTTTCTAGTTTAGCTGTTCTTATTATGACTAGCATTATCTATTGTGGCCACTCCTCGTGAATTAATTCCTCCGTTCCATTGAGTTCTGAAATTTCTGAGTTGATTTATTTGTTGTACCCTTGTATTTGTGTTATTGTTGTTGTTGTACTTGTTGTTCTTGCATATTTACTTTGGGACTATGAGGCGGTACCTCGGGAGATCCCCCTGTCTTGCATATTTACTTTGGAACTACGAGGCAGTACCTCGGGAGATCCCCTGTTGAGCATTTACTTTTTGGGACTACGAGACGGTATCTCGGGAGTGCCCTTTGTTGACATCTCTTAGTTATGGGGTTGCACGAGGTTTCTGCCGTGCTATTGTTACTATTGATATTTGCACATGCGGCATGATAAGGCGGGATATATATATATGTGGGTTGCGCATGTGGCGAGACAAGGTGGGAATATTATTATGCACGTGTGGCGAGACAAGGCGGGTATTTACTTTACTATAGCACACGTGGCGAGAGAAGGTGGTCTATTTCAGGGATTGATTTATGATGATTTGTGATGGCCTAGAGGAATTCTTGTTGTTGATATTTGTGTAGTGGTACACTTACATGTGAAAACTTTATCTTGTGAAAGTTGTGAGAAAAACATTCTACGTGTTGTCCGTTCTTTTTCTTATGCTCACTAGCTGGTATCAACTATGTTAGGACACTTGCACAAGCATACATGTCGTTAAGCACTCTTATCGGATAAGAGGTTTTCTTGATATTGTTGAGTATAGATGCACACCCTTGCTTACTTGCCTTCTATGTGAGAATGGCTCTATTTGGCACGCAAGTCGTCAGTGCGGTTATGAGGTGTAATGAGGGCACATGATGCCAAGTGTTAGGGTTTAAGCATTGAGACCCGTGAGTTGTGATTTGTCCAAGGTTCGGTACCTCATGGAGGTTATTGACTAAAACCAGGTGTGAAAGTTGCCGTATTGTTGAGTTGTTACTTGTCCTTTCTTTATCTATGATTATCGGACTTAGGTTGTGTTTCTGTTCATTCTTCTATGTCATTATTATGGTGTTCCGATGATAGTTGTTGTTTTCCTTCCTTATTGCAATTACCGTATTAATTGCCACTTCGCGTAGTCTTTATGTAGATATCATACTCTATTGTTTCTATATTTATACTTGTTCGGGTTATTTAGTCTAGTGGGTTTCTTGACTATTCCTCGTCACTACTCCGCCGAGGTTAGTCTTGATACTTGCTGGGTACCGCTGTGGTATACTCATACTACACTTCTGCACATTTTTGTGTAGATCCAGATATTTTGAAGTCAGTTGATCATTAGCTAGATGTGTGGATTGTTGTTGTGGAGACCCAAGGTAAACTTGTTGCTGCGTTGGCAAGCTTCGGAGTCACCTTCCTATTTTGTATTCACACTGTTTTACCTATTTCCAAACAGTTGTATTTAGAAATTTGTAGCAAACTATGTAAAGCTTATGACTTGTACTACCGGTTTTGGGAATTATAAATTTTATAAGGATTTCCATTTCATATTGTTAGATGTTATTTAATTATTGTTGTTGTTCAGATAATGTTAGGCTTATCTAATCCCTAAGACTTGGTGCCATCACGATACCCAACAGAGGGGAAATTGGATCGGGCCAAGTTGGTATCAGAGTTCTAGGTTCATAGGTGCTATGAGTCATAAGCGAGTTTAGTAGAGTCTTGCAAATCGGTACGGAGACGTTTGTACTTATCTTCGAGAGGCTACGGATCTATTAGGACAGTTTCACTTCCTTCATTCCTATCGTGTGAGTTCATTGATCTCAAAGTTTGAACTTTTCTCATTCCATTCTCTCACAAATGGTGAGGACACGAGTTGCAGTAACTGATGACATTACCCCCGGAGAAGATGTCGTTAGGGGCAGAGGCAGAGGCCGACGAGGAACACATGTCGCATCTAGGGCACCTACCAGAGCAGCAGTTGAGGAGCCGCTAGTAGTTCCAGTTGGGGGGCAGGTACCGGAGGCACCTGCTGTTACCCCCGAACTTCAGGAGACCTTAGCACAGTTCCTGAACATGTTTGGTGCATTGGCTCAGGCGGGGTTAATTCCGGTTGCACCAGCTATTCCACAGACCGGGGGAGGAGCTTAGACTCCCGCCGCCCACACTCCAGAGCAGCGGGTTCATATTGGTCGGGTTCCAGGTGTCATGGCAACACAGCTTGTGTTCCCAGTTTAGCCCGTGGTTAGGGCAGCAGCATCTGAGAAAGAACAGCTTTGACTCGAGAGGTACAAAAAGTACCACCCTCCTACCTTCAGTGGACTGGCGGCAGACGATGCCTAGGGTTTTCTGGAGGAGTGTCACCGCATTCTCCATACTATGGGTATTGTGGAGACGAGCGGGGTTGCTTTTACTACGTTCCAGCTCAGGGGAGCGGCTTATCAGTGGTGGCGGGCGTATGAGTTGGGTAGCCCTGCCGAGTCAGCTTCACTTACATGGGTTCAGTTTTCAAAGATGTTCCTGAGAGAGTTTTTACCTTAGTCCCTTCGAGATACATGACACGCGGAGTTTGAGCAGCTGCGCTAGGGCACTATGTTAGTGTCAGAGTATGCCGTTAGATTCAATGATTTGGCTATACATGCACCTCCTTTGGTCGCTACAGTTAGAGAGTGTGTCCCTAGATTCATTGAGGGGCTTCGGCATGATATTCGGTTCAGCATGGCTCGGGAGTTAGAGTCGGATGTTTCGTTTCAGTAGGTAGTAAGGATCGCTCGCCGATTATAAGGCATGTGGGACAGGAGAGAGGAGACAGTCGAGGTCAGGAGAGAGAGGACAGGGAGGCGAGGAGGCCTCATAGACCGGAGAGATCTACTGGTCCTTATTTTGGAGGCAGGGTATGACATGGTTGAGGCTTTGTGAGTCATCCAGTTCAGTTTGCACTTCAGGATTCGCATAGTGTTTCAGCTGATCATGGGTCTTAGAGTACCCATACCGCACAGTTCCCACAGCCACGTCAGCATAGAGGTTGCTTCGAGTGTGGAGATACCAGCCACAGGGTGAGAGATTGTCCAAGACTCCGGACAAGTGTGCCACAGCGGGGTATTCAGGCGAGTAGAGGGCCCCCAAGAGGGGAAGGCCCGGCCCGTTGATGTGTTTCATATAGTAGGCCTGAGGTCACTGCACCGGGTGATGTCATACAGGTATGCTTTTGATTTTTTATAGAGGGGCACCATTCACATTTCGATTCGGTTTTGCTTATCGGGGTGAGTCCCCTTATTTGTTCCTCCACCTATGGGTGAGTTCATGACTTAGTATCTTGTTTATGTATTTGCCCCTATTGGGATATTCTATGAGTGGTAACCCGTGTCTATCGTTTGTTTTTATTCATTATTGAGAGTTACGAGGCTAGAAGTGAATTCATGTTGTCCATTATGGTAGGTGTGATGTGATTCTTGAGTAATTTGGTTATGATTTGTGATTTGATACTCTACCGGGGTGAGAGTTCAGTAAGTGTTGTGATTGTACTGGCAGAATTGAGTTAGTGGAAGGTTTCAATTGGTATGATGTGTATTCGACTTGTGATTCAGAGTTGAGGGCGAGACCCTCGCGATTCCATGTGATTTGATATGTCTGAGTCGGGCTGCGTGCCGCGGTGGAAGTTATATCAGGATGAGATCCTTATGGTTTGTTCACATACTTAAATTTTTCCTTTTAAATTGATTCGTAGTATGGTACTGATAGAGAGTTGTGCCTGTTGGGCTTGTTTGATAATTCTCTTATGTGTTTCTTCTTACATATTCAGTCATTTTTTGTTCTGTGCTTCTTGAGTTTTAGCTTGCAGGGTGTGTGCCCGGTGGTGTTAGTTGTGACTTGTTGATTCGGGTGTATAGTTAAGAGGTCTTCATGTTTCTTGCATCGTTGTCAGTGTTGTGGAGGTTTGAAATAGGGTTCTAATGGATATGAGGCTAATTGTCGATGCTGGTTTTGATTACGGGCAACTATTATGCTCAGAAATGTTATTATAGGCCTATGTGTGGCATGTCATGTTGAGTGGTCGTACCTTGTGGGTGTAGGCATGAGTTGTTGCAGTTGGTTGAGACTGATACCTGGTATGGATTTAGAATCGGGTCTTTTGGAGATGAACGGAAGGTGATAATTTTGACTCTACGGCTTATTGGTGTTGGTAGAAAGGATAAATTACAGTTAAGATGGTGTCGTCAGGCTTGTGTGAATTGGGGTGACATGCGAGCACCCAGGGGTGTATGTTGGATATGTTCTTTCAGTGATTTGAAGACTTCGAGACGATTATTGGCACGTTCGAGGATGACATTTGTTTAAGAGGGGAAAGATGTAACGACCCGGTCCGTCGTTTTGAGAATTTAAGTCCCGTTCGGCGGCATAAGGTTCTGAGTAGCTTTTTTATGTGTATTGATTTGCGTGCATGGTTGAATTCAGTTACCGGATGATTCGGAGTCAAATCGAAAGAAGGATGCAAGTTTTGGAAGCTTAAGTCTTAGGATTTTGACCGTAGTCGGAACTGTGTGAAGACGATTCCGGAGTGGAGTTCCGTTGGGTATTTTGGACTTAGGAGCGTGTCCGGACTGTGAATTTGAGGTCTGTAGCTGATTTAGGCTTGAAATGGCGAAATTCAAATTTTTGGAGATACTGACTGGAAGTAGACTTTTTGATATCGGGGTCGGATTCTGATTCCGAAAGTTGGAGTAGGTCCGTAATGTTGAATATGACTTATGTGCAAAATTTGAGGTCAATCAGACGTGGTTTGATAGGTTCGACATTGGTTGTAGAAATTTGAAGTTTCAAGTTCATTAAGTTTGGATTGGAGGCACAGGTGCGTGAAGGGTTGAGCTTGGCAGTTTTCACAGATGCAGAAAATTGGTGCGCATCCGCGGCGCCGCAGAAGCGGATTCTTGGGCATAAAGGCAAGCTGGAGCGCAAATGCGGTTTTGTCATGCGCACTTGCGATTGCGCAGAAGCGCTAGGATATCCACAAGTGCGAGGGCGAAGCTGGTCAGTGGTCTTCACATATGCAGTCCTTTAATCGCAGAAGCGGCTAATTGTGTCACAGGTGCGGTTATACCTGGGCAGAATCATATAAGTCGAGGGTTGGCCATTTTCTTCATATTTTGAGTTTTAGACCTCGGTTTTGGGAGCTTGTTTGAGGGTTTTTCAAGCAAATCGATTGGGTAAGTGCTCTTCACCTAGAATTTATTATATTCCATGATTTTATCTTCATTTTTATCATTTAATTTGTATTTTGAGTTGAGGAAAATGGTGGTTTTTGATGAAAGTTTTCAAAATGAAAAATCATGATTTGAGGGACGAAATGGTATCGGAATTTGAAAATTTAATATGGTTGGACTCGTATCGGAATGGATGTTCGGGTTTTTGTGAAATTTGTCAGGTTCCGAGGTGTAGGCCCGGGGTCGACTTTTGCGTCGATGTTTAGGTTTTGATAAAGATTGAGGCTTTATGACCCGGAATAATTTCTTATGAGATTTATTTGTGCTTTGAAGTTATTTTGATTAGATTTGAGCCGTCCGGAGGCCATTTCACAGAGAAGTTCATTTTTGAGTATCGGCTTGTCTTCTTTGAGATAAGTATCTTGCCTAACTTCGTGTGGGGGAACTACCCCTTAGGATTTGAGTCTTCTATGCTAATTGTAGTCCGTGTACGCGAGGTGATGAGTATGTGCTCGGACTTATTTTTGGAAAGTTGGTCTTTTAGGGCCTTAGGTCCGTGTATTTACTGATTATGCAGTTGTTATGTTATGAATATGACTCTTAATTACTAGTTTCACCTCTACCTTCTTTAATTAGAATTAATTGCTTCATGATCTACCCTTGATGCTTATTTGAGTTATCTGTGCCTTAACTGAAATTGTTATCTCTTCTATTACCATATTATCTTTCCCCTAACTGCTTATCTTTATTTGAAGTTATAATTATCTCTTTTGTAATTGTTCATCCTTAAATTGAGGCTATGATTATCTTTCTGCTGCTTATCCCTAATTGAATTTGTTGTATCTCTTTCTTAATTGCCAACCTTAAAAGAAGTTAGATATCCTATGTTTTAGTTGACCTGTCTTTATTTGAAATTATTCGCCTTGTGTTAGATCCCTCGTTGTCGAACTGTACATTGTGGACCGTTGTTATAATATTTCCTTTCTAGTTTAGTTGTTCTTATTATGACTAGCATTATCTATTGTGGCCACTCCTCGTGAATTAATTCCTCCGTTCCTTTGAGTTCTGAAATTTCTGAGTTGATTTATTTGTTGTACCCTTGTATTTGTGTTATTGTTGTTGTTGTACTTGTTGTTCTTGCATATTTACTTTGGGACTATGAGGCGGTACCTCGGGAGATCCCCCTGTCTTACATATTTACTTTGGGACTACGAGGCGGTACCTCGGGAGATCCCCTATTGAACATTTACTTTTTGGGACTACGAGACGGTATCTCGGGAGTTCCCTTTGTTGACATCTCTTTGTTATGGGGATGCACGAGGTTTCTGCCGTGCTATTATAACTATTGATATTTGCACATGCGGCGTGATAAGGAGGGATATATATATGTGGGTTGCGCATGTGGCGAGACAAGGTGGGAATATTATTATGCACGTGTGGCGAGACAAGGCGGGTATTTACTTTACTATAGCACACGTGGCGAGAGAAGGTGGTCTATTTCAGGGATTGATTTATGATGATTTGTGATGGCCTAGAGGAATTCTTGTTGTTGATATTTGTGTAGTGGTACACTTACATGTGAAAACTTTATCTTGTGAAAGTTGTGAGAAAAACATTCTACGTGTTGTCTGTTCTTTTCCTTATGCTCACTAGCTGGTATAAACTATGTTAGGACACTTGCACAAGCATACATGTCGTTAAGCACTCTTATCGGATAAGAGGTTTTCTTGATATTGTTGAGTATAGATGCACACCCTTGCTTACTTGCCTTCTATGTGAGAATGGCTCTATTTGGCACGCGAGTCATTAGTGCGGTTATGAGGTGTAATGAGGGCACAAGATGCCAAGTATTAGGGTTCAGGTATTGAGACCCATGATTTGTAATTTGTCTAAGGTTCTGTACCTCGTGGAGGTTATTGACTAAAACCCGGTATGAAAGCTGTCGTATTGTTGAGTTGTTACTTGTCCTTTCTTTATCTGTGATTATCGAACTTAGGTTGTGTTTCCGTTCATTCTTCTATGTCATTATTATGGTGTTCCGCTGATAGTTGTTATTTTCCTTCCTTATTGCAATTACCGTATTAATTGCCACTTTGCGTAGTCTTTATGTAGATATCATACTCTGTTATTTCTATACTTATACTTGTTCAGGTTATTTAGTCTAGTAGGTGTCTTGACTGTTCCTCATCACTACTCCACCGAGGTTAGTATTGATACTTGCTGGGTACCGCCGTGGTGTACTCATACTACACTTCTGCACATTTTTTGTGCATATCCAGGTATTTCGAGGTCAGTTGATCATTAGCTAGTTGTGCGAATTGTTGCTTTGGAGACTCAAGGTAAACATGTTGCTACGTTCACAGGCTTCAGAGTTACCTTCCTATTTTGTATTCACACTATTTTACCGATTTCCAAACAGTTGCATTTGGAAATTTGTAGCAAACTCTGTAGAGCTTATGACTTGTACTACCGGTTTTGGGAATTGTAAATTTTATAAGGATTTTCATTTCAAATTGTTAGATGTTATTTAATTATTGTTTTTCAGAGAATGTTTGGCTTACCTAGTCCCTAAGACTAGGTGTCTTCACGATACCCGACGAAGGGGAAATTGGGTCGTGACACTACGCCCCGTGCAGAAGGCGTGGGTTATAGCACACAAAAATTAGGAAATTGGGGAGAATTCCTATTTTATGGGCCTAAAATGGCAAAAAACGAGTAGAGGACATGGCGAGGCGGTGACATGTTACATTGGATGTTTTTGATGGGCCAGCAAAGTTTTAGGCGATCCAGGTCCGGTAGCCCGAGCCCATGCAGAAGGCTTGGGCTATAGCACACGAAAATTTGGGAATCAGGCACAATTCCAGTTTCATGGCCCTAAAATGCCGAAGAATAAGGAACGGTCAAGGCGAGGCGATGACTATTGTTTATTAGGTCTTTCTTGATGGGTCGGAAAAATTTTAAGCGATCCGGGTCCGGTGGCCCGGGCGCATGCAAAAAGCACGAAAATCAGGGAATTTGGTAGAATTCCAGTTTTATGCCCCTAAAACGCCAAAAAAGGAGTAACGGTCATGGAGAGGCGGCGACTATTGTTCCTTAGGTCATTTTTTATGGGACAACACAATTTTTAGCTATTTAGGTCTGGTGGCACGGGTCAATGTAGAAGGCATGGGCTATATAGCACATGAAAATTTGGGAATCGGCCGTAATTCCAATTTTATGGCCTTAAAACGCCAAAAAAACAAGTAACTGTCATGGAGAGATGGTTACTATATTTAGTTAGGTCATTTTTTATAGGGAGGCAAAATTTTAGGGGATCCGGGTCCGATGGTTAGGCCCATGTAAAGTGTGTGGGCTATATAGCACACAAAAATCTGGAATCATATGAAATTTCAGTTTTATGGCTTAAAATGCCAAAAACGAGTAATGGGTATTGCGAGGCGGTGACTATTATTCCTTAAGTCATTTTTGATGGGCCGGGTAAACTTTAGGCGATCGGGGTCTGGTGGCCCGGGCCCATGTAGAAGGCATGGGCTATAGCATACGAAAATTTGGGAATCGGGCGGAATTCCAGTTTTATGGCCCTAAAACATCGAAGAATAAGGAACACTCATGGCGAGGCGATAACTATTGTTTCTTAGGTCAGTTTTGATGGGCCAAAAAAATTTTAGGCGATCCGAGCCCGGTGGCACGGGCCTAATGAATATCCAAGTGGAAATCACACCAAATTATCATATAAATTACAAACTAGACAAACAAGGAATGAGGCATGACAATAAAGGATTTAATAAGTACCAGCACTTTCCAATTTAATACTTAAGTGTATCTACGAATTTTTAACCGACATAATTTGCACATATAAACCAAGTACGTACTCGTCAACTCGCGTACACGGCTTTCACATTACACAAATGGCACATACAACTTAATGCCTAAGGGGTAATTCCCCCACTCAAGGTTAGGCAAGATGCTTACCTTTTTGAAGTTAGGCCGATATTCCAAAATAGCTTTCTTGCTTGAATTGACCTCCGGACAGCTTAAATCTATCCAAATTAATTGTATAACTTCATTAAAATTCATCAAAAACAATTCCGGATAATATAACGTCGACTTAAAAATTCACATTAAAAAGTAGACCAAAAGTCAATGTGAGGCTTGCCTCTAGGAACCCGACATAATTTTTACGAAATACGAACACCCATTCCGATACGAGTTCAACCATACCAATTTTATCAAATTTCGATAACAAGTCGTATTCCAAATCTTGAATTTTTTGTTTTTGAAAAGTTTTTGCAAAAATATTGATTTCTTCCATTTAAATTCGAAATTAATGATGAACATAACCATGGATTTACGAAATATAATCACTATCGGATGTAGAACACTTACCCAAGTCGAAGTCGTGAAGAACTCCAAAATCACCCCCAAAATCGAGCTCCAAAAATTCAATCAAAAATGAAGAAATGAATGATTTTCGACCCCTTATGTTTCTGTCCATTTTCCCTTCTACGGACGAATATGCCACATCTACGATCTCGCTTTTGCGAGACAAAACTCGCATTTGCGATCCTCACTGTCCAGCTCAAGCTTGCACCTGCAAACAGAATGCCGCGTCTGCACAAATTGCTTCCACGATGTCCAGTGCGCATCTGCGATAACTTCCGCTTCTGTCCCTTCTCCGCCCGCTTCTGTGATCACACATGTGCGGGAATTGCTTCGCACATGTGACCTCTGCCCATCACACTTTCAGCCGCTTCTGCGAAGAGCTTCACGCTTCTGTGATGTCGTTTCTATGACCAAGACATCGCAGAAGCGATTCCACCAGCTGCTGTCTATTTTTTCAGCAACTTTTATCAAGTCCAAATTGACATGTTACCAATCCGAAATTAAACTGAGGCCCTTGGGACCTTAACCAATTATGCCAACACATCCCAGAATACAATATGAACTTGGTCGAGGCTTCGAACCTCGTCAAACAATGCCAAAATTGCGAATCACGAATCGAATTGAATTATCAGTTTAGGCGATTCGAATCCAGGGGCCCAGGCCTATGCAGAAGGCGTGGACTATAGCACACGAAAATCTGGGAATCGGGCGGAATTCCAAATTTTATGGCCTTAAGAATACTAAAAAAGAGTAACAATCATGGCGAGGCGATGACTATTGTTCCTTAGATCATTTTTTATGAGACGGCAAAATTTTAGGCGATCCGGGTCTGGTGGCCCGGGCACACGAAGAAGGCGTGGGCTATAGCACACGAAAATTTGGGAATTAAGCGAAATTCCAATTTTATGGCCTTAAAAATACCAAAATACGAGTAACAGTCATGGTGAGACAGTGACTATTAGTCCTTAGGTCGTTTTTGATAGGCCAGCAAAATTTTAGTCTATCCGGGTCCAGGAGCCCGGGCACATGCAAAATGCGTGGGCTACAGGACACGGAAATCTAGGAATCGAATAGAATTCTAGTTTTGTGCCCTTAAAACACCAAAAAAGAAGTAACAGTCATTGCGAGGCAGTGACTATTGTTCCTTAGATCATTTTACCGTCAAAATTTTAGGCGATCCGGGTCCAGTGGCCCGGGCTTATGTAGAAGGCGTGGGCTATATAGCACAAAAAAATATGAGAATCACGCGGAATTCCAATTTTATGGCCTTAAAAATATAGAATAATGAGTAGCGGTCATGGCGAGGCGGTGACTATTGTTCCTTAGGTCGTTCTTGATAGGCCGACAAAATTTTAGGCGATTCGGGTCCGGTGGCCCAATCCCATGCAAAAGGCGTGGGCTATATCACGAAAATGTGAGAATCACGCGAAATTCCAATTTTATGGCCCTAAAAATACCAAAACATGAGTAACGGTCATGGCAAGTTGGTGACTATTGTTTCTTAGGTCGTTTTATGGGCGAACAAAATTTTAGGCGATTTGGGTCCGATGTACGAGCCGATGTAGAAGGCGTGGGCTATAGCATACGAAAATTAGGAAATCGGGCAGAATTCCAATTTTATGGGCCGAAAATGCCAAAATACGAGTAGCGGTCATGGCGAGATGATGACTTGTTAAATTGGATGTTTTCTATGGGACGGAAAAATGTTAGGCGATCCGGGTCCGTTGGAGTGGGCCCATGCAGAAGGCGTGGGCTATAGCACACAAAAATTTGGAAATCGGGCAGAATTCCAGTTTCATGGCTCTAAAATACCAAAGAATAGTCATAGTGAGGCGATGACCATTGTTCCTTAGGTCTTTTTTGATTGGCTGCCAAATTGTAGGTGATCCGGGCCCGGTGGAACGGGCCTATGCAGAAGGCGTGGGTAGCACACGAAAATCTAGGAATCGTGCGAAATTCAAGTTTTATGCCCCTAAAACGGGCGGAATTCAAGTTTATGGCCCTATAACGCCGAAGAATAAGGAACAGTCATGGAGAGGCAATGACCATTGTTCCTTAGGTCATTTTTGATGGGCCGACAAACTTTTAGGTGATCCGGGCTCGGTGGCCCATGCCCATGCAGAAGGTGTCACCTATAGCACATAAAAATTAGTGAATCGGGCATAATTTCAGTTTTATGGCCCTAAAACACTACAAAACGAGTAACGGTCATGGAGTTGTGGTGATTATTGTTCCTTTCGTCATTTTTGATGGGCTGACAAAATTTTAGGCGATATGGATCTGGTGGCCCTGGCCTATGCAGAAGGTGTCGGCTATAGCACATGAAAATCTGGGAATCAGGCAAAATTCTAGTTGTTTTGCCCTACAACGCCATATAACGAGTAACGGTCATGGGGAGGCGGTGACTATTGTTACGTAAGATGTTTTTGAAGGGACGACAAATTTTTAGGCAATCCGGTCCGGTGGCCGGCCATGCAGAAGGTGTGGGCTATAGAACACGAGAATTTGGTAATCGAGCGGAATTCC
Organism: Nicotiana tomentosiformis; assembly: GCF_000390325.3. NCBI lineage: Eukaryota > Viridiplantae > Streptophyta > Magnoliopsida > Solanales > Solanaceae > Nicotiana > Nicotiana tomentosiformis. Next base: position 4,694,607 of record NC_090815.1, on the reverse strand, counting down.
AGTTTTATGGCCCAACAACGCCAACGTCCGAGTAACGGTGATGGCGAGGCGATGACTATTATTTCTTAGGTCATTTTTTATGGGCCGATAAAATTTTAGGTGATCCTGATCTAATGGCCCGGGCTATGCAGAAGGCGTGGCCTATAGCACACGAAAATGTGGGACTCAAGCGGAATTTCAATTTTATGGCCGTAAAAATACCAAAACACGAGTAACGGTCATGGAGAGGCGATGACTATTGTTCCTTAAGTCGTTCTTGATAGGCCGGCAAAATTATAAGCGATCCGAGTTCAGTGGCCCAGGCTTATGCATAAGTCGTGGTCTATAGGACACAAATATTTGGGGAGAAAAAATTTTAGGGGATCCGGGTCCGATGGTTGGGCCCGTATAAAAGGTGTGGGATATAGCACACCAAAATCTGGGAATCAGAAGGAATTCCAAATTTATGGCCCTAAAACGTCGAATAATAAGGAACAGTCATGGCGAGGCAATGAACATTGTTACTTAGGTCGTTTTTGATGGGCTGGTAAAATTTTAGGCTATCCGGGCTCGATGGAATGGGCCCATGCAAAAGGTGTCGGCTATAGCATACAAAAAGTTTAGAATCGGGCGGAATTTCAGTTTTATGGCCCTAAAAGCTAAAATAAGAGTAATGGTCATGGCGAGGAGGTGACTATTGTTCCTTTGATCATTTCTAATGGGGTGGCAAAATTTTAGGCGATCTGGATCTAGTGGCCCAGGCCCATGCAGAAGGCGTGGGCAATAGCGAACAAAAATCTAGGAATTTGGCGAAATTCTAATTTTTTGGCCCTAAAACGCCAAAATATGAGTAACGCTCATGGAGAGGCAGTGATTATTATTACTTAGGACGTTTTTGATGGCCAATGAATTTTGTGCGATCTGGATCCGGTGACCCGGGCCCTTGCAAAAGGCATGGGCTATAGCACACAAAAATCTGTGAATAATGTAGAATTCCAATTTTATGGCCTTAAAAATACCAAAACATGAGTAACGGTCATGGCAAGACGGTGACTATTGTTCCTTAGGTAGTTCTTGATGGGCTAGTAAAATTTTAGATGATCCGGGTCCAGAGGCCCGGGCCAATGCAGAAGTCATTGGCTATAGCACACAAATATCTAGGAATCGAGCGGAATTCCAATTTCATGGTCCTAAAACGCCAAAAATGAGTAGTGGTCATGGAGAGGTGGTGAAAATTGTTACTTTGGATATTTTTGATAAGCCGACAAAATTTTAAGCGATCCGGATCCGGTGGCCCGGGCCTATGCAAAAGGCGTGGGCTGTAGCACACGAAAATGTGGGAATCGGGTGGAATTCCAAATTTTATGGCCTTAAAAATGCCAAAAAATTAGTAACGGTCATGGAGAGGCAGTGAATATTGTTCCTTAGGTCCTTCTTCATGGGCCGGCAAAATTTTAGGTGATCCGAGTCCGGTGGCCCGGGCCAATGCAGAAGCCGTGGGCTATATAGCACACGAATATGTGAGAATGGAGCGAAATTCCAATTTCATGGTCCTAAAATGCCAAAAGTTGAGTAGTGGTCATGGCGAGGTGGTGACAATTGTTACTTTGGATGTTTTTGATGGGTAGACAAAATTTTAGGCGATCCGAATTCGGTGGCCCGGGCCTATGCAGATAGCGTGGGCTATAGCACACGAAAATATGGGAATCAGGCAAAATTCCAAATTTTATCGCCATAAAAATACCAAAATATAAGTAACGGTCATGGAGGGGCGGTGACTATTATTCCTTAGGTCATTCTTCGTGGGCCGGCAAAACTTTAGCCGATGCAAGTCCGGTGGCCCGGGCCCATGCAGAAGGCGTGGGCTATAGCACACGAAAATCTGAGAATCATGCGGAATTCAAATTTAATGGCCTTCAAAATACAAAAAAACAAATAACGGTCATGGCGAGGCGGTGACTATTGTTCCTTAGGTCATTTTTGATAAGGTGGAAAAATTTTAGGCTATCCGGATCCGGTGGTCTGGGCCCACATAGAAGGCGTGGGCTATAGCACATGAAACTTTGAAAATCGGGTGGAATTCCAATTTTATGGCCTTAAAAATACCAAAACACGAGTAGCGTTCATGGTGAGGCGATAACTATTGTTCCTTAGGTCGTTCTTGATGGGCCGACAAAATTTTAGGCAATCCAGGTCCGGTGGCCCAGGCCCATGCAGAAGGCGCACAAGAAAATCAAAGAATCATGCGGAATTCTAATTTTATGCCTTAAAACGCTAAAACAAGAGTAACGGTCGTGGTGAGGCGATGACTATTGTTCCTAAGGTCGTTCTTGATAGGCCGGCAAAATTTTAGGCGATCCGGGTTCGGTGGCCATGGCCGAGGCATAAGTCGTGGGCTATACACGAATATATGGGAATCGAGTAGAATTTTAATTTTATAGCCCTAAAACGCTAAACAATTACTAGCGGTCATGGAAAGGTGGTGAAAATTGTTACTTTGGCCTGGGCCCATGTAGAAGGCGTGGGCTATAACATACGAAAATCTATGAATCAGGCAGAATTCTAATTTTATGGCCTTAAAAATACAAGAAAATGAGTAACGGTCATGGCGAGGCGGTGACTATTGTTCATTAAGTCGTTCTTGATGGGCTGACAAACTTTTAGGCGATCCGGGTCCGGTGGACCGGGCCCATGCAAAAGTCGTGAGTTATAGCACACGAATACGAAATTCCAATTTTATTGCCCTAAAACACCAAAACATGAGTAGCGGTCAGGGCGAGGTGGTGAAAATTATTACTTTGGATATTTTTTATGGGCTGACAAAATTTTAGGGAATTCGGATCCGGTAGCCAGGGCACATACATAAGGCCTAGGCTATAGCACACAAATATCTGTGAATGGGGTAGAATTCCAATTTTATGGCTTAAGAAATACCAAATAAACGAGTAACGGGATGGCAAGGCGGTGACTATTGTTCCTTAGGTCGTTCTTGAGGGGCCGGTAAAATTTTAGGCGATCCGGGTCCGGTGCCCCGGGCCAATGTAGAAGCCGTGGGCTATAATAGCACACGAATATCTAGGAATCGAGCGAAATTCCAATTTCATGGACCTAAAACGCCAAAAAATGAGTAGCGGTCATGGCGAGGTGGTGACAATTGTTACTTTGGATGTTTTTGAAGGGCCGACAAAATTTTAGGCGATCCCGATCTAATGACCCGGACCTATGCAGAAGGCGTGGGCTATAATAGCACACGAAAATCTAGGAATCAGGCGGAATTTCAAATTTAATGGCCTTAAAAATACCAAAAAATGAGTAACAGTCATGACGAGGCGGTGACTATTGTTCCTTAGTTAGTTCTTGATGGGCCAGAAAAAGTTTAGGCGATAAGGATCTGGTGGCCTAGGCCCATGCAGAAGGTGTGGGCTATAGCACACGAAAATCTGGGAATCAGGCGAAATTCTAATTTTATGGCCTTGGAAATACTAAAAAACGAGTACCGGTCATGGTAAGGCGGTGACTATTATTCCTTAGATCGTTTTATGGTCCATAAAAAGTTTAGACAATCTGGGTCTGGTGGCCTGGGCATATGCAGAAGGCGTGGCTATAACACACGAAAATCTGAGAATCAGGCGGAATTCCAATTTTATTGCCTTAAAAATACAAAACCTGAGTAGCGGTCATGGCGAGGTGGTGACTATTGTTCCTCAAAATATTCTTGATGGTCCGGCAAAATTTTAGGTGATCCGTGTCCGGTGGCCCAGGCCTATGCAAAAGGCGTGGGCTATAATACAAAAATCTAGGAATTAGGCGGAATTCCAATTTTATGGCCTTAAAAATACCAAAAATGAGTAACGGTCATGGCGCGTTTGTGACTATTATTCCTTAGGTCGTTTTATGGGCCAGCAAAATTTTAGGCAATACGGGTCCGATGTACGGCCCCATGCAGAAGGCGTGGGCTATAACACACAAAATCAAGAAATCAGGCAGAATTTCAATTTTATGGGCCGAAAATGCCAAAACACGAGTAGCGGTCATGTCAAGACGATGACTTGTTACATTGGATGTTTTTGATGGACCGGCAAAATTTTAGGCGATCCGGGTTTGGTGGCTCGGGCCCATGCAGAAGGCATGGGCTAACACAAAAATATGGGAATCAGGCGAAATTCTAATTTCATGGCCCTAAAATGTCGAAGAATATGGAACGGTCAAGGCGAGGCAATGAATATTGTTCTGTAGGTTGTTTTTGATGAGCCGGTAAAAAATTTAGGCGATCCGGATACGGTGGCCCGGGCGCGTGCAATAGGTGTGCCTATATAGCACACGAAAATTTAGGAATCGGGCACAATTCTAGTTTTATGCCCCTAAAACGCCAAAAAAGGAGTAACGGTCATGAAGAGAAGGTGACAATTGTTACTTAGGTCATTTTTGATGGGCCGACAAAATGTTTGGTGATTCAGGTCCGATGGCATGGGCTATAACACACGAAAATTTGGAAATCAGGCGTAATTCAAATTTTATGGCCTTAAAATACCAAAAAACAAGTTACAATCATGGAGAGACGGTGAATATAATTAGTTAGGACTTTTTTGATGGGCCAGAAAACTTGAAGGGGATCCGGGTCCGATGGTCGGGCCCATGTTAAAGGCGTGGGCTATAGCACACAAAAAGCTGAAATTAGACGGAATTTCAATTTTATGGCTTAAAACGCCATAAAACGAGTAACAGGTATTGCGAGGCAGTGACTATTATTCCTTAAGTCATTTTTGATGGGCCGGCAGAATTTTAGGCGATCGGTGTCCGATGGTACGGGCCCATGCAGAAGACTTGGGCAATAGCATAGGAAAATTTGGGAATAGTGCGAAATTCTAGTTTTATGCCCCTAAAATGGCAAAATGAGTAACGGTCATGGTGAGGCAGTGAATATTGTTCCTTAGGTCATTTTTGATAGGCCGAAAAATTTTTAGGCGATCGGAGTCCGATAGCCCGGGCCCATGTAGAAGGCGTGGGCTATAGCACATGAAAATCTAGGAATCGGGCGGAATTCCAATTTTATGGCCCTAAAACGCCGAAGAATAAGGAACAGTCATGGCGAGACGATGACCATTGTTCCTTAGGTCATTTTTAATATGCCAACAAAATTTTAGGCGATCGGGGCCCGGTAGCACAGGCCTATGCAGAAGGCGTGGTCTATAGCATAAAAAGATATGAGAATCGTGCGGAATTCCAGTTTTATGCTCCTTAAACGGCAAAATAGCAGTAACGGTCATGGCGAGGCGGTGACTATTGTTCCCTCGATCATTTTTGATGGGTCGACAAAATTTTAGGTGATCAAGGTCCGATGGCCCGGGCCCATGTAGATGGTGTGGGCTATAGTACACGAAAATTTGGAAATCGAGCAGAAATCCAATTTTATGGCCCTAAAACGCTGAAGAATAAGGAACATGCATAGCGGGGCGATGACCATTGTTCCTTAGGTCGTTTGTGATGGACCGGTAAACTCTTAGGTGATTCGGTCCCAGTGGCCTGGGCCCATGCAGAAGGCGTCGGCTATAACACACAAAAATCTGGAAATCGGGCAGAATTTCAGTTTTATGGCCCTAAAATGCTAAAAACGAGTAACAGTCATGGAGATGCGGTGACTATTGTTCCTTTGGTCATTTTTGACGGGCCGACAAAATTTTAGGCGATATGGATCTGGTGGCCCTGGCCTATGTGATCCGGATCCAGTGGCTCGGGCCATGGAGAATGCGTGGCCTATAACACACGAAAATGTGGGACTCAGGCAGAATTCCAATTTTATAGCCTTAAAAGTACCAAAACACGAGTAATAGTCATGGCGAGGCGATGACTTTTGTTCCTTAGGTCGTTCTTGATAGGCCAGAAAATGTTTAGGCGATCTGAGTTCGGTGGCCCGTGCCCATGCATAAGTCGTGGGCTATAGCACACGAATATTTTGAAATCGGGCGGAATTCAAATTTTATGGCCCTAAAACGCCAAAAAATGAGTAGCGGTCATAGCGAGGAGATGACAATTGTTACTTTGGATGTTTTTGATGGGCCCGCAAAATTTTATATGATCCGGGTTCGGTGGCCGGGGCCCATGTAAAAGGAGTGCGCTATAGTACATGAAAATCTAGGAATCGGGCGAAATTCCAATTTTATGGCCCTAAAACACCAAAAAATGAGTAACAGTCATGGCGAGGCGATAACTATTATTCCTTAAGTCATTTTTTATGGGGCGGCAAAAGTCTAGATGATCCAGGTCCGCTGGTATAGGCCCATGCAGAAGGCATGGGTCAGCACAAGAAAATCAAGAAATCTGGCAGAATTCCAATTTTAAGGGCTTAAAATGCAAAAAAACGAGTAGAGGTCATGGCGAGGCGGTGACTTGTTACATTGGATGTTTTTGATGGGCCGGCAAAGTTTTAGGTGATACGGGTCCGGTGACCCATGCCCATGCAGAAGGCATGGGCTATAGAACACGAAAATTTGAAAATCGGACGAAATTCCAGTTTTATGGCCCTAAAACGTCGAAGAATACGGAACAGTCATGACGAGGCGATGACCATTGTTACTTAGGTCATTTTTACTCGGCTGAGAATCGGGTGGAATTTCAGTTTTATGGTCCTAAAATGCTAGAAAAAGTAACAGTCACGGCGAGGCGGTGTAAATTGTTACTTTGGATTTTTTGATGGGCCGACAAAATTTTAGGTGATCCGGATCTGGTGGCCCAAGCATATCCAGAAGGCATGGTTTATAGCACACGAAAATCTAGGAATGAGGCGGAATTCCAAATTTTATGGCCTTAAAAATACCAAAAAATGAGTAACGGTCATTGCGAGGCGGTGACTACTGTTCCATAGGTCGTTATTGGTAGGCCATCAAAATTTGGCTCCGGTGGCCCGGGCCCATGCAGAAGGCGTGGGCTATGCACACGAATATGTGGCAATCGATCGGAATTTTAATTTTATGGCCCTAAAACGCCAAAACATTAGTAGCAGTCATGGCAAGGTGGTGAAAATTGTTACTTTGGATGTTTTTGAAAGGCTAGCAAAATTTTAGGTGATCCGGATCCGGTGGCTTGGGCCCATGTAGAAGGCATGGGCTATAACACACGAAAATCTATGAATCAGGCAGAATTCCAATTTTATGGCCTTAAAAATACAAGAAAACGAGTAACGGTCATGGAGAGGCGGTGACTATTGTTCCTTAAGTCGTTCTTGATGGGCCGAAAATTTTTAGGTGATCTGGGTCCGTTGACCCCGGCCCATGCAAAAGCCGTGAGCTAACTCATGAATACGGAATTCCAGTTTTATTGCTCGAATGCGCCAAAAAATGAGTAGCGGTCATGGCGAGGTGGTGACAATTATTACTTTGGATATTTTTTATGGGCTGGAAAAATTTTAGGGGATCCGGATCCGGTAACCCGGGCGCATACAGAAGGCGTGGGCTATAGCACACGAAAATGTGGGAATCAGGCGGAATTTCAATTTTATTGCCTTAAAATACCAGAAAACGAGTAACAATCATGGCGAGGTAGTGACTATTATTCCTTAGGTTGTTTTTTATGGGCCGGCAAAATTTTAGGCGATCCAGATCTGGCAATTCGGGCCCACGCAGAAGGCGTAGGCTATAGCACATGAAAATCTAGGAATCATGCGAAATTCCAATGTTATGGCCCTAAAACGCCAAACAAGAGTAACGGTCATGGCAAGATAGTGACTATTATTCCTTAGGTCATTCTTGATTAGCCGAATATATATTAGGCGATCCGGATCCGGTGACCCGTGCCCATGCAGAAGGTGTGGGCTATAGCACACGAAAATTTGGGAATCAGACGGAATTCAAATTTTATAGCCTTAAAAATACCAAAAAACGAGCAACAGTCATTGAGAGGTAGTGCCTATTGTTCCTTAGGTCGTTCTTGATAGGCCGGAAAAGTTTAGGCGATCCGAGTCCAGTGGCTCGAGCCCATGCCAAAGGCGTAGGCTATGGCACAAGAAAATTTGGGAATCAGGCGGAATTCTAATTTTATTGCCTTAAAAATACCAAAAACAAGTAACGGTCATGGCGAGGTGGTGACTATTGTTCATTAAGTCATTCTTGATGGGCCGACAAAATTTTAGGCGATCCGGGTCCGGTGGACCGGGCACAAGCAAAAGCCGTGAGCTATAACACATGAATACGGAATTCCAATTTTATTGCCCTAAAACGCCACAAAATGAGTAGCGGTTAGGGCGAGGTGGTGACAATTATTACTTTGGATATTTTTTATGAGATGGCAAAATTTTAGGCGATTCGGATCCGGTGGTCGGGGCCCATACAGAAGGCCTGGGCTATAGCACACAAATATCTATGAATGGGATAGAATTCCAATTTTATGGCCTTAAAAATACCAAAAACCGAGTAACGACATGGCAAGGCGGTGACTATTGTTCCATAGGTCGTTCTTGAAGAGCCGGTAAAATTTTAGGCGATCCGAGTCCGGTGGCCCGGGCCAATATAGAAGTCGTGGGCTATAATAACACACAAATATCTAGGAATCGAGCGAAATTCCAATTTCATGGACCTAAAACGCCAAAAAAATGAGTAGCGGTCATGGCGAGGTGGTGACAATTGTTACTTTGGATGCTTTTGAAGGTCCGACAAAATTTTAGGCGATCCGGATCCGATGACCTGGACCTATGCAGAAGGCGTGGGCTATAATAGCACACGAAAATCTAAGAATCAGGCGGAATTCCAAATTTATGGCCTTAAAAATATCAAAAAATGAGTAACGGTCATGACGAGGCGGTGACTATTGTTCCTTAGTTAGTTATTGATGGGCCTGAAAAATTTTAGGCGATAAGGGTCTGGTGGCCTAGGCCCATGCCGAAGGCGTGGGCTATAGCACACGAAAATCTGGGAATCAGGCGGAATTGCAATTTTATGGCCTTGAAAATACTAAAAAGCGAGTACCGGTCATGGTGAGGCGGTGACTATTATTCCTTAAATTGTTTTATGGGCCAGAAAAAGTTTAGGCAATCTGGGTCCAGTGGCCTGGGCATATGCAAAAGGCGTGGGCTATAACACACGAAAATCTAGGAATCAAGCGGAATTCCAATTTTATGGCCTTAAAAATACAAGAAAATGAGTAACGGTCATGGCGAGGCGGTGACTATTGTTCATTAAGTCGTTCTTGATGGGCTGACAAACTTTTAGGCGATCCGGGTCCGGTGGACCGGGCCCATGCAAAAGTCGTGAGTTATAGCACACGAATACGAAATTCCAATTTTATTGCCCTAAAACACCAAAACATGAGTAGCGGTCAGGGCGAGGTGGTGAAAATTATTACTTTGGATATTTTTTATGGGCTGACAAAATTTTAGGGAATTCGGATCCGGTAGCCAGGGCACATACATAAGGCCTAGGCTATAGCACACAAATATCTGTGAATGGGGTAGAATTCCAATTTTATGGCTTAAGAAATACCAAATAAACGAGTAACGGGATGGCAAGGCGGTGACTATTGTTCCTTAGGTCGTTCTTGAGGGGCCGGTAAAATTTAAGGCGATCCGGGTCCGGTGCCCCGGGCCAATGTAGAAGCCGTGGGCTATAATAGCACACGAATATCTAGGAATCGAGCGAAATTCCAATTTCATGGACCTAAAACGCCAAAAAATGAGTAGCGGTCATGGCGAGGTGGTGACAATTGTTACTTTGGATGTTTTTGAAGGGCCGACAAAATTTTAGGCGATCCCGATCTAATGACCCGGACCTATGCAGAAGGCGTGGGCTATAATAGCACACGAAAATCTAGGAATCAGGCGGAATTTCAAATTTAATGGCCTTAAAAATACCAAAAAATGAGTAACAGTCATGACGAGGCGGTGACTATTGTTCCTTAGTTAGTTCTTGATGGGCCAGAAAAAGTTTAGGCGATAAGGATCTGGTGGCCTAGGCCCATGCAGAAGGTGTGGGCTATAGCACACGAAAATCTGGGAATCAGGCGAAATTCTAATTTTATGGCCTTGGAAATACTAAAAAACGAGTACCGGTCATGGTAAGGCGGTGACTATTATTCCTTAGATCGTTTTATGGTCCATAAAAAGTTTAGACAATCTGGGTCTGGTGGCCTGGGCATATGCAGAAGGCGTGGCTATAACACACGAAAATCTGAGAATCAGGCGGAATTCCAATTTTATTGCCTTAAAAATACAAAACCTGAGTAGCGGTCATGGCGAGGTGGTGACTATTGTTCCTCAAAATATTCTTGATGGTCCGGCAAAATTTTAGGTGATCCGTGTCCGGTGGCCCAGGCCTATGCAAAAGGCGTGGGCTATAATACAAAAATCTAGGAATTAGGCGGAATTCCAATTTTATGGCCTTAAAAATACCAAAAATGAGTAACGGTCATGGCGCGTTTGTGACTATTATTCCTTAGGTCGTTTTATGGGCCAGCAAAATTTTAGGCAATACGGGTCCGATGTACGGCCCCATGCAGAAGGCGTGGGCTATAACACACAAAATCAAGAAATCAGGCAGAATTTCAATTTTATGGGCCGAAAATGCCAAAACACGAGTAGCGGTCATGTCAAGACGATGACTTGTTACATTGGATGTTTTTGATGGACCGGCAAAATTTTAGGCGATCCGGGTTTGGTGGCTCGGGCCCATGCAGAAGGCATGGGCTAACACAAAAATATGGGAATCAGGCGAAATTCTAATTTCATGGCCCTAAAATGTCGAAGAATATGGAACGGTCAAGGCGAGGCAATGAATATTGTTCTGTAGGTTGTTTTTGATGAGCCGGTAAAAAATTTAGGCGATCCGGATACGGTGGCCCGGGCGCGTGCAATAGGTGTGCCTATATAGCACACGAAAATTTAGGAATCGGGCACAATTCTAGTTTTATGCCCCTAAAATGCCAAAAAAGGAGTAACGGTCATGAAGAGAAGGTGACAATTGTTACTTAGGTCATTTTTGATGGGCCGACAAAATGTTTGGTGATTCAGGTCCGATGGCATGGGCTATAACACACGAAAATTTGGAAATCAGGCGTAATTCAAATTTTATGGCCTTAAAATACCAAAAAACAAGTTACAATCATGGAGAGACGGTGAATATAATTAGTTAGGACTTTTTTGATGGGCCAGAAAACTTGAAGGGGATCCGGGTCCGATGGTCGGGCCCATGTTAAAGGCGTGGGCTATAGCACACAAAAAGCTGAAATTAGACGGAATTTCAATTTTATGGCTTAAAACGCCATAAAACGAGTAACAGGTATTGCGAGGCAGTGACTATTATTCCTTAAGTCGTTTTTGATGGGCCGGCAGAATTTTAGGCGATCGGTGTCCGATGGTAGGGGCCCATGCAGAAGACTTGGGCAATAGCATAGGAAAATTTGGGAATAGTGCGAAATTCTAGTTTTATGCCCCTAAAATGGCAAAATGAGTAACGGTCATGGTGAGGCAGTGAATATTGTTCCTTAGGTCATTTTTGATAGGCCGAAAAATTTTTAGGCGATCGGAGTCCGATAGCCCGGGCCCATGTAGAAGGCGTGGGCTATAGCACATGAAAATCTAGGAATCGGGCGGAATTCCAATTTTATGGCCCTAAAACGCCGAAGAATAAGGAACAGTCATGGCGAGACGATGACCATTGTTCCTTAGGTCATTTTTAATATGCCAACAAAATTTTAGGCGATCGGGGCCCGGTAGCACAGGCCTATGCAGAAGGCGTGGGCTATAGCATAAAAAGATATGAGAATCGTGCGGAATTCCAGTTTTATGCTCCTTAAACGGCAAAATAGCAGTAACGGTCATGGCGAGGCGGTGACTATTGTTCCCTCGATCATTTTTGATGGGTCGACAAAATTTTAGGTGATCAAGGTCCGATGGCCCGGGCCCATGTAGATGGTGTGGGCTATAGTACACGAAAATTTGGAAATCGAGCAGAAATCCAATTTTATGGCCCTAAAACGCTGAAGAATAAGGAACATGCATAGCGGGGCGATGACCATTGTTCCTTAGGTCGTTTGTGATGGACCGGTAAACTCTTAGGTGATTCGGTCCCAGTGGCCTGGGCCCATGCAGAAGGCGTCGGCTATAACACACAAAAATCTGGAAATCGGGCAGAATTTCAGTTTTATGGCCCTAAAATGCTAAAAACGAGTAACAGTCATGGAGATGCGGTGACTATTGTTCCTTTGGTCATTTTTGACGGGCCGACAAAATTTTAGGCGATATGGATCTGGTGGCCCTGGCCTATGTGATCCGGATCCAGTGGCTCGGGCCATGGAGAATGCGTGGCCTATAACACACGAAAATGTGGGACTCAGGCAGAATTCCAATTTTATAGCCTTAAAAGTACCAAAACACGAGTAATAGTCATGGCGAGGCGATGACTTTTGTTCCTTAGGTCGTTCTTGATAGGCCAGAAAATGTTTAGGCGATCTGAGTTCGGTGGCCCGTGCCCATGCATAAGTCGTGGGCTATAGCACACGAATATTTTGAAATCGGGCGGAATTCAAATTTTATGGCCCTAAAACGCCAAAAAATGAGTAGCGGTCATAGCGAGGAGATGACAATTGTTACTTTGGATGTTTTTGATGGGCCCGCAAAATTTTATATGATCCGGGTTCGGTGGCCGGGGCCCATGTAAAAGGAGTGCGCTATAGTACATGAAAATCTAGGAATCGGGCGAAATTCCAGTTTTATGGCCCTAAAACACCAAAAAATGAGTAACAGTCATGGCGAGGCGATAACTATTATTCCTTAAGTCATTTTTTATGGGGCGGCAAAAGTCTAGATGATCCAGGTCCGCTGGTATAGGCCCATGCAGAAGGCATGGGTCAGCACAAGAAAATCAAGAAATCTGGCAGAATTCCAATTTTAAGGGCTTAAAATGCAAAAAAACGAGTAGAGGTCATGGCGAGGCGGTGACTTGTTACATTGGATGTTTTTGATGGGCCGGCAAAGTTTTAGGTGATACGGGTCCGGTGACCCATGCCCATGCAGAAGGCATGGGCTATAGAACACGAAAATTTGAAAATCGGACGAAATTCCAGTTTTATGGCCCTAAAACGTCGAAGAATACGGAACAGTCATGACGAGGCGATGACCATTGTTACTTAGGTCATTTTTTCTCGGCTGAGAATCGGGTGGAATTTCAGTTTTATGGTCCTAAAACGCTAGAAAAAGTAACAGTCACGGCGAGGCGGTGTAAATTGTTACTTTGGATTTTTTGATGGGCCGACAAATTTTTAGGTGATCCGGATCTGGTGGCCCAAGCATATCCAGAAGGCATGGTTTATAGCACACGAAAATCTAGGAATGAGGCGGAATTCCAAATTTTATGGCCTTAAAAATACCAAAAAATGAGTAACGGTCATTGCGAGGCGGTGACTACTGTTCCATAGGTCGTTATTGGTAGGCCATCAAAATTTGGCTCCGGTGGCCCGGGCCCATGCAGAAGGCGTGGGCTATGCACACGAATATGTGGCAATCGATCGGAATTTTAATTTTATGGCCCTAAAACGCCAAAACATTAGTAGCAGTCATGGCAAGGTGGTGAAAATTGTTACTTTGGATGTTTTTGAAAGGCTAGCAAAATTTTAGGTGATCCGGATCCGGTGGCTTGGGCCCATGTAGAAGGCATGGGCTATAACACACGAAAATCTATGAATCAGGCAGAATTCCAATTTTATGGCCTTAAAAATACAAGAAAACGAGTAACGGTCATGGAGAGGCGGTGACTATTGTTCCTTAAGTCGTTCTTGATGGGACAAAAATTTTTAGGTGATCTGGGTCCGTTGACCCCGGCCCATGCAAAAGCCGTGAGCTAACTCATGAATACGGAATTCCAGTTTTATTGCTCGAATGCGCCAAAAAATGAGTAGCGGTCATGGCGAGGTGGTGACAATTATTACTTTGGATATTTTTTATGGGCTGGAAAAATTTTAGGGGATCCGGATCCGGTAACCCGGGCGCATACAGAAGGCGTGGGCTATAGCACACGAAAATGTGGGAATCAGGCGGAATTTCAATTTTATTGCCTTAAAATACCAGAAAACGAGTAACAATCATGGCGAGGTAGTGACTATTATTCCTTAGGTTGTTTTTTATGGGCCGGCAAAATTTTAGGCGATCCAGATCTGGCAATTCGGGCCCACGCAGAAGGCGTAGGCTATAGCACATGAAAATCTAGGAATCATGCGAAATTCCAATTTTATGGCCCTAAAACGCCAAACAAGAGTAACGGTCATGGCGAGATAGTGACTATTATTCCTTAGGTCATTCTTGATTAGCCGAATATATATTAGGCGATCCGGATCCGGTGACCCGTGCCCATGCAGAAGGTGTGGGCTATAGCACACGAAAATTTGGGAATCAGACGGAATTCAAATTTTATAGCCTTAAAAATACCAAAAAACGAGCAACAGTCATTGAGAGGTAGTGCCTATTGTTCCTTAGGTCGTTCTTGATAGGCCGGAAAAGTTTAGGCGATCCGAGTCCAGTGGCTCGAGCCCATGCCAAAGGCGTAGGCTATGGCACAAGAAAATTTGGGAATCAGGCGGAATTCTAATTTTATTGCCTTAAAAATACCAAAAACAAGTAACGGTCATGGCGAGGTGGTGACTATTGTTCATTAAGTCATTCTTGATGGGCCGACAAAATTTTAGGCGATCCGGGTCCGGTGGACCGGGCACAAGCAAAAGCCGTGAGCTATAACACATGAATACGGAATTCCAATTTTATTGCCCTAAAACGCCACAAAATGAGTAGCGGTTAGGGCGAGGTGGTGACAATTATTACTTTGGATATTTTTTATGAGATGGCAAAATTTTAGGCGATTCGGATCCGGTGGTCGGGGCCCATACAGAAGGCCTGGGCTATAGCACACAAATATCTATGAATGGGATAGAATTCCAATTTTATGGCCTTAAAAATACCAAAAACCGAGTAACGACATGGCAAGGCGGTGACTATTGTTCCATAGGTCGTTCTTGAGGAGCCGGTAAAATTTTAGGCGATCCGAGTCCGGTGGCCCGGGCCAATATAGAAGTCGTGGGCTATAATAACACACAAATATCTAGGAATCGAGCGAAATTCCAATTTCATGGACCTAAAACGCCAAAAAAATGAGTAGCGGTCATGGCGAGGTGGTGACAATTGTTACTTTGGATGCTTTTGAAGGTCCGACAAAATTTTAGGCGATCCGGATCCGATGACCTGGACCTATGCAGAAGGCGTGGGCTATAATAGCACACGAAAATCTAAGAATCAGGCGGAATTCCAAATTTATGGCCTTAAAAATATCAAAAAATGAGTAACGGTCATGACGAGGCGGTGACTATTGTTCCTTAGTTAGTTATTGATGGGCCTGAAAAATTTTAGGCGATAAGGGTCTGGTGGCCTAGGCCCATGCCGAAGGCGTGGGCTATAGCACACGAAAATCTGGGAATCAGGCGGAATTGCAATTTTATGGCCTTGAAAATACTAAAAAGCGAGTACCGGTCATGGTGAGGCGGTGACTATTATTCCTTAAATTGTTTTATGGGCCAGAAAAAGTTTAGGCAATCTGGGTCCAGTGGCCTGGGCATATGCAAAAGGCGTGGGCTATAACACACGAAAATCTAGGAATCAAGCGGAATTCCAATTTTATGGCCATAAAAATACCAAAAATGAGTAACAGTCATGGCGAGGTGGTGACTATTATTCCTTAGGTCATTTTATGGGCCAGCAAAATTTTAGGCGATACGTGTCCGGTGGCCTAGGCCCATGCAAAAGGCGTGGGCAATAACACACAAAAATCAGGAAATCTGGCACAATTCTAATTTTATGGGCCGAAAATGCCAAAATACGAGTAGCGGTCATGGCGAGACGATGACTTGTTACATTGGATGTTTTTGATGGACCGAAAAAATTTTAGGCGGTCCGGTTATGGTGGCCTGGGCCCATGCAAAAAGCGTGGGCTATAGCACACAAAAATATGGGAATCAGGCGAAATTCCAATTTCATGGCCCTAAAATGCCGAAGGATATGGAACGGTCAAGGCGAGGCGATGACTATTGTTCCGTAGGTCTTTTTTGATGGGCCGGCAAAAATTTTAGGCGATCCGAATACGGTGGCCCGGGCGCATGCAATAGGTGTGGGCTATATAGCACACGAAAATTTAGGAATCGGGCACAATTCTAGTTTTATGCCCCTAAAACGCCAAAAAAGGAATAACGGTCATGACGAGAAGGTGACAATTGTTACTTAGGTCATTTTTAATGGGCCGACAAAATGTTTGGTGATTCGGGTCCGATGGCATGGGCTATAACACACAGAAATTTGGAAATCGGGCGTAATTCAAATTTTATGGCCTTAAAATGCCAAAAAACAAGTAACGGTCATGGAGAGATGGTGAATATAATTAGTTAGGACTGTTTTGATGGTCCGAAAAAATTTTAGGGGATCCGGGTCCGATGGTCGGGCCCATGTTAAAGGCGTGGGCTATAGCACACGAAAATTTGGAATTAGACGGAATTTCAATTTTATGGCTTAAAATGCCAAAAAACGAGTAACAGGTATTGCGAGGCGGTGACTATTATTCCTTAAGTCATTTTTGATGGGACGATAGAATTTTAGGCGATCGGGGTCCAATGGCACGGGCCCATGCAGAAGACTTGGGCAATAGCATAGGAAAATCTGGGAATCGTGCGGAATTCCAGTTTTATGCCCCTAAAATGGAAAAATGAGTAACGGTCATGGCGAGGCGGCGAATATTGTTCCTTAGGTCATTTTTGATAGGCCGGAAAAATTTTAGGCGATCGGGGTCCGGTGGCCCGGGCCCATGTAGAAGGCGTGGGCTATAGCATACGAAAATCTGGGAATCGGGGCGAAATTCTAGTTTTATGGCCCTAAACGCCGAAGAATAAGGAACAGTCATGGCGAGGCGATGACCATTGTTCCTTAGGTCATTTTTAATATGCCAAAAATATTTTAGGCGATTGGGACCCGGTGGCACGGGCCTATGCAGAAGGCGTGGGCTATAGCACAAAAGAATATGGAAATCGTGCGAAATTCCAGTTTTCTGCTCCTAAAACGGCAAAATAGCAGTAACGGTCATGGCGAGGCAGTGTCTATTATTCCCTAGGGCATTTTTGATGGGTCGACAAAATTTTAGGCGATCAAGATCCGATGGCCCGGGCCCATGTAGATGGCGTGGGCTATAGCACACGAAAATTTAGGAATAAGGCAGAATTCCAATTTTATGGCCCTAAAACGCCGAAGAATAAGGAACATGCATGGCGGGGTGATGACCATTGTTCCTTAGGTCGTTTTTGATGGGTCGGTAAACTTTTAGGCGATTCAGGCCCAGTGGCCTGGGTCCATGCAGAAGGCGTCGGCTATAACACACAAAAATTTGGAAATCGGGCAGAATTTTCAGTTTTAAGGCCCTAAAATGCTAAAAATGAGTAACGGTCATGGAGAGGCGGTGACTATTGTTCCTTTGGTCATTTTTGACGGGCCGACAAAATTTTAGGTGATATAGATCTGGTGGCTCTGGCCCATGTGATCCGGATCCAGTGGCCCGGGCCATGCAGAAGGCGTGGCCTATAGTACACGAAAATGTGGGACTAAGGCATAACTCCAATTTTATGGCCTTAAAAGTACCAAAACACGAGTAACAGTCATGTCGAGGTGATGACTTTTGTTCCTTATGTCGTTCTTGATAGGCCAGCAAAATTTTAGGCGATCTGAGTTCGGTGGACCTTGCCCGTGTATAAGTCGTGGGCTATAGCACACGAATATTTCGGAATCGGACGGAATTCAAATTTTATGGCCCAAAAACGCCAAAAAATGAGTAGCGGTCATAACGAGGTGGTGACAATTGTTACTTTGGATGTTTTTGATGGGATGGCAAAAATTTATGTGATCCGGGTTCGGTGGCTGGGGCCCATATAAAAGGAGTGCGCTATAGTACATGAAAATCTAGGAATCGGGAGGAATTCCAGTTTTATGGCCCTAAAACACCAAAAATTGAGTAACGGTCATGGCGAGGTGGTAACTATTATTTCTTAGGTCGTTTTTTATGGGGCGGCAAAAGTCTAGGCGATTCGGGTCTGCTGGTATTGGCCCATGCATAAGGCGCGGGTCAGCACACGAAAATTAGGAAATCTGGCAGAATTCCAATTTTAAGGGCCTAAAATGCCAAAAAATGAGTAAAGGTCATGGAGAGGCGGTGACTTGTTACATTGGATATTTTTGATGGGCCGGCAAAGTTTTAGGCGATACGGGTCCGGTGGCCCATGCCCATGCAGAAGGCAGGGGCTATAGCACACGAAAATTTAGAAATCGGACGAAATTCCAGTTTTATGGCCCTAAAACATCGAAGAATAATGAGCATTCATGGCGAGGCGATGACCATTGTTACTTAGGTCATTTTTTATGGGCTGAGAATCGGGTGAAATTTCAGTTTTATGGTCCTAAAACGCTAAAAAAAGTAACAGTCACGGCGAGGCGGTGTAAATTGTTACTTTGGATGTTTTTGATGGGCCGACAAAATTTTAGCTGATCCGGATCTGGTGGCCCAGGCATATCCAGAAGGCATGGGTTATAGCACACGAAAATCTGGGAATCACGCGGAATTCCAAATTTTATGGCCTTAAAAATACCAAAACATAAGTAACGGTCATTGCGAGGTGGTGACTATTGTTCCATAGGTCATTATTGGTAGGCCATCAAAAATTTAGGCGATTCGGGTCCGGTGGCCCGGACCCATGCAGAAGGCGTGGGCTATGCACACGAATATGTGAGAATCGATCGGAATTTCAATTTTATGGCCCTAAAACGCCAAAACATTAGTAGCAGTCATGGCAAGGTGGTAAAAATTGTTACTTTGGATGTTTTTGAAAGGTTGGCAAAATTTTAGGAGATCCGGATCCGGTGGCTTGGGCCCATGTAGAAAGCGTGGGCTATAGCACGCGAAAATCTATGAATCAGGCAGAATTCTAATTTTATGGCCTTAAAAATACAAGAAAACGAGTAACGGTCACGGCGAGGCGGTGAATATTGTTCGTTAAGTTGTTCTTGATGGGTCAGCAAACTTTTAGGCGATCCGGGTCCGGTGGACCGGGCCCATGCAAAAGCCGTGAGCTATAACACACGAATGTGGAATTTCAATTTTATTGCCCTAAAATATCAAAATACGAGTAACGGTCATGGAGAGGTGGTGAAAATTATTTCTTTGGATATTTTTTATGGGCTGAAAAAATTTTAGGTGATCCGGTGGCCTGGGCCCATATAGGCACACGAAAATCTATGAATCATGTGGAATTCCAATTTTATGGACTTAAAAATACAAGAAAACGAGTAACGGTCATGGCGAGTCTGTGACTATTGTTCCTTAGGTCGTTCTTCATGGGCTGGCAAATTTTAGGTGATTCGGGTCCGTTGACCCCGGCCCATGCAAAAGCCGTGAGCTATAACTCATGAATACGGAATTCCAATTTTATTGCTCTAAAGCGCCAAAATATGAGTAGCGGTCATGGCGAGGTCGTGACAATTATTACTTTGGATATTTTTTTATGGGCTGGCAAAATTTTAGGGGATCCGGATCCAGTAACCCGGGCGTATGCAGAAGGCGTGGGCTATAGCACACGATAATGTAGGAATCAGGCAGAATTCCAATTTTATTGCCTTAAAATACCATAAAACAAGTAACAATCATGGCGAGGTAGTGACTATTATTCCTTAGGTCATTTTTATGGGCCGGCAAAATTTTAGGTGATCCAGATCTGGCAACTCGGGCCCACGCAGAAGGCGTAGGCTATAGCACGCGAAAATCTAGGAATCATGCGAAATTCCAATTTTATGGCCCTAAAACGCCAAACAAGAGTAACGGTCATGGCGGGATAGTGACTATTGTTCCTTAGGTCATACTTACATCGTTATTGATTGGTCGAATATATTTTAGGCGATCCGGATTCGGTGACCCGTGTTCATGCAGAAGGTGTGGGCTATAGCACACAAAAATTTGGGAATCAGACGGAATTCAAATTTTATAGCCTTAAAAATACCAAAAATGAGTTAACGGTCATGGAGAGGCAGTGCATATTGTTCCTTAGGTCGTTCTTGATGGGCCGGAAAAGTTTAGGCGATCCGGGTCCAGTGGCCCGAGCCCATGCCGAAGGCGTAGGCTATGGCACAAGAAAATTTGGGAATCAGGCAGAATTTCAATTGTATTGCCTTAAAAATACCAAAAATGAGTAAAGGTCATGGCGAGGTGGTGAGTATTTATCCTTAGGTCATTCTTGATGGGCCGGCAACTTTTAGGCGATTCGGGTCCGATGGCCCAGGCCCATGTAAAAGTCGTGGGCTATAGCCCACGAATATATGTGAATCGAGCAGAATTTCATTTTTATGGCCCTAGAACGCCAAAAGATGAGTAGCGGTCATGGGGAGGTGGTGAAAATTGTTATTTTGAATGTTTTTGATGGGCCGGCAAAATATTAGGCGATCTGGATCCGGTAGCCTTGGCCCATGCAGAAGGCGTGGTATAGCACATGAAAATGTAGGAATCAGGCGGAATTCCAATTTTAAGGCCTTAAAAATACCAAAACATGAGTAACGGTTATGGCGAGGCAGTGACTATTATTCCTTAGGTCATTTTTGATGGGCCGGAAAAATTTTAGACGGTCCGGATCTTTCAACCCGGGCCCATGCAGAAGGCGTAGGCTTCACACGAAAATCTGGGAATCATGTGGAATTCTAATTTTATGGCCCTAAAATGCCAAAAAATGAGTAATTGTCATGGCAAGGCAGTGACTATTGTTACATAGGTCATCCTTAGAACGTTCTTGATGGGCCGACAAACTTATAGACAATCTGGGTCCGGTGGCTTGGGCCCATACAGAAGGCGTAGGCTATAGCACACGCCATATGTGAATCGAGTGGAATTTCAATTTTATGGCCCTAAAACGCCAAAAATGAGTAGCGGTCATGGAGAGGTGGTAAAAATTGTTATTTTGAATGTTTTTTATGGGCCGGCAAAATTTTAGGCAATCCGGAACCAGTGACCCGGGCCCATGTAGAAGGCGTGGACTATAGCATACGAACATTTGTGAATTAGGTGGAATTCCATTTTTATAGCCTTAAAAATACCAAAAAATAAGTAACGGTCATGGAGAGGGGTAACTATTGATCCTTAAGTCGTTCTTGATGGGCCGGCAAAATTTTAGGCGATCTGGATTAGGTGGCCCGACCCCATGCAGAAGGCGTGGGCTATAACACACGAAAATCTGGGAATCATGCGGAATTCCAATTTTATGGCCTTAAAAATACCAAAAAATGAGTAACGATCATGGAGAGGTAGTGACTATTGTTCCTTAGGACGTGTTTAATAGGCTAGCAAAATTTTAGGCGATCCGTGGCGCGAGCCCATGTAGAATCGGGCAGAATTCTAGTTTTATGGCCATAATACGCCAAATAACGAGTAACGGTCATGGTGAGGTAGTGACAATTGTTCCTTAGGTCATTTTTATGGGCTGGTAAAATTTTAGGCGATCTGGGTTTGGTGGCACGGGCCCATGCATAAGGTGTGGGCTATAACACACAAAAAGCTAGGAATCACATGGAATTCCGATTTTATGGCCCTAAAACTCTACAAAATGAGTAACGGTCATGGTGAGACAGTGACTATTGTTTATTAAGTTATTTTTGGTGGGCCAAAAAATTTTTAGGCGATCCGGGTCCGATGGCCCATGCCCATGCAGATGACGTAGGCTATACACACAAAAATCTGGGAATCAGACGGAATTCCAGTTTATGACCCTAAAACGCCAAAAAAGATAGGAACATTCATGGCGAGGTGATGACTATTATTGTTTAGGTCATTTTTTATGGGCCTGGAAAATTTTAGGCGAACTGGGTCTGGTCGCCCGGCCCATGCAGATGATGTGGGCTAACACAGAAAAATCTGGGAATGGGGCGGTATTCCAGTTTTATGGCCCTAAAACTCCAAAAACGAGGAACTGTCATGGCTAAGCGATGAATATTGTTTCTTTGGTCGCTTTTTACGGGCCGAAAAGTTTTTAGACGATTCGGTTCCTGTTGCCCGGATGCATGCAAATGGCGTGATCTATAGCACACGAAAATTTGGCAATCAGACAGAATTCCAGTTTTATTGCCCTAAAATACCAAAAATTGAGAAACGGTCATGGAGAAGCAATGACTATTGTTCCTTAAGTCTTTTTTTGTGGGCCGATAAAATTTTAGACGATTCGGGTCCGAATGCCCGGATGCATGCAGATGGCAGGGCTATAACATACGAAAATGAGGGAATGTGATAGAATTTCAATTTTATGGCCCTAAAATTCCAAAAAACTACAAACGGTCAAGGCAAAGCAATGATTACTGTTCCTTAGGTCATTTTTGATGAGCCGAAAAAGTTTTAGGCAATTCAGATCTGGTCACCCAGATACATGCATATGGCGTGGATTATAGCACACGAAAATCTGGGCATCAGGCGGAATTCCAGTTTTGTGGTCCTAAAATAGCAAAACATACGGAACGGTCATGATGAAGCGATGACTATTATTCCTTAGGAAGTTTTTGATGGGCCAGCATCCGTTTTCCTGGATGCATGCAAATGGCGTGGGCCATAGCACACGAAAATATGGGAATCAGGTTGAATTCCAGTTTTGTGGCCCTAAAACGTTAGAAAAAGTAAAACGGTCATGGCGAAGTGATGACTATTATTCTTTAGGTCATTTTTTATGGGCCAAAAATATTTTAGGTGATTCGGGTCTAGTCGCCCGGATGCATGTAGATGGCGTGGGCTATATAGCACACGAAAATATGAGAATCTAGCGGAAAATGGCGAAGCGATGACTATTGTTCCTTAGGTCGATTTTATGGGCAGACAAAATTTTAGGCGATTCGGGTCCGGTCGCTCGGATGCAGGTAGATAGCGTGGGTTATAGCACACGAAAATTAGGGAATCAGGCGAAATTTTAATTTTATGGCCCTAAAACACCAAAAAATAGGAAATTTCATGGCGGCGCGATGACTATTGTTGCATAGGTCGTTTTTGATAGGTTTGCAAAACTTTAGGCGACTCTGGTCCGATTTCTTGGATGTATGCACATGGCGTGGGTTGTATATCATGAAAAAATATAGGAATCGGGCGGAATTCTAGTTTTATGGCCCTAAAACCTTCCACTGGCAGGCGATCGTGTTTTTCACAGGATTTCTCGTTACTCGTGTCAGCATTCTCACGGGATGGTCCTATCGAAGAACTTGATTTATGTAAAGAAAGAAACTTAGGATAAGAGACTTGTGGAAGCTTCGTCTGCTCCCTCCCCGTGTCCACTAGCGCTCCTGTCCAGAGCGAAGAGAAAGCGAAAAAGCGCTGCCAAAGCACCTAATCCGATAAGAGCATCACATACGAATCACGTCCTAGGTCAAGGTCAAAAGCACCTGCGCGAATACTGGTCGGTCAAATCTCACCTCCCCTTCCCCATACCATAGCTGGAAGGGATAGCGTATCCACAGAAGAGAGAGTTGGGATTTTTTCCCGTATCAGAACAAGACCCACTATACTAGATTTAGCCAATTTAGGTGCGGATGGGGATTCCCCAATAGATTCTATAGATTCAAATTTAGATGCCCCTGTGCATAAATATATGGATGGGGATGCAATGAAAGACTAGAGCGCGAGCTAGCTGATCTACCGACAAGTCCTTGATTTCTTATCCATGAAGGCAGACTTGGACTCATTGAAGAAAGCACTTGAGGTGAAGACCAATGAGCGATTACGACAACTACAGACCTCTTAACTAGGTTTTTTTTTACTAATACTAACTAATAGGCTTTCGGCTGGTAAGGCTTTGCGTATTTTATCGAATTAAACCACATGCTCCACCACTTGTGCAGGCCCCCATCAATTCCTTTGAGTTTCAGTCTAGCAACCGTACTCTACAGGCGGAGTGTTTCACTAGTTAGTCCTCCTCAATCGATTAGACTATGGCGAATCACCTATGTATTGGTATTTGGCAAAGACATAATATAATAATGAATTAATTAATATTAATTAATAAAAAAAGGTTGGTTAAGAACTATTGACTGTAAACTATAGTAGTTACAGTCACTCAATGGAGATGTTCACCTTTGTTTGGAATGAAGATGGATGAACATGCACTTGAGCCTGGAACTGATGAAATTCGGGGAAAACATGGAAGGAGTCACTATAATGGGGATTGCTTAGTCATCCTTCCTCTTACGTATTACAATTTAGGTGCTTTTCATGCTGTCTTTAGCGGAAAACAGACTTAATCGACAAATAAGGGATAGGCAAAAATACGTTCTTGAACTCTAGAGAACGGGCGGAAAGAGGTTCATCAGAGCTATAGGAAAAGCTTATAGAGGGGTGGTCTTACTATGACACGTGAAGCATGGTTCCATTTGTTCGGTGTCCGGGGAAGACAAAGGAATCTATTCGGGAAGCGCTTACCAGCCTTTTTACCGATACCAAGGGGAAGCAAAAATTAGACCAATAGGGCACTGCTCTACGCCTGTCGTGACAACAACAAAATTATATTAGTCAAGAGCTAGCGCCCTACGACTAGTATAGTATAGCACATGCTTCCCAAACGTCATGCATTTTTTAGGTCATTAGTCAACATCTCCCTGGACAACAAAATAGGGGTGACTTCACATTGTTTCCTGACACGCCTATATTTGTTTTAGGTAAATCCTCTCCCCGTTCAGGCGGATGCTTCATCTTGCGCTTGTGAATGAGTGTGATATATACCTCTTTGCTCATCACGTTTATCTTATCTTATTCTTCTTGAATTGTCTCGAATTACCTACGGAGTTTGAGGGGTTCACTAGATTTTTGATTCCTTCTCCATTTCTGAGAGCTGGGAAAGGTAAATATTACTATATTCTTTCTTCCCTATCTTCTTCCTCCTTGACTTCATACTCGTTCTAACCCAACAAAAAAGGGCGCTGCCTTTTCCGGATCTTTATTCGCCCACTCCTTCATAGAGCGATGACTAAGAGCCGGGAATTATGAATTCTCTTAGTAAAGCCTAAAAGTAGCCCTTGATCGATTCCTACCACGGACGGGTATACATTTCATCTATATCGCCGGCCTCACATGGACATACATACTTATGTTTATCATATTACGGCTTCCTAAGATGAGCATCTGTGGGATCAACTCCACCTTAGAGATCTTCCAGATTGACAACTACAAGCTCTCGAGTGGGAACAGGATCTCCTACTACTGATAGGTATGCAATCGAAGAATCTTGCGAGATAGTTGGGCTTGGCTCTACTCGCCGGCTGTGCTGCGTGAGCCTCCAGATGCCTCCAAGCAGGGTAATCGTAGCGCATCCTTCCCATGCTCTGTGACAACGGTGGTACCCCGAAACAAAGGGGCCAGTCTTCGTTGTACCGGGGTACCCCGATCCGGATGCCACAAAAATTTAGGGAAGCCTTTTTCTTAAAAGACTTTCTGCGACCGGCGAGAAAGCAGATGACTTTAGGGCTTAGTATTATCCCCCATTTTTCAGCCTGACATTACAAAGGTAGACTTCATCTATTGGACGCCCTGGCTTTCTTTTTAGTTTTCCAATATTTTGTCCTTCATTCTCTCCTACTATGGTGGAATTTACCAAGAACTCTAAACGTTCGGAGTGCCGGTTCTGTTTCAGAAGAAGCATGTTGGCAGTTTAAGGTTTTGCATTGATTATAGAGCACTGAACAAAGTGACCATCAGAACAAGTACCTTATGCCTATTGCATACCTTTTCGATCAGTTGAGTGGAGCACGATACTTCACGAAGTTTGATTTACGGTCGGTGTATTATCAAGTGCGTATTGCCTTCACCGGTAACCAAAGCGTATCGTACCCGCAACCACTTTGGTACTTTGTTTATAGCTTTTTTAAGTTCTGAAATAGAAGGGGGAGATAGAAGGGGGGGCTTGCGCTTGAATTGAAGTAGCGCCTTTGGAATATGAGTAGGGATCCTAAGTGGCGCGTTCGTGGAGTCAAACCGAAGGAAGAGCAAAAGGAAGGTTGGGTGCTTATGGGGCGAGGAAAAACCTAGAATAGGAGGGGGTAACACTCTGGATCCTCCCTGCTTGCAAAAATGAATGGATTAGAAAGGGTCTTAGTTCTCTAGTTTCCTCGGGGGGGGGGAGGGGGGAGAGAGGCGAAGTCCATAAAAGAATATTGCCCTACCGGTAAGGAAAAGGAGGAAAAAGTGTAGTCATCTATCTCGACCTGTTTCCCGACACGTTGGAAATCCAGACCGGCTCAAAGAATCACTCTCGCTATTTAGCCCTTCGTTCTGCCAACAAAGAAGTCATCCTTGACGATTTCCTATTCCTACCCTGTCGAGCCACCTCTCTTCTCTATTCGATGCTTCCGCTGGAAGGGGTCTGTATCTTATTGTCGAAGTTGTATAATGAGTAAGGGGTTGGGTGAATTCAATAATAGACGTATATTGGCATTTTGGCCTTCCTTCTCCTTTCAGGGAGATCTAATGTATGTATTTTGG
Organism: Nicotiana tomentosiformis; assembly: GCF_000390325.3. Lineage (NCBI taxonomy): Eukaryota > Viridiplantae > Streptophyta > Magnoliopsida > Solanales > Solanaceae > Nicotiana > Nicotiana tomentosiformis. The sequence goes on along the minus strand of NC_090815.1, from coordinate 4,668,094 downwards.
TTTGTAGGTAATAAAACGTCAGGAGGGGGACATGCTCTATGTCCACTGAGAGCCCCGACCTGACATGTAGGTTCGTTAACGTAAAGTGAGGAGTTGAGCCTGGCGAACCGAAGTCACTTTTGGAACCATACTTCCTACAGCTAACATGTGTTTAGACCCCAAAGAGCCCTTATTTACTTTACTACTTTAGGGGGTGGGGGTGAAGGGGGTTTACATAGAACTGAGGCAAAGTGGTTTATGATTGAATCTCAGAGGCATTCTTATCATTTGGTAGATCCAAGTCCATGGCCTATTTCAAGTTTACTGGGAGCTTTGGCAACCACTGTAGGAGGTGTGATGTACATGCACTCATTTCAAGGGGATGCAACACTTCTCAGTTTGGGCCACTTTTTACGCCCCTCTACTAAGAGATGCACCATGTTGATAGGAATCGGCAAAGACGTTCTTGTACATGTTCTCGAGGGCAGCATTCATGACAATCATCATTATTTTCTCCCGAGGGCATGGTATGGCTTTGTTCTTGGTCTTGTTTAATAGATGTCGAGTGTCGCTTTTCCCCAATGAGAGATCCATGAGATGTTCTTCCTCAAGATCAATCTGAAGTGTTAATGGAAGTTCATTGAAGATTGCTCCTATGCCTATTCCATTCTTGTCTAACTTTGCTAACTCCTCCTTCTCAACCTGTATCTTATTCGTTCTGGAAACACGTCTTAATGTGGTAGCGCAGACAAGGTTAATTCACTTTAGGATTATTGGTTGTCTCGCCTGCACTGACGTCAGAATAATCATTATAATACGATGATAGCACCTGATTAGTGAGAAATTCACTGCTCTCCTCTTAGCAATGATCTTTCTAGGGCTACTTTCAAAACTGTGTGCCCCAAATCATTTAGACTTATGAAACTAAGCGGCCGGGAAGGTATGACCCCTCGCGCCAAAAAACGAGGAACGGTCATGGCGAAACGATGACTATTGTTCCTTAGGTCATTTTTTATGAGCCGGCAAAATTTTAGGCGATTCAGGTCTGGTCGGCCGGATGCCTACATATAGCGTGGGTTATAGACACAAAAATTTGAAAATAGAGCGGAATTCCAATTTTATGGCCCTAAAACACCAAAAAATGAAGGAACGGTCATGGCAAAGCGATGACTATTGTTGCATAAGTCATTTTTTATAGGCTTTCAAAATTTTAGGCGATTCGTGTCTGGTCACCCGGGTGCATGCAAATGGTGTGGGCAGCATATGAAAATCTAGAAATCGGGCGAAATTCCAGTTTTATAGCCCTAAAACGCCAAAAAACGAAGAACGGTCATGGCAAGGCGATGATTATTATTTCTTAGGTCGTTTTAGATGGGCCAACAAAATTTTGGGCGATTCGGGTCCGGTTGCCCGGATGCATGCAGATGGCATGGGCTATAGTATAAAAAAATTTGGGAATCAGGCGAAATTTCAGTTTTATGGTCATAAAATGCCAAAAATTGAGGAACGGTCATGGTGAAGCAATGACTATTATTCCTTAGGTTTTTTTGTGGGTTGGCAAAATTTTAGGCGATTCGGACCCATTCGCCCGGATGTATGCATTATTTTGATTTTGATTGTATATAATAAACATGTTGAAAAACTAGTGTGGTACAATTTCTTTTAAATTAACCAACTGAAAGTTAATTTTATAGATAGTCACTCAACTTTCACTTTGTTACATTAAGGTTATTAAACTATCATTTTATAAATAAAAAAGTGCTCAATTTTACCTAAACATTACAAAAGTTACCATTTTTAGTAATAAAAAATGCACTTTATTTTGGCGTAAATATCACAAAAGGTCATTAGGAGAAACAAAAGAGACATTTATATGATACTTTAGTAAAGTTGAGTTATTATTTTTTGTGATTTTTTATGGTTCTTAGGCAAGGTTGAATAATTATTTTGTTATAAAAAATAATTTAGTGATTTTTTTATAATATTTAAGAAAAATCGGGTGATTTTTATGTTACAAAAATAGTATAGCTATTTTAGTTTAATAAAATAATAGGGAAAGTTGAATGATAATCTATGAAATCAACACAAACAAGTGAACAACAATAACATATTTAGTATATTCTTATAGATGGAGTTGGGGAAACGCAAATAACTGAACAATAATAATATATTCAATATATTCTCACTAATGGAGTTGAGGTAGGTAGTGTATATTATGAAGGTAGAGAAACGCAACCGACCCAACATAACAATTAAGGCCACTAGCTAATATAAGAATTTACTTTTCAAAAATAGAAATATGAGCCGAGGGTTTTCGAAAATAACCTCTCTACTTCTTCGGATAGAGGTAAGGTCAGCGTACACTATACTCCTCAAACTCAACTAGTGAAATTTTGTTGGATCGTTGTTATTATTTTTCAAAAATAAAAATATCCATTTATTAATTGTACTTTCGAGAGTTTACTACAAGTCTCGTCCACCCACCGCAATCCTCTTGATTGAACCATTATAAATAAAACAATCAAATTCTATCCATTTCATGTTAGAAAATTATTTAATGATCAATCCTTGTTTCTTTTTCCTGCTTAGATGCTAGAAATGGTGGTCCGTCTTATCAACTGATACAATTTTCTTGTCAAGCAGCAGAAGTAGAATTACAAATCTGCCAAATAAGTTTCGCGTTTCTTTTAATAAAGTTACTCTTTCTTAAAAAAGAGACATGTTCTTTCCGTTTTTGGAAAGTGACATATTTGTCAGGCTTGTGATTCTCCTTCCATGGCATAGAAAATAGTATCAATCGGTAACTGAATCTCCATGCGTCTGAGTCGGATAAAGAAACGAGTATATGATCGGATACTTTTCCGGCGCCGGCAATCTTTCGCCGTTTTTTCAGGTTTCCGGTGATGATTTTTGAATAAAATTGTTCTTTTTATTCAAACCCCTAAATTGATTAACCCTTCGAATTAAATCTTGTTGATTTTTTGTGACTATGTCTCAGCTTTTTGAAACCCTAGTAAGCTGCTTCAGTTTAAATCCCAAAATTTGAACCCTAAATTGCTGTAACTAATAGACCATTAAGAGCATGTTGCTAAGTCTGTTCTTAATTGATTGGACTAATTTTTTTCTTTAAGTAAAACTAAATTTGCTGATAAATTTTTCCTTCAAAATTTAGTTTTTTTCTGTGTGCTGTTGAGTTTAACAAGCATTTCTGATTTTAATAATAAAGTAAATAACTGTGAGCTGTGAGAAGCATTTAACTAGGGCTTCTTTAGTGTTCACTTTTAATTAGTTTTTACTTCTTTTATGCTATAGCTTACTGGTGATTTCTTCAGTCTTGTAATGATTAGTTTCATTCATTTCCCAAAGTTTTGAACTTTTTATTTTCAATTCCATTATGATTCCAAAGGATTATCAAGTTATGTTGCAGGAAAGTGAAAGGTTATTAAAGTTTCATGATAGGATTTCGTAGTTGTTGATTACTTTTCATATTTGCTGAAATCGGCTTGTTTAATTAGCTGTTATACCTGTTATGGTGCAGAGTGTAGCGTCCTGTTGGGGAGAAGTATTGTGTGATTCTACCAGTTTATTTCTTGTCAATACATTAAGGCGATAGTGGGCTCTCATGTCTCAGAAATAGTAAAAGCTATATTGACGTGCCTTTTCTTATTAGATATATGTTGAAGTATGGATACTCTTATGTATAAGTAGATATTTAGAATGGAATAAAACTTATCCTACTATAGAATCTTACTATGAAAATAAGATGTGTAGATGGAAATGAGCGACAGAAGTATGATTGCATCTACGTATGCATCAATTGCATACCAGAATTGCTATGATATTGCCTCACTAGATCTGATTACTAATAATCTGATGCATTTATTACCAAGTGAAAACACTTCATCATATCACACTTTCTGGTTGGTTATAAATGGTGAAAGATTCATATCCTAACACATGTGTTTAGTTTTTTTCAGATCGATCAATCTCGTTCCTTTTTCTTTCTTAGAAGATGCTAGAAATGGTGGTCCGTCTCATCAAATGATAATCATTCATGTTATATGTAAGGAGAATCACAAACCTGACAAATATGTGTGACTATCTCTAAAAGAAAGAATACAGTATTTCCTGGTGTTTAGATAAATTGTTGTCATTTCATTTACAAAAGAATGCCCTGTATGTGAAAAAAATGTCATATCGCTTTCTTGAAAAAGACACATTTGTCAGGCTTGTGATTTTCCTCTAATGGCATGGAAAATATTATCAACTGGTGAGTGGACCTCCATTCATCTGAGTTGGAAAACGGAACGGGTCATTGATCGGGTACTTCTCCGGCGCTGGAGCTGGAGCACTTTCACCGATTTTCAAGATTTCAGTGATGTTTTTGAGTCGGTGAAATTGTTTTTTTCCTTAGAACCCTAGATTGATTAACCCTTTGAGTGATTCTTATCCTGTTCCATGAATTATTTCTTGTTTTTTTGTGTGGATGTGTGCAGATTTTGGAACCTTATTAACTGCTTCAATTTAATTACCAAATCTTGAATCCAAATTTGCTTTTAGAAGAAGCTAGGAAGATTTTGATAATGTAATTTCTGGAAATTGTTCTTTTATTGACTGTTATGATGTATGTATCTATAAATTCGAACTCTAGAAGATTAAGTTAGCTTACTAGTGCATCCACGAAACCGTAGATGAAACTAATTTGAATTATTTTACCGATTACGATTAGTAAGCTCTATTGCAGGAAAAGGATATGTTTCTAAAACCCGACGATAGGATTGCTTGGTAAATGATTTCATACTCATCTTTGATAAAATCGTCTTGTTACTGACCTGCTATTTTTGAGCTTCTGCTTCTTAACATTTTTATGTCAGTATTATCGTATTCTGTTTTTTGTTACTTGGCAGACTTTGGGTTTCCTTCAACACTTCCACATACGGATGGCTCATTTGAAGGAGTTTCTTCTGAAACAAGAGCCCGTCCAAATGTAAAACCTGTCTGGATACGTCCTGCTATTCTAGATTCATAAATGTTTGAGGAGAAGCAGCCACTTTGGAATTATCTTTGGTATATCTAAGGAATAGATTGCATGCTGATGATATATCTGAAGTCTGAACAAAGTGGAGAATGGAGACTCGTAATCTTGAAGTGTTATCAGGTTTTGGTGCACAAGGTAGCATACCGTCGAGGAGAAATTTTACGTACTAAATTTTACGATTTATATACATGTAGGCCATAGTGTTCTCCCATGTCTCATAAATAGTCAAAATCATAGTTGGCATCCCCTTTCTTATTAAATGTATGTAAAAGCTTTTGATTCTCCTATGTATAATTAAGTAGCTCTTTAGAACCGAACAAAGTTGACCTACTGTAGAATTCTCGAATTTTAAAAGATGTTTGGAGCAAACTTTGCTATACTTTAGAACATAGTTATGCTTGATCAAATTGTCAGTGCGATTATAGATGAGAATGGTGAGTGAACATCGCTACGATGCTTTATGCTTTTTTACCTCTGCCAACTTCTTAGCTATATGCCCCTCCCCACCCACCCACCCCAGGAAACCTGGAGGTCTGCTTGCGCATATACCCCCTAACATTATCAAGACATAACCTAATGTCGAGAACCTTTTAGATGATAAAGTTAGTGTCCCAACTTCATTAAGAACTTGAGGAACTATTTTTCCTTTGTTGGGTATGTAAAAGTCCAACTCCCCTGTTATTAATTTATTTGGCTGTTAAGAAACATTTAACGCAGTTAATGCTGAAGTTGTAGCTGCTTTCTACAGGCAATTCCACCTTTATTGCTAAAGCTATTGGCTGAAGCTTTTCAGACCACTTTGAGGTATGAAATCCCTTTGTTTATAGCTTTTCATGTTTCCCTCTGTCATTCTCGTTTTCGACTCTAAATACTATCCAACTGTCATGTTTGGTGCTAATAATCTTAACCTCGATCTTTTTCTTGTGTAATGGTGCTAGTCCTTGTCTCTGTCAACAATAAAGACATGCCACCGCCTCATTAGGATAAAACACTTCATGAACCTTCTTGTTGCTCTTAGTATAGGAATAATCTAAGCTGCTACTTCATTACGATAAAACTCTTAAATGAGCCTTGTTCTAAGTATGGGAATAATCTAGGTTACTTTCAGTAATGCACACCCTATGGGACCTTATTTCACCTCCTTCTTAGACTCGCAGTGTATAATGTAAAATTATTATTACATTTGTTAATGAGTATGCATCTGGAAGGCTAGCTGAAGTGCTAGAAATAAATGTTCATCGACACTTTTTCTACTCGAGTCAAGACTGTAACTCTCAATTCTCAGAACTCGTATTGGAGCCACTTCGTAGAACAAACTACGAAGAATTGAAAATACTAAATCTATCAAAGAAATAATTCCTATGCAACTTGGTATAATAAGTTGGAAAGTAAAAGCAAGCATGCTGTGGCAGCAATAGTTACAACCCTGAAATAACTGTCAAAAAGTAGTAGAAAGTTATCAGGAGCTTCACTTCAGTATCTTGGTAATGATCTAACCTAAAGTATGAACATGTGATGTACTATCAGAATTTGACTTGTTACGGCATGATATATTTGTGAGTAGTGGTGGCAAAATGGTTAAAAGAAAACAGTTAACCACCCATATTATCCACTAAAAAATGGGTTGGATAATGAACTTTTTAAAAACGGGTCAAATATGGATAAGAACCATATTATCCATTTTTACCAATGGGTTTAACTTTTACATTTGCAAAGCCTCAAATTGGGGGTTCCTCAAGTTTGAGAGACAAGCAATTCTCCCAAAAGTGATCATATTCAAGAACTCATGGATAATATGGTTACCCATATCCGTTGGTTGACCCATTTTTTATCCTTATTAAATATAGGTCGGGGCGGATAATTTATCCATTTTATTACCCCGTTTTCGACCCGAATTATATCCGACCCGACCCGCATGTTTGCCACTCCTATTTGTGAGGGTTGCATCTGTAGCTTATCATATGGTCAGATAATCGCGGGCATTTCGACTGAATTTAATTCTTGTTGAGGAACTCGTTCCCCACATATTATGAATAAATATTTAGTTGTGTAATATTAACAGTTGTCGCGTCTCTCACTCTTCCTATTTGTCAAGTAAATCCGCTTGTTCTCCACACTTTTGTTCCCATAGGTTGTTTTATTAGCCTTCAAAGGGCTGATCCAATTGGTAAACTTCTCAACACCAGCCTTGAACTATTAGTGCAGTTGTTATAGTTCCTTGTTCTGAAATCAAGCTGGTTGGTAGAATGACGCCTTTCTATATTTTCCTTATGAAGAAAGAATTATCTGCATTAGGAAAGGAGTTCACTTTAGTGCTCATGTAATACTGCATGCCCTTGGAAATTCTCCTGTTTCTGACTTTCTTTGGTACTTTCCAATGTTACAGGGATTGCCGCCGCCTCCTAAGCCTAGTATATTTCATGTCTTCGGCTTATCATTTCCCCCAGGTATCCTTCTGTTTTTTGTAGTTTTATGAACGTGTTATCGAAACGAATTGGCAGGATATCGAAAACCTGTGAGGGTAAAGTCAAGCTAATATATAGGGATTGTGGCCAAGTGGAGATGTGGTGGTTTGGATAGTTTGTAGTTTGCTTTCATATTAGGTCAGCAAATTGTTCAGGTCTCTGAGCTCAAGAGGCGACTAAAATCGTATATTTGAATCCTTATTGTCCATGTCGCTTGATTTAACCGTCTTACTATGATATTTTGTTCAAGAATTTGTTGTAATGCTTAAATAATGAATTGAATATTCAGGTAACTAAAAAGAAAAAATAATTTGAGCTCTTTTATTGGTTGACTTTTAGCCACGCGAAACCCCAAGCTGGCTAATAAGCAAGTGATTGGTCTCTCCCTCTCCCCTTCCCCCTCTCTCCCTCTCGATCGAGAGAGAAGCAGACTATCACAACCCAGTGTATTCCCACAGTGGGGTCTAGGGAGAAGCAGACTCCCCCTCTCCCCCTCCCCCTCCCCCTCCCCCCTCTCCCTCTCCCTCTCCCTCTCGATTGATCGAGAGAGAGAAGCACACTATCACAAGTCACAACCCGGTGTATTCCTACAAATGGGGTCTGGGGAGGGTAGGATGTATGTAGCCTTACCTCTACCCTGGAAGTATAGAGTACCGTTTTCGATAGACCTTAAGCTAAAGAAATCTCTTGAGAGGCAGAATGATTGGCATATTCTATGGAATTTGATGATTAGTCCTTACTTTGGATGTCATGGGATCCATCAAAAGGACAATAAAGTGCCATTAGTGTCCCTATGCTTTGTCCTCCAAATTTCTTTTTAGTTGAAAAAGCTCAGATTATAGGCAACGGGTGTTGTCTCAAAAACCTTTGATGAAAGAGTGCCAAAAAGGGTTAAAGTAGCAAAATTTGTATGCAAAGAGAATAATTACTATAGGTGAACCAACGGTTGGATTCTACCAGACATAAAAGGAGTTTTCATCATTAAGAGGTAACTTTATGGTAAAACTTACATAATTATTCAGACGAGTTTAAAATATAATTTTTATATTATCAAGTTATACTAATTCTTCTTTAAAATGCGGAATTTATAATTTTGAACGTAAATCAGATTACCATCTATAACAAGTAAAGATCAGAGGCAAGCCTAGACTTAACATCGGGTTCATCTGAATCTAATACTTTTGATGTGAAATATAATATTTATGTGTAAAAATTTACTAAAATTGCAACAAATAGTAGATATGAACGCATAAGTTTAAAAATATGAAAGGTTCAATCTTAAAAAACTTAAAAGGTTGAATCTATAAAATTTAAATTTTGAGTCCTCCTGGTAGAGATGACGTGATAATGTAAATATTTCTTTTAGTGGTCGAATATTTCATAAAGTATAAATCTTTTTGAATAAATTTTCACATTTTTCTCAATTGAAGTATATACAATGATCTACAATAAGTTCATTATTGTAGATAATGAACTTGCTTAAGTATCAAAACAAAATCAACACTTGAGTAAGGGACGCAAAGTTTCATTAGAAATTGCAAGTTCTAAATCCCATAGTTAAGAAAACGTTACTACGAAATAAACAAGACAAAAAGGTACAGAAACTACTAGTATATATATATATATATATAAGAAAAAAATGAATATTACTACTAACATTAAATATCATAAACCCTTTCAGTAGACAATACTCAATCCTTAAACAAAAAAGAAATCTGTTTTCACTTCACATGGAAGAAAAGAAAAAAGAAATTTATAGTCAACCAACTTTCTACCTGGTTAGAAACCTCCCACCCCATCACCCCTCAAGCCACAAACCAAACACAATTTCAAAAATAAATAAAAAATATATGACAGCCCGTTGCACTAAGCTTCCGATATGCGCAGGGTCCAGAGAAGTGTCGGATCATAAGGGTCTATTGTACGCAGTCTTATCCTGCATTTCTGCAAAGAACATGTTTACACGGCTCGAACCCGTGACCTCCTTGTCACATTTATCAGGTTTTCCTTCTAAAATAAAAATATAGAAAGAAAAAAATGATAGATGATTTCTTTTATCTATTTAAAATTTGGTGAACAAAGTTATATGATATTTGTACTGACCAAGATAACAAGTACCGACTGAATAATCGAGACGCACGCAAACAAACTCATTAAAATACCACGGTAAAAAATAAAGAAAGAAAAAAGAGTGAAGCCTCAAGAATAGTTACTAGTTACAGCTACCCTAAAATGGAATTATATTACTACAACTATTTTCTATTTCTCTCTTACTTCTTTACTTCTTCTGTTGCTGTTGTAGTGGTAGCTTCAGCTGCTGGTGGTGGTGGTGGTGGTGGTTTAGCTTCTTCTTGTGGCGGCGGCGGCGGCGGAGCAGTTGAAACACCACCATCAATGCAACTTCTGCATTTCCTCTCAACCCAACCTTCAATATCATCTTCACCTGAACCACTAAAATGTCTACCACCACATAACCTAGCAATTATACCAGCAATAACACCAAGTATTGTTATCACTGCTAATACAACTAACAGTGTTTCTATAGATGTATGTGTTGAGTGGTTTTCCTCCACCATTACCACCGCCACCGGCGGCGCTTCCACTAGTGGTGGCAGTTCTTTCTCATTCTCCATCTTTTTTTTGAAATTTTTTTTTTTAAGTTCTTGAAACTATGACAAAATGAAGTTTTTTAAGTTGAGGTGAAAAATATGGATGACAAGGGTTGAAAGAGAGAGTGAAAATGAATTTGAGAGGAGTCGTGGGTTGTACTTGGAGAGTTTATTAGAGTGTTAGAGAGGGCTGAGTTGGAAAAAGAAAATCGTTTTTTTAAAAGTATATATGGTTGGTTGATGGTAGATAGTAAAAATTTGTGGGTGAAAGTTAAAAGGAGAGGCCGGTGTACGTATTCTTTATTTGCTCATATCCGAGGAAGGACCGTATGATGTAGGCAGCTTACTATGATGTCACAGTTTGATCCCGTGACTTTTAGGTTACATGGAGATAATTTGACCGTTGTTCCAAAACTCCTCTTCCTGTGGGTGAAAGTTGAGATAGTAAAACACTAAAGCTAGCATATAGTTTAAGAAAAAAAAAAGGCAGTTCGGTGCACAAAACGCCCCGCGTTCATGTAGGATTCGGGGAAGGGTCATACCTCAAGGAGTGTGATGTAGACAGTCTATCATAATACTAGCATTAGTGACTGCTTAAACCCGTTACTTATAGGTCACACAGAAGCAACTTTATTTGACGGCAGATAGTAAAAATTTGTGGGTGAAAGTTGAAATAGTCAAAGTTTTAGAAATAAATTGTAAGATTTTTTTATATATATGTGTAAGTTAAATATATTCAAAGTATTGAAGTTATTCTTTTAAATGAATGTTGTGACGAATCTTTTTATTTTTTACATCCCGTTTAGACCTAAGATATTGCCTAATCAGTTGAACCCGAGTCCGAGTGACTGCCTAACTAGGAGATTTAAAAAAATGATCTTTTGTATTAAATTAGTTCCAATAAATTATGTCATTAAATAAAAAATGAGAATGTTATTATAAAATACTTTCCAGAAAGATTAATATATCCTTGTTTTAAGCTGTTTTAAAATAATAATGTCACATGAAATAAGACATAGGAATAATACATCATGCAAGACCGGCTCCTAAAAGAATATAGTTTGGTGCACAAATTACTTCGTATTTATGCAGGGTCCGAAAAAGGTTTGTATCGTAAGAGATGTTATGTAGGCAGTCTAACCTAATGCAAGCATTAGCGGCTACTTCTACGGCTCGAACTCATGACCTGTAGATTATATAGAGACAATTTTATCGTTACTTCACGGTTCGGACCCGTAACTTATAGATCACATGAAAATAATTTTAGTATTTCTACAACTTCAAGACTGGCCCTAATGGGGGAAAATAATAATGAAGAGGGGACTTGCTGTGTTGTAATAAAGCTGAAGAAAGATCAGAAATTAGGATTCATTTTTGAAAATATGTTGCCTTCAAACAGTTTAGTGGGCCCTGAACATATGCACCTTTTCTTTTTGTCTTTTTGAAAGTTAGGATTAGGATAATATCTTTGTTACCCTTGTTTAAATACAATTATAATGTATTGCAATGGAATATATAACTCTGATTAATGTCAAAAATTAGTACAGATTTTGAGCTGAATGACACAGAGCAGATATCCATACTCTTAACTATGTTTATATTAGTTTTTATAAGAAATTTTGGATTTTCATGTACACTTTTGCAATAATAATTAATATGGTAAAAGAAATGTCATCAATAAAAAATGTGAATATTTCAGTTTAGTTGCAAGGTTTGGGATTTTCTTCATTTAGCTTACTAGTATATTCGAAATAGGTTTTCACACAAATAGTCGGACATATTCATTGTTTATTTTTTCGGGTCATATACATAGATTATATATTAATTATACACAATTATATATATATATATAATACATAAATTATGCATATATTAAATCTTCGCCGGCTATTTTTAGTTTAAGTAGTTGAGTGGACGGCTAATTGGATCAATTCTTCTTAGAAAATTTTAGGTTGTCTAAATTGAAATTAATTCTGAATTTATAGTATGACCGGCTATTATTATGGCCTAGATCCAAGTACTCACTTTATAAGGCCACCACTTTTAACCTTATTTTGAGGACGTTGGGATCTTCTTTAATACTATAATTTCTGAACTATTTAGTTGTTTTGTTTCTCCACTTTGGTAATCAATTTAAGGTTGGTTTTGGTGTTTTTGTAAAAATTCATTTTTCAACAACAATAACAACATATTCTGTGCGGTTCCACAAGTGGGATCTGAAAAGGGTAGCGTATTCGTAGATCTTACCCCTACCTTGTGAATGTAGAGATGTTGTTTTGGATAGACCTAAGAGCGGAGCCAGCCCTTTGATATGGGTTCGGCTGAACCCAGTAACTTTTGTTCGAACTCTATTTCTGTCTAAAAGAATAATTGAATTATGTACAAATTGTTAATTTAGAACTCAGTAACTTAAAAGACTTAGAATATTAAACCCATAAGTTTTAAATTCCGACTCCGCCTCTGAATAGACTCTCGGCTCAAGAAAAGTATGTAATTAATACATTATAGTGTTTGATTCTGAATTTATAGTAATACACATTTTTAAAGTCCAAAAATGTCATTGCAGTCCAATTAATACACTATAGTGTTTATTTTTATTTTTAAAATACAAGTGAAAAAGGGTACTGTTATAATGTCAGTGGTGAATAATATATTTCTCAATGTGGCTACTCCCAAAAGTTCTTTTTATGGGGAGGGGGGGAGGGGGAGGGGGGGAATTTTTGTCTTCATTGGTATCACATGTTTGGCTTTGAAAATGAAGTGAGACCCCCAAGATTTTGATTGAATAGTTTCACTATTATATATACTATTTTCTTTAGTTTTTCTTTTGTAGAAAATTTTCCACTTTCTGTCTTTAGTAATTTTCCGAATATATTTGGGGAATAGGGTTAAATTTGCTCCTCTAGTATTAAAAATTAAATAATTTTGTCCTTCGTTAGATATTACTCTATATCACTCTCCTCATTAGGAAAGTTATATTTTTGCCCTTGACTCCTAACAAAGTTCAACCCAAGGATATTAAATTATGTAGTAAAAACTTGAAGGATATATTTGGACATTTTTCTCAAAAACAATTATCACGTCGAGTCCTATTATTTCATAAGGATATTAAATTATAGTAAAAAAATTTAGGGATACATTTGGACATTTTTCTCAAAAATAATTATCACATCGAGTCCTATTATTTCATTATAAACCCTCAATGGTAAGGTAAAATACGAGACGATATGTTAAGTGCTAACGGCAATGATGTGAGTGAATCAAAAAGTCGTATATAAGATGGAAAACTTAAGCAACTTTAACTTTTTCCCAACATGAAATGAGACCCGGGGATTTTGATTAAACGATTTCATTCTTATATATTTCCCTCCTTCACAAGGCAGTGGTACGATCTGCGTACATACTATTTTCTCTAAATTTCACTTGTGAAATTACACTAGATTTATTGTTGCTGATTTCATTCTTATATACTTACCTTTAGTTCTTTTGTTTAAAATTTTCACAGTTTCTATTTTGGTAATTTTCCAATTTTTCTTTTTGGTTTAAAAATAAGATAAAGTGTACATTGGGTATATGTCATTCTCACCCCAGTTGGCTATTTTGACAACTTATAATAAATTTGATGTGATGTAACATTTTCACCTGAACCAGTCCTATTAACACTATTATATATATAGTGACATTTCCATAAAGTTATCTGCAGCATTGCTGATTTTGTGTATAACATTTGTCTTGGAACATATGGTTGATAAGCTTATACACAACAAGTAGTATAAAATCTGACAGAAATATCCTTGTTTTAATTCAAACTTTAGACAATTTCTTTTATTGCTTTTGTTTTCTTTTATTTTCCTTCAAAAATTGTTATTTTCTTAGCTTAACTAGGTTAGAAACCAAATGTCTTGTTGATGATTTTGTATAATTGGTTGAATTGGCATAGTGGAATTCGAATTCGTTGACTCAGATGAGTGACTCTTGACTTTGTAAACATACTTGCGTTGTTGGTTTTTTACTGTCACATTAAGCAAAATTTAAGATTAAGAGATAGTCGAATTTAAGCTAACTATATCGCATGCACCATAATTTATGACTATATTACTTGATTTGGTGTAAACACTTAATACAAAAATGACTGTTTAACCAAATTTAGTGCAAGTCTCAAAAAAACCTCCTATGCAAGTTACCTATGCAAACAAATAAAAAAGTATTATGTACCAAAATAATTATAGGGGAGAAATTTCTGATAATTCTGTCTTTATTATTAATTTTTTTTCTATAGCGTGCAATGAGCTAAAAAGGACAATATACTTTCCGTCAAACAAAAGCAAGTAGCCTGGCTTTTGACCTCTAATAATATTCCCGTTTTTTATGTTCAAATATTACTTTTTGGACTGCAATCTGCCAGAAATTATGCCTCTGGATTTGCATAACTATTTATCTGGGGCAAAAAAAGTCTTTTACTTAAAGAGAAAAAAATGGATTGTTAAAAACTTTTTCTATGAAAAGTAGTATCTGTAATTTTTCTTCTTTTTGGGTGGATTTTGAAGTAGACGGACAACTTAAAACTTGGGTTTCAGTCTTTTTTAAAGCCCATACTCAACAGAAGCCCACTTAAAGGGGATGGTCTTAATTTGTTTTTGAGGAATTTTTAGAAACCACTATTGTTTAGTGGCTATTAATTTCCTATAGTTATCATATACATAATTACTTCCTATAATAACTATTTAGTTATTGCGCAACTGTATTCGTTGTATTCGCGCTACTTTATTCATGAATACAGTAGCAAAATTCGCTTAAAAAATAGGGGAGTCCAGTTGTGCGGCTGTATTCGCGCTACTGTATTCATGAATACAGTAGCGGAATTCGTCTAAAAAAAGGGGGGTCCACATGTTTAATAACGGAAAGAGAATCAATTAGCGTGTATCACTTCTAATTTAACTCAACAAAATCAATTCTACATAAATTCCGCTGCTACACGACTGTATTCGCTATATTTCCGCTACTGTATTCATGAATACATTAGCGAAATTCGCCTGAAAAATAGGTGAGTCCAACTTTTTAATAACGAAAAGAGGATCAATTAGCGTGTATCACTCCTAATTTAACTCAACAAAATCAATTTTACATAAATTTTCGTTGCTACTGTGTTGTATTACATGTATTCGCGCGACTGTATTTATAAATACAGTGAGGTAATCAAGAAATAGGGTGTATACCGTTCTATTCAATTCGACTGTATACATTATGTTCAATTCACAAATATTCATTATTCACTATTATACATTGTATTCAATTCACCGTATTCAATTCGACCATATTCAAACAACAAAAAATCACAAAACACGGTGGTATTCGGTTGTATTAAAAAAATACAGACCTTTGGAATACATAAATACAAGTATAAAAATAATGTAGTTATGCAAAAATATAATGTATTTGAGTGTATTTGTATCATTGTATGTGACAAAAATAGCAGAGAAGAGAAGAAAGCTCGCCGAAGATTGCTTTTTCGGCCAAGCAAAATACTGTATACATTGTATTAAAACTAAAAATGGAGACGAACAAAAATTCGACCCTCAAATCTTCTCTGGCGTAGCCATGGCCAGATCTGTTTGCCTAAGAGGATGAGCCAATAGTGGATTCTGACGATGACGATCAAAATTTAGTGCTTTAGTGGGTATACCTCGTGTAACCCTCTTCGGAGTTGTTGAATCAGCCATCGAAGACGAAATTTGAAGTTTCTTCCTCGAAACCTAACAATGGTGGGGTAAAAAAGCGAAGAGAAAAAGAAGAATGACAGAGTAATTTGGCGTGAACCGGCCAAAAGCTTTGCTAATTACCACGAACTTTCGGAGCAAAAATGTTGAGAATCAATTCTGAGAAATTTGTTCCTACAATCTTGTTGTGAGAGAGAGATCGTGGAGAGAGAAAGAAGAATAATCTTGATGTGTGTTAACTGAAAGAAAGAGAGAGAAAAAACACAAATAACATATTTCACGTCTCAACGGTAATGTATACAATAAATACCTATCTTGCTATAAAATATAAAAGGTAGCTATAGATAATAATATTTTAAAATAGTTTTGGTTTATAATAAATAGGGTGTAATAGTTTGCTATAGGGGGTAAAATTTTCTTTTTCATAAACCACTATAGTTTAGAGCCTAATAACGACAATTTGCTTAATTACCATTTGTAGCGACTATTTAATTATTACTAACTTGTATCACTTGTATTCAAACGCACAACGAATACAACATGTGTCAATTGTATTCATCCGCACAACAAATACAACCTGTATAAACTGCATTCGTTCGCGCAATTGTATTCATTCGTGCAACGAATACAATATGTATCAATTGTAACCAAGGCGAAATACAAGGGTGTATACAAAGGATAAAACGTGTACCAACTGTATACAAGGGTATATACAAAGGATACAAACTGTATCGACTGTATTTGTTATCGCAACGAATACAACTAAGGCGAAATACAGGAAAATAAAATGTTCTTGTTGAAATTCGAACTCAAGACCTTCGCTAGGTAGGTAGGCGCTCTAACCAACTGAGCTATGAGAGCTCGTTGCACTCTTGTTTCACTTCAAAATATTTAATTTCGTATTTCGTGATTTTGCTATAAAATTCAAATATAGCTACGAATAGTAATTGGTGAAAGTGTAGCTACGAATGATAAATACAGTGTAAATATTTGATGTGTCGCGTAATTTTTCTAAAATTATTTTTTCGGTTGCCACATGGGCAAAAGTTTAAGTTTAACAAGTGTTGCTCCTCACTTGTTCATGAGTTACACTTTTAACTTTTGACCTTAAAATTCTACACACGGGCAAGTGGAGGTCAATCATTAAAGATCACCCCAAAAAAGTCTCATATTTGTGCATTTTTTTACTTTTTTGGGTGGTCTTTAACTTTTAACCACCGTTTGCATATGGAAGAATTTCAAGGTCAAAAGTTAAGTGTTGCCCATGGGGAAAGCAAGGGGCAATACTTGTTAAACTTAAAGCTTTGCCTATAGAGCAAGCAGTGAATAAACACTTTAAGGGGTTGTTGGGTACAATGGTGGGATATCCCATGGCCCCGTGGGATAACTAATCCTACCATTTTAGTGTAAAAATTATTCCGGAACTATCTAATACCCCAAACGAAATATGGGATAAAGTTAATTCAAAACTTTTTTCCAGAATTATTATTTTTGTCCCATGTACCAAACGACCCCTAAGGGCTATTTAGGTACTTTACCTCCCTCTCCCAGAATAAGGATTAAATTCAAAAAACTGAATTTTTTAAAAGATAGTATAGATGGGGAATTAATTACATAATTGATGACTATGAGATCTTGGATCCTCACATTAGGGAAAATCTGATTTCTTGTTCACCATATTCTCTCACGAAAACTCAAAGCCTTTTTCTTTTTGCTTCACTAATATATTGCTCTTTCCGTTTTTATATTGTTCTTTGTACTAAAAAATTGGGCACATGTGCCGATCACATGATCACGATTTGCATTTAAAGAAATTAATATACACAGAACAATTCTACTCGGAAAAGTTAATAAATTGAGATCAATAAAATATCCAATATTCTCCTAAAATTTTGAGTGATATGAGAATGTACCAAAAAGTTCCTTGTTGTTTGAGCTTTACTCCATTGCCCGAAGTGATTGCTCGTATCAAAGTTTTAACCCCACGTGTTTTTTTTTTCTCCCTCTTTTATTGTTTATTTTTTAATTTCTTTTTTGTGCATTTTATGTTAAAATTTTGTGAGGCAACAACATTATTGGAGAAACAAATTAAGTATAGCATTAACAAATTATTGTTAGTTCCAACGATATGTTGTACTATTGTCACGGCCGAAACTCATAGCATGTATTGTCCCTTGGTCTAATAGATCTTACGGGTTTATATCTTGGCTTACGTTGTTATCGAGTTCAAAAACGTGACCATGTTAACTTGTGATATGCCTTATAAAACTATTCTCTTTCTTTTCTTTATTTGGATGCGGAATTCGCCAAAAGGGTCACGTGTGCGCCCCTTTTTAGGAAACTTGTCAACCTAGAAACTTGTCTGTCCTTTTCTTTAACTCACCCTTGTTAGGCCTCCCTGCTAGGGCTGTTTATTTGGATCGGATATCCGAAATCCGAACCGATCCTTTCAATTTCGGATTTCGGATTGTATTTATTAAAATTTTGGATTTCGGATCGGATTCAGATTGGTATAATTTTAATACGATCCGAAATCCGAAAATTATTAGGGCATGTATAAATTCTAAACTTTAATTCGGATAATTAGTACTTCCTTTACATTTTCTTCCAAGTTATTATCTTTACAATTGATGGATTTAGCTCTATTGGCGCCCTAGTACTCTCATAATTGTATAAACATTAATTTTTCTTACTGTACTGCCTCTTTTACAAAGAAAATATACATATGAGTTTGCAACTTTGAGGCATAATAATCCGATCCGAAAATCCGATCCGATCCAAACTTTAAAATCCGATCCAATCCGATATTAATTCGGATCGGATTCGGATTGCATTTTCTAGAATCCGAAAATCCGATCCGAAATGTGCCAAAATCCGATCCGATCCATACACAGCCCTAGGAGCCTGCGTCAAGGGCGACACAACTATTTACAGTTGACATTGCACAATGTATAATAGAAATATGATTTTTAGTGAAAATATATAGAAAACTTTAACCATATTGTATCTAATTAATATGACAAGTTTCTACTATTTTTTTAAAAATGTAAAAATTTACTTCGAACAAACAATATGGATAATCATAGATATTTGGTTGCTATAATGTTCAAACCAAAATTTGATTGATCAAAGTTGTGGAGGGTGGGTAGGGGACCAACAACAAAAGCATAGCTAGTGCAAGTTCTAGGCCAAAAACTCTTGGGACCAAATAATTCTATGATTTCTTATTTGGTCCATTTACTTACTCATGAATTGACCTAATAAGTTGGACCGTACATTATCATTATCGAAAAATAACATAACATTTAATAGGTCAAGCTTGTCTTGGCAATTGTCTACTTATGCCTTATTTCATACAAAAAGCATAAGAGAACACCACGTATTTTAGATATTTTTGAGATTTTCTATATTCCAATATCGAACGATCAATTCATCTTAAGGAACATTTATATCAAATCGCAAAATTCTCCATTGTGATGTTCTAAGGCAATAAGAACTTGATGAGCGAAAATTGCTTACAAAAAAAAAAAAGAGAAAAAGAGAATTATGCATGCCAATTATATCAAATCACGAGGTTCACATTGCTTCAACTACATTTGTTCTAAAGGAAGAAAAAGAACGTATTTATCCCATTATTCAATTGCCCGTCCAAGAGCATTTGGCTTCAGAATGTACTCTTTTTATCTTTCCGTGAATGGCGTAAATCTTATCTTTCAGGAAATAATTGAGGTATCATAAGTTGGATCGAACATCATTATTATAAAAAAGAAAATCTAGAAAATTTATAAAAATATAAAAAGGTGAAAACATTAATTGTACCTATAAGTAGAGCTAGTAACAAGGTCAAATTCAAAGTAAGAATCAATTAATTGTCGTGAACAATTGTCATGACAGCCATCGTCACATGCATTTCGTTGTTTGGTTATATGTTGTCTAGAATGAGTATTCATTTTTTTTGGTTGCTTTATTATATTATATATATTTAATTAGACAACTTGCCTAACTCTTTGTTTTCATTTATGTAGACAAAAATCAAAATAACGATGCTATACAATTGAAGATATCGAGAAAAAAATTATATATACACAATATACATTGGCCTACACCAGTGAAATATCATGTGATTTGCCCTTTTTTTTTTTTTTGCCTAATTAATATAGAAGAAAATAATAGCTCAATCGGAAAACTGATAAAAATTAAAGTTCACTGAATTCAAACTATTTATCGTAATAATTTATTTTTAAAATTTTGAATACTTTTATTTCTATTTCCTTTTCTTTTTTTAAAGTTACCTACTTACCCCAATAGTTAGGTAGCCGAAAATGACAAAACCCATAGAACAAATAGAAAAGTAAAAAGTATAGAGACGAAAAGTTTTAAAACTTTGTAGTCATTTCATTGTCATTTTTTGTACTTTAAAATAGTAATATTCCCTCTCCTCTGGACTAGGAACGAACAACATCAGAATAGTACAGCAGTGAAAAAGGGACAACGATTAATTACCGAGAAAAGAAATTAGAAAAAACAAAATAGAATAAGTGAAGCCAACTCTAAAAAACTATCAGTGGTGGAATTGATATGATTCTTTACCTCAAATTAAAAGTTTTAAGTTCGAGTTTTTACAATGAAAAAAAATGTATTAGGGATCACTTTCACCTTTAATGAGCTTTAATAATAACAGAGCCGAAATTGTCACTAAGGGAGTCAACCCACGAAGAAGTCAACAAGTGTTAATATATATATCATTGTTTTAAAATGTATTTTTGGGACTCGCCAGGGGCTCGTCCCTGGGCGAGACACTTGCAAAACGCCTTGGGGCTCATGTATGAGGCTTAGTTCTGTGAGTGTTACGCCCCCAAGTACCCCAAGTTCAGTATAATTCACTAGTGGGGTATGAGGAGGGTAGTGTGCACGCAGACCTTACTCTTACCCCGAGTAGAGAGGTTGTTTCCGATAGAGACTCGACTCCCTCCCTCCAAGAACTACTCACCTTGCTCCTGGGGTGACTCGAACTCACAACCCGTTGATTGAAAGTGAAGGATGCTCACCAGTACATCAACTCACTTTTGTCTTATTTTTGACCTACCAACCAAATATATAACTTGCTCAAGAAAAAAAAAGAAAAAAAAAGCAATAGCTGACTCCTATAAAAGTAGCCCCCTACCCATGCTTTTCTCCTTAAGCCTTCCATTCTATTAAACAGTCCAAAAAAAAATTCTATCTTCAAAAAATCAACCAGAAGAAAAAAGCAAGTAAGCTCTGGAGGCTTCAATCTTCATAATAATTTCAGTAAGCTCTCTTTTTTCTTCCATATTTCCATATTTTGTCATTTTTCTGCTAAAAATATACCAAGAAAACAGAGAGTTTTGCTCTGTTTTTTAGTTCTATATATATATCTGAATTTTCATCAATTTTTTTTTAAAATGTTTTCTTGAAGGAGAAATGCAGAGGATAAAAATGGGATTTTTTATGAGAATTCTAGTGCTCTTTTGTTGGATGATATTAGCAAAAGCAGAGTATATGACATACAAAGATCCAAACAAGCCATTAGGCAGAAGAATCAAGGATTTAATGAGCAGAATGACTTTAGAAGAAAAAATTGGCCAAATGATACAAATTGATCGTACAGTTGCAACTCCTGACGCCATGAAGAAGTATTACATAGGTAAATGCGACTGGTTTAGTCGAATCCACTAACTTTAAATTCTGAATATGACATTGTACGTGCCCATATTTCAAACTTTTTGTCTAGTAAGTTCACTTGTATACACAGTATATGTCAATGTGGTTTCGTTAGTGACTATATAAAGAACATAATTCACTGCTTATTCCGGGCTGCTTTTTTTTTTTTTTTTTTTGAAGAGGAGCCTGGGAGCAACGGTAAAGTTGCTTTCGAGTGATCTATAGATCACTGGTTCGACTCGTGGAATCAGCTACGAACACTAACATTAGGGTAGGCTGCCTACATGACACTCCCTTGGGGTACGGTCTTTCCCCGAACCCTGCGTGAATGCCGGATGTTTCGTGCACCAAGCTGCCTTTATTTTAAAATTCAGTGCGGATTATAAATCCTGAATCCGCCGCAATGCACATAAGTGTTAAATTTTTCTAACATTTTGTTGTGTGAGTTGTTGTATATGTGTGAACTTAATTTGATTTGTTGGTAATTTTTTATGAGCAGGGAGTGTATTGAGTGGAGGAGGAAGTGTGCCTAAAAAAGAAGCATCAGCAGAAAATTGGATTGATATGATAAATGGTTTTCAAAAGGGCTCATTATCAACTCGTCTTGGGATACCTATGATTTATGGGATTGATGCTGTTCATGGCAACAATAATGTTTATAAAGCTACCATTTTTCCTCACAATGTTGGTCTTGGAGTAACCAGGTAACTTGAGATAATATACTTCATGTCACTTTTTTTTAACCATCTCGTGTTTGGTATTCGTTAGTCCGACTAATTCAAATTATGCGCTGTGTAGGGCCCATTAAAGGGAGAGCGTGCGCTCCCTACCAAGAACTTCTCTTTTTTACGGCTCTGTCCCGAAACCTTTAGGTGAGGACAAGGTGGGTTGCTCTGATGGTAAGCACCCTCCACTTCCAACCAAGAGGTTATGAGTTCGAGTCACCCCAAGAGCAAGGTGGGGAGTTCTTGGAGGGAAGGATGCCGAGGGTCATTTGGAAACAACCTCTCTACCCCAGGGTAGAGGTAAGGTCTGCGTACACACTACCCTCCCCAGACACCACTAGTGGGATTATACTGGGTTGTTGTTGTTATTGTTGTTGTTGTCCCGAAATCTTTAGAAGGGGAGTTTTGGAGTAATAGTAAAGTTGTCTCCGTGTGACCTTTATGTCGCAGGTTCGAGCCGTGGAAGCAATCATTAATATTTATATTAGGTTAGATTGTCTACATCATATCCCTTGGGGTGGAGTCCTTCCCCGAATCCTATGTGAACGTGGGATACATTATGCACCGAAATACTTTTTTATCCGGACACCTCTAAGTAGGGGTGGAGAAATTCCATAATGACAATATACTTTATGTCAGTTTTTTTTATGTTTGTAATTAAGCTACCTTTGGAGTTTGGATTAACCTTTCTTGGGAAAGTTCATCACTTTTTTGATTGCTTTTGTTGAGTTTTTCAATCTTGGATATACTTTTTTTTGGTTAATAGGGATCCTCAATTGATCAAGAAGATTGGAGCTGCAACTGCACTAGAAGCTAGAGCAACTGGAATTCCTTATGTTTTTGCACCTTGTCTCGCGGTAATATTTACACTCACTTATAAAATATTGTAAGTAGATTTTTAATAATCAGTAAAATAGGCAGCCCAATGCACGAATCATCCTGCTTTCACGCAAGGTTCGGGAAAGGACCGCACTCCAAGGGGGTGTACTGTTGGCAACCTATACTGATTCAAATATCAATGGCCGATTTCACGGCTTGAACTCGTGACCTATAAGTCACACAGAGACTTCAAGTATTATATTATCAGTGTATATAACGTAAATCTTTTTATATATTAATTTAAATTTTTATCAGATTTGCAGAGATCCAAGATGGGGTAGATGTTATGAGAGCTATAGTGAAGATCCAAACATTGTTAGGGCAATGAGTGAGATGGTTCCTGGTTTACAAGGAGATGTTCCTTCTAATGGTAGATTAGGAGTCCCTTTTGTTGCTAACAAGTAAGTATTTTTCCCTTTTGGATTTAATTTATATCCACTAATAGTATATTGAAACTTTTATATTATTAGTTCAATTTAACATGTCGTAAGTGCATGGAATTAAGTTAAATATTTTTTAGACTATTGACTAGCTATTCTATAGGTTCTTAACATGGCGGAGTGATCCCTTTGGATACGGGTTCGGCTGAATCCAGTAACTTTTATCCAATCCCCATATTTGTCTAAAAAAATTATTGAATGATGCACAAATCATTAATTTAGAACCCATTAATTGAAAAAAATTAAAATACTGAACTCATAAGTTTTAAATCATGACTCCGACTCTAGTTCTTGATCTATCTTTGTTTAATGTTGAAATTATATGTCATTACGAATCACACAAAAAGAACTAGTTCACTTTTGGTCATGTAGTGTGTACTATTTAATTATTGAGTTTACTTTAGCAACAGAAAAAAAAGTTATTGAGTTTATAAATCATGATGTTTATTTCAGAAAGATATTTTGGCCTAACTCACATGGATTATCATAAGTCATAATCTTGAATTCAATCATATTCTGAAACTCACATGCATATATATTATTAATGGCTAAGACGCGCTTTTTCTTTGACTTGTATGGATTTCTTGTCTTTATTTTTTCTTTAGGGGAAATAGGTGGAGATTTTGATTTGATATTTTTAGGATTTGGCAACATGCAAGAATAACTCTTTTCTTTGCAAAAACCACGACTCCAATTCAGTTCCAAAATAGTTAAAGTTCGCTATATGAATTTTAATTAATCATATTTTTTTATATTTATACCGTGAAGATTTATTATAAATTAACTAGTTTTACGTTAGTTGTAAGTCTACTCAACTCTCCTCGTTTATTCAAATTATGTACTGACAATGTGAGTAGCTGACGGGGGAATTTAAGAATTACCCTTTTCTTTAAGAAAACAATATATTCATTTGGCGATTGTTGTTAAAAGAATAAATTTAATTAGTCGTTCATCTCATTACTTAAATTAAAAATAATTAATGAATATATAATAAATATATAATTTATGTATAATGATGTATAGTTAGTATGTAATTTATTTATACTAGGTCGAAAAAACAAAAAAAAAAGGTGAATCTGATCTTATTTGTGTAAAGAGAAGTTGGAAAAAAGTGGCATAATTGATTTTTAAATTGGCATGTGATTTGGAGTTATTTGGCAGGATACAGGATTTTCGTGATCCATGTGATAATGATAAAAAGCCAATAAGAAAAGACAAGAATTGAAATAAGACAAGGTACAGTATTTCATTTTGGTCCCGTTGAGGATAAAGGTTTATCATTTGAATTGAATTATGACACAAAAGCATCTTTCTCGTATGGGATTTTGTAGCATGCCAATGGACCTACTGACATGTACCACCTTTCCACTTATTAGAAACATGGCCGTGCATAATTTGTTAAATATCGAATTCGAAATCGAAATTTAAATTTTTAGTATTTGGTATTCGATATTTTGGTATGTGGTAGGTATTTAGTTTAAGTTTTTAAAAAATATGATATTTAGTATTTTAAAATGAAATACCGAAATATATATTATATTGCACAAAATACATATTATTAGTTATAACATAAATATAAAAAAACTAAAATTTTACTTTCCTTTATTCTCCAAGTTCATCAATTAACTCTAAGCAAGTAAGAAGACATTTCTAATGATCAAATTTATTCCTTTATGTGCAGTTTTCTCTCTCTAGGTTGATATTTGTTGGTTTTGGACAAAACTTTTGTCAACAAATATTTTTAGTTTTATACTTTTGAGTACTTTAATTAAGAATATTATAGGACCCGTTTGGCCATAGATTTTGCCGAAATAAACTTGGATTTTATTTGGCAAACACATGTTTGGCCATAGATTTTGCCTACATTTTGGCCAAATTCCAAATCCCAAAACCAGTTCAATAGCTGGTTTTGGGCCAAAATATCACTATTATATTTTTTAAAAATTGCCCCAAACTTTTGTATTTTATAAAAGAGCCCACCATTTATTATTTTGTAACGATGTTGCTTCGTCTTCTAGGTCATCTGATAGTGTATCATGTAGTTCATTATAAAAATGATAATTTTGTATCAAATTTATTTATATTCAGGACTATGGTTTGCGATAATATAACGAATGTTATTGATAATGGTATTGTTGGGTATTTGTGATAGTTTTTAGAACTTGTGGTTATAAGTCATGTTTCATGTTTTTCCAAACTAAACTTCACCCAAAACAGATGTCCAAACACATTTTCATCTTCAAACCAAACTTCACCCAAATCAGATTTTTCAGAATAAATTTGGAAATCTATGGCCAAACGCTAGCATAATCTATGACTCTATGCTCTTGTTAGTATTCAAACCGATTAAACCAAAGTTACCGAACCGAATAAATCGAACCGAAAGGAGAAAAATTGAACCATACCGAATTAAATTAGGTACGATATTGGTATAGCATTTTAAGAAACCGAATATCGAAAATACCGAACCGAAATGTCTAAATACCGTACTGTACCGACTAACGAACACCCCTAATCAGAAACCAACAAAGAAAAACAAAAACAAGGTAAAAATAGTAATTAAATATTCAAGCTTAAACCATTTAATTTGGTGACGTGTTTTATCAAAAGCACAAGGTTTCTACCTAATACATTATTCTTCAATTTTATACATAAATATAATAATTCTTCATATGGGTGTGGTGTGAGTATGGTGTTTTTTCAAGTGTTTTTATGACATGACATGTGTTGCAATGGAGGGTCACTATATCCCGTAAATTTCAGTAAAAATTTTGTATATGTATATATGTATGTGGGTAAATTTCACGTATAGATGCTAAACTTTACATGCTTCAAAAGTAAAATCACGACAGTATATTTTGTCACGTTATAGTTATTAAACTTCAACTATTAAAACACTAAAGTCACAAAAATTTACTCACTATATATAGATATACATTCACTTTGATGGTTTATTTGTAGTACAAGGGATAAAGTCTAATAATTTTACTGTTATAATGGATAAAGTTCAGTTAATTTAACGTGACTGTATATCAGTAAAGTTTGATGACTTTATTGTGATAGTAAATAAAATTCAATTACTTTGATGCGACAAGAGATAATCTTATAACTTTTCCTGTTTAATGGATAAAGTTCGTTAACAATACAAGAAATTACAAACACTTGAGGTAATAGGCCTTCTATAAAGTTTAGGTGTGTAGTTGAAAAATTCTGAATAACGGTAAAGTTCAGTTACTTTAACATGGCTATTATAATGGTAAAGTTTGACGACTTTATTGTTTTTGTGAATAATTTTGTAGCGTTTCCTGTGTAATGGATAAAGTTCATTAACCATTCGTGAAATTACAAAGATAGGTGGTAATAGACCTTTTCCAAAGTTTAAGTGTGTAGTCGGAAAAATCTGATAGTGTCATGTTGACTCACTACTGGTTTTTGTACAGGCAAAAGGTGGCTGCTTGTGCCAAGCATTATGTAGGTGATGGAGGGACAGTAAAAGGCATAAATGAGAACAATACAATAATTGATAGACATGGTTTGCTAAGTATACATATGGCAGGTTACTATAATTCAATAATCAAAGGTGTGGCTACTGTTATGGTTTCTTATTCAAGTTGGAATGGTGTCAGAATGCATGGTAATAGAGAATTGGTCACTGGTTTTCTTAAAGGCACACTTCGTTTCAGAGTAAATTCCCCAATTCTCTTTTCAAATTTTGGCTTTGTTGTGTTCAATAGATACCATCTATTTTGCTCGAATCCTTCAAAAATATTGTAACACTTTCGTCAAATCCTCCGAAAACGTATTTAGTTTGAAGGATTCGACTCGGTGCGATAATATTTTTGGAGGATCTGAGCAACATTGTAGTGCTCAATAGAGGTAGCCTATGTTGCTCGAATCCTCGAAAGATGTTGTCATACTTGTGTCGGATCCTCCAGAAAATTCGGAGAATCTGATATAGGTGCTTTGAAGGATCTGATATGCAACGATATTTTTGAAGGATTCTAGCAACATATGATGCAACGATACGGGGATTTCAAACTAATATTGTGAATGTTATGAAATTTGTTTCAGGGGTTTGTTATTTCAGACTGGGCAGGAATTGACAAGCTTACTTATCCTTGGCATGCAAACTATACATATTCCATTCTTGAAGGTGTCAATGCTGGCATTGACATGGTTAGTAGCTAATTATTTATTTCAAAATTCATTGTCATTTCCCTCTTTTTTCTTAATAATCCGTACACATTGTGGGCGAATCAACCATATACAATTAAATTCTGGATCTGCCTCATACTTTCACACTATTCTAAAACCTCAAGAATGATTTTCGACTCAATTTACATGTCCTATAAAGAGCTAATTCTTGTTCTTTCCTTGTTGTATATTGCAGGTAATGTTGCCTTACAACACTACAGAGTTCATTGATGGTCTAACCTATTTAGTGAAGAACAACTTTGTTCAAATGAGCCGAATCGACGATGCAGTTAAGAGAATTCTTAGAGTGAAGTTCCAAATGGGACTTTTCGAGAGCCCTCTAGCTGATTATAGTATGGTGAAATATCTAGGTAGCGCGGTGAGTTCAACGTTTATAGATAAACGAAATAACAATTTACTATGAAATGGAAAAAAATGATAACTTAATTCATCTTGTTGTGTTGCAATATTGCAGGAGCATAGGGAATTGGCAAGGGAAGCAGTGAGAAGGTCACTTGTTTTGTTAAAGAATGGTGCAAATGCAGATGAACCAGTTTTACCACTTCCAAAGAAGGCATCAAGTATATTAGTTGCAGGAATCCATGCTAACAATATGGGCTACCAATGTGGTGGCTGGACCATTACATGGCAAGGACTTAGTGGAAACACAACAGTTGGTACATTTCTTTATCCCTCAAGTTGTTTCCTTGTCTGCTCAAACACCCACCCTCTCCCAAACCGTTTTCTCAAATTTGACATTTTAGGGTTATAAAACAGGAATTCAGCATAATTTTCGATTTTTCTGTGCTAATGTCTACGCCATCTTCATAAATTCGGGCGACCAGCCCCGAATCACGTAAACTTTTGTATGCCCATCAAAAACAACCTAATGAACTATAGTCATTGTCGACCGTTCCTTGTTTTAACATTTTACGGCCATAAAATAAGAATTTAGTACGATTTCCAATTTTTCATGTGTTGATGTCCACGCATCTTTATAAATTCGAGCGATCGGCTCCGAATCGCCTAAAGAAGGTCGATGCACGAAGCATTTGCGTTTCATGCAGAGTCCGAGAATGGGATGCACGCTAATGAGTTATAATAGAGGTAGCCTACCCTGTTACAAGTATCAGTGGTTGACAGTTCGAACCCGTAACTTATAGTCACACGGTACCCCTACCAAAAAAGAAAGAATGAAAAACTTGGAATGTCAATCTTTTTTAACCATAAGTGTTATATGTCTGAATTTGAGTTGGACAGGTCAGACTACGACCTATTGTTTAACCTATTTTGACACAACCACATTTTTCAAAGTTATAGAAATCAAGTCCATAACTCTATTGTACATTAACCAATTACTCACTTTTTTTGACTAGGTACTACAATCCTTTCAGCCATTGAGAATACAGTTGATCCAGAAACAAAAGTTGTGTTCAACGAAAATCCAGATGCTGAATTCATCAAGTCCAACAACTTCTCCTACGCCATTGTCGTGGTGGGCGAGACACCATACGCGGAAGGCTCTGGTGACACCCTAAACTTAACAATCCCCGCACCTGGTCCGGACACCATGACCACGGTTTGTGCCACGGTGAAATGCGTGGTCGTGCTCCTCACGGGCCGGCCAGTCGTGATTCAACCATACCTAGCTCAAGTAGATGCACTTGTTGAAGCTTGGTTACCAGGAACAGAAGGGCAAGGTGTAGCTGATGTCTTATTTGGTGACTATGGTTTCACTGGTAAACTTGCTAGGACTTGGTTCAAGACTGTTGATCAACTCCCTATGAATATTGGTGATCCACATTATGACCCTCTTTTCCCTTTTGGATTTGGACTGACCACAGAACCAACCAAGGCCTACTAATGAAACAGCAGTTTTCACACACACACACACACACGACAAGAAGTATAACATACACAGACTATACATTACCTCTTTATGATTTGAGTTTAGCAAAGATTACATATGTAACAGAGGCAACGTCAGAAACTTTGACAATTGGAGTCATGGAAATGAAATTTTTTGTTTTGTCTCACGTGTTATCTCCGCAGCTGCTGAAGCTTATTGAGGGCATGACCCTGAATAGGAGGGTGTGGAGGTCGAAGATTAGGGTAGAAGGCTAGTACGTAGTCGAACGGTTTTCTTTTTCTTTCTCAGACGGTAACATTAGTGCTAGTATGGTATCCTTCTTATTCGTATATTGCTATCACTATATATTGTTGCTTGTTATCTTTCGTTTCGATTTTCTTAATATCTTACTGTTATTACTATTTGTTGCCACTGTTTCTATTCATCTTCTCTTTAGCCGGGGTCTATTGAAGACAACATCTCTGTCCTCCCAAGGTAGAGATAAGGCATGCGTATACACTACCCTCTCATACTCTACTTGTGTGAATTTACTAGATTTGTCGTTGTTGTTGTCTCAATGTGTTATCAATACAATCAAATTGGGGGAGCTACAGTGGCCAAAGGGCGCTCAGTTGAACACTCCTTACTGGAAAATTATACTATGTATATAGGTCAAATATTACTTTATACGTATGTAGTAAATCTTGAACGCCTTACGCAATAGAGAGAAGTAACCTAGCGGCGAATGGTGTTCAAAGTGACATGAAAGTCGCAGGTTTGATCATCATATCCTACAACAATGTCATTTTTGATTTCATCTCAATGCTGTCTCTTAAATAATACAATCAAATACTGAAGAAGCTGACCAAGTAAACTGAAATGGACAAGAATTGAAGATTTTAGGTTCTCTGTCTTTATGACTGGATATCTTATAACGTATAATTTGTACACACGACCTATGTTTGCACAGGGGTATGACTGTAAATAATAATAAAGGAGGGTATGACTGTAAATAATAACAAAGGAAGTTGTGGGCCCCATATATGCTGACCTATTGATAATGTAAAAACAGAAAGAAAACTAATAATTGAACAGTAGGTCGCCTCTTCTACAGGCGACGTATATGTTTGCACAGGGGTATGGCTGTAAGTCATCAAAAAGGACCTAGAGAGTCTTTGAATTGCTTTAAAGTTAGTCAATTAAGTTTTTTTAATATTTTTTTTTAGTGTTTGACAAAGTTAAAAAGTGCTTAAAATAAGTTAAAACTGCTTAAAACAAGCCAAAAGCAATAAGCTAGGCAATCCTAACTTATTGTTTTTTAGCTTAAAAGTTATTTCTGCTGGAAAGTTACTTTTTTAAACCAATCCAATCAGGCTCTTATACGTTTGCACAGGGAAATGACTATAAATAATCTAAAAAGGGGAGGTATGATTGCAAATAAATGGAACTTGTGGGCCCATCAATGCTATGTTGATGACCTATTGATATTGCATAAAAAGGATTTAAAAAGAGTAATTTTTAACAACCATTATTATTTAGTGGCTATTAATTTCCTATAACTATCATATACATAATTATTTCATATAACTACTATTTAGTTGTTACGTGATTGTATTCGTTGTATTCGTGCTATTGTATTTATGAATACTGTAGCGGAATTCGCCTAAAAAATATGAGAGTCGAGATGTGCGACAATATTCGCGCTACTGTATTCATGAATACAGTAACGAAATTCGCCTAAAAATAAGGGAGTCTAGCTATTTAATAACGGAGAAAGGATATCAATTAGTGTGTATTACTCCTAATTTAATTCAACAAAATCAATTCTACATAAATTTCGTTGTGATGTATTCCATGTATTCGCACGACTGTATTTATAAATACAGTGAGGTAATCAAGAAATATGGTGTATACCGTTCTTTTCAATTCGACAGTATACATTGTATTCAATTCACAGATTTTCATTATTCACTATTATACACTGTATTTAATTCACCGTATTCAATTCGACTCTATTCAAATAATAAAATATCACAAAACACAGTGATATTCGACTGTATTAAAAAAATACATCCCTTCATAATACATAAATACATGCGAAAAATAATGTAATTTTACAAAAATATAATGTATTTGAGTGTATTTGTACATAATATAATATATTTGTATCATTGTATGTAACTAAATTGCAAAGAAGAGAAAGAAAGTGGAGACGACAGAATCCAAATCGAAATAATAGGGTGTAATAGTTTGCTATAGAAGGTAAATCGTAGCTATAAATAATAATATTTTAAAATTATTTTGATTTATAATAAATAGGGTGTAATAGTTTGCTATAGGAGGTAAAATTTCCTAAAAATAATTAAACCGTAGAATGGCTATTCGACCGACGAATATTTTCGGACGTGGAAAATTAAAAATCCGTGCAAGTATAGGAGTGTCAAGTTATCTATTAACCGAAAATAGTTACTACACTCAACTAATCTTTTCTCCCCCCTTGTGTCCTCTCGAAAATAAAATAAAATAAAAAGGAAAAAAAATCGCTACAATATCTCTATATAACAATCATTCATTATAAAAGTCAAATTTTTTTCGGAATCGATTTTTATGTTATATTATAATATATGTCCTCTACAACAACAACACCAATAAACCCAATATAATTTCACATAGTGGGGTTTGGGGAGGGTAGTGTGTACGCAACCTTACCCCTACCTTGTGGAGATAGAGAGGTTGTTTCCAACATACCATCGGCTCAGTGAAGCATAAGCACCACATTAAAGAAGAGAAAAATAAGAATCGCCATGTAAAAGCGGTATAAATAACAACCAAATAATCAGGAAACCGCAATGAAAGAAATGTGAGGTAGTCATACAAATCTAATGCCAAGAGAATACTAAAGTACGTGCTAATACAACTGGTATGATAGGGAGAACACTAAACTAACTACCATACTACCCTAATCTTCGACCTCCACACCTTCCTATCAAGGGTCGTGTCCTCGGCCAGGTGAAGCTGCGCCATGTCTTGTTTAATCACCTCACCCCAATTTTTATTTGGTCTACATCTACCTCTCCTTAGGCCTTCCAATAACAACCTCTCACACCTACTTACAGGAGCGTCTGTGCTCCGCCTCCTCACATGTCTAAACCATCTAAGCCTCGCTTCCCGTATCTTGTCCTCAATTGGGGCTACACCCACCTTGTCTCGAATAACTTCATTCCTAATCCTATCTAACATTATGTGCCCGCACATCCATCTCAACATCCTCATCTCTGCTACTTTTATCTTCTAGACATGGGAGCTCTTGACTGGCCAACATTCAGCCCCATATAACATAGTCGGCGTGACTACCGCTCTGTAGAACCTACCTTTGAGTTTTGTTGGGACCTTCTTATCACACAGAACACCAAAAGCAAGTTTCCATTTCATCCATCCCGCCCCAATACAATATGTGACATCTTTGTTAATCCCTCAATCCCCCTGTATAATAGCCCCAAGATACTTAAAACCTCCTCTCGTAGGGATGACTTGTGAATCGAGCCTCACCTCACCTCCCCTTCCACTTCCCGAGTCATCCTACTGAACTTATACTCCAGGTATTCCGACTTAGTCCTATTCAACTTGAAACCTTTAGACTCTAGGGTCTGTTTCCATATCTCTAACCTAGCTTTAATGCCACCTTGCGCCTCATCATCAATACAATGTCATATGCAAATAACATGCATCATGGCACCTCCCCTTGGATGTGGTGCGTCAATACGTCTATCGCCAGGGAAAACAAAAAAGGGTTAAGAACTAACCCTTGGTACAACCCCATCATGACCGGAAAGTGATCCGAGTCCCCTCCTACTGCCCCCACCCTGGTCTTAGCTCCCTCATACATGTCCTTAATTACCCTACCTCTAGCCTTCAGACATCTCCACAAGACCTCCCTCAGGACTTTATCATAGGCCTTTTCTAAGTCGATGAAAACCATATGTAAGTCCCTCTTCCTCTCCCTCTCCCTATACTTCTCCAACAATCTCCTAACAAGGTGAATGGCTTCCGTAGTCGAGCGCAACGGCATAAACCCGAATTGGTTCTCGAAAATAGACGCATTCCCTCCTCCCCCGCATCTCCACCACCCTCTCCCAAACTTTTATAGTATGGCTAAGCAGCTTGATACCACGACAGTTGTTGCAATTTTGGATATCACCATTTTTCTTGTACACAGGAACTATCGTACTCCACCTCTATTCATCGGGCATCTTTTTCATCCTAAAAACGACATTAAATAATCTAGTGAAACACTCTAAGCCCTCCCTGCCCACACTCTTCCAAAACTCCACCAGGATTTCATTTGGGCCGACAGCGTTTCCCTAGCTCATCTTACACATAGCTCCCTCGACCTCCTCAACTCTTATTTGTCTACAATCTTTAAAGTCACCATGACTCTCGGAGGCTTCCAATTCCCTCAGCACAATATTCCTGTCCCCCTCCTCGTTCAAGAGACCATAAAAGTAAGTTTGCCACCTCTAACGGATATGCTACTCATCAAACAAAACTTTACCTTCTTCATCCTTGATGCACTTCACTTGGTCAAAGTCACGAGTCTTCCGTATTCTTACCTTGGCTAGCCTGAACAACCTCTTATCCCCGCCTCTTTCCTCTGCCTTTACGTTCTTCATATAAATGGCCATAAGCTGCAGTCTTAGCCGCCGTAACTACTAACTTTACCTCCTTCTTAGCCGTCTTATAACACTCCATATTTGTCCTCTTCTCTTCCTCGTCTACGCTTTCCACTAGCTTCAGATACGCCGCTTTCTTGGTCTCCACTTTTCCTTGGATCTCACCATTCCACCACCAGTCTCCTTTGTGGCCACTCGAGTAACCCTTCGAGACCCCTAATACCTCTCTAGCAGCTTCCCTAATGCAATATGTCGCCGTAGTTCACATAGCGCTCGCGTCCCCACTATTCCTCTAAGCCCCTCTCGTCAGCAGCTTAAACCCCCCACTCTTGCGCTTTGTTTTCAGTCAAGGCTCCCCACTTGATCTTAGGTTGAACATACCCGACTTTCTTCCTCCTCTTCCTCGCGATCTCAAGATCCATGACTAAGAACCTATGGGGTGTCACAAGGTTCTCACTTGGGATGTCCTTACAATCCGTGCAGATACCTTTATCGGACTTCCTGTAGAATAGGTAATCAATCTAGGTCTTGGCAACCGAACTCTGGAAGGTGACCAAGTGTTCCACCTTCTTCGGAAAACTGGAGTTAGCTATCACCAAATCAAATGATCTAGCAAAAGCCAGCAGAGAAGTCCCTCCTCCGTTTCTATCTCCAAAATTGAAGCCACCATGTACATCCATAACCCCGAGACGTCGCGCCAATGTGGCCGTTGAAATCTTCTCCGATGAATATATGTCCTCTATAACAATAATTTACTATAATAAAATATCGAAATAAATGAGACTATGGAAAGGTGTTTGATTGTATTTGTTAGGTAGTTTAGGGTAGAAGTGATACCACGTAGTCACTCTAAAGGACTGTTATTTAAAAATTTGTCAGTGCGTCCTAACATACCCGCAAATGACTAACATACCTTAATTATGGTGAAGTTAAGATCTTTAGCTGAAAATTTCAGGATAAAAAAAATATTGACTAATCTCCGAATAACATACCCGAAAATGGCTATATGTACACCACCCTCCTCCCCTGCCCCCTCTTCAACCTCCTCCCCCTCCTCCCCCCCCCAAAAAAAAAAAAGAAAGAAGAAGAGAAAAGTAGCATTGCAATTTTGGACAGACAACGTTGAACTTTTCTCAAACATTCCACCGTTGTCTCTCCAGCTGTCTCCACAGAGGCTCTAAAAGAAACCCCATTTCCAGTTATATCAGATAATCCATAACAATTTATCAAATTTCAAGATTTTGCGCTCCCTTTTTCTTCTTTTGACATAATTTTTTTTTACAATTAAATGGGAACGCCGGCATTCCCAAATCTGGGAAAGCATTGCTCTGTTGAGGATTGCCGGCTGATTGATTTCTTGCCTTTCACCTGCGATTGCTGTCACAAGGTTCCCTCTCCTTTTCTCTCTTTGTCTTTATAAATTTGTGCCATTTTATTTATTTATTATCTTTTTTTGTTAATATTGTGCTGAAAGCTTTATTGTTTTGAAGTTTTTTCATCTGGATTTTGGTCAAATTTTCAATCTTTTCGGTCCACACTAAAACAAGAACCTTTTAGCTAGCTTTTTTTGGGGGTATAATTGTGCCATTTGTCCCATTTTTCTTTTATACATGATTTAACTGTCAATTTTGAGCTGAAATTCTTTTACTTTTTATGTTTTTTCGAGCTGGGTTTTTATTAAAGTTTCAATCTTTCAATCTATACCATTTGTGCCATTTTCCGTTTTATAAATGATTTCGAGATATTTGGGTCAATTTTGTGTTGAAATCTTTGTCCTTTTGAGTTTTTTTGATTTGGGATTTTATCAAAGTTTCAATTTTTTTTTTTTGTTGTTGTTGTTGTTTGGTTGTGGTGGGGTGGGAGAAGAAAAAAATTATAATTTGATATTCTTGGTGAAGATTTGTGTTGTGCGGCGAGATATTGGGTTGAAGGAAATGGGAAGGATTTTCTGTTTAATTTTGAGCATTTTATGCTTTTCCTCCTTCCATTGAAAGCCTAGGAGCCAAGATATGGCACAATCTGATATATTGATGAGGATTTTTGTAGCAATTACAGTTAAAGATAAAACAACCTTTTTCATGATGTAATCCGATATTGAAATTTGAACAGCAGTTAGCACCCTCCACCTCCAACCACAACTCCACCTCCAACCATAAGGTTGAGATTAGAGAAGCAAAGTGGGAAAGGACCATTTTTTTTGGCTCCTGGATAAGAGGGTTCAGGATTGGGGTTTACCATATCAAAATATAAGAAGGAAAGAAAAAAATTAAATCAGTTATTGTATATAAGCTTGTGATCAAATGTTCGTATGATACTACAAACAGAGGACGAGGTTTAGAATATCGAACAGTTGATCTTAGTATTTCCATGGTTACTCTCGTGTAATGTGTATCTTGGAGTACCAGTAGTTGACGTGCTTCAATGGTTGATTAAACTTTTACCTCTGTGTCTGTCTTTATTCTGAATTTTAAAGTGAAGTGTTCCCAAACTTCTAATGTGGCATTGTGGCTTCCGCAATGGAGATTTCAGGTGTTATTCTCTCTACTTTTAGGTGAAAATTGGTCCAGTTGAGTCAATAACTTCTTTTTAGGTGGATTGAATTCTATTATCGTGTTAGGGAATGCATTTCTTTGATTTCTTCGTAGGGATTGTCTTTATTCTCTTGCCTGATCTGGTTTGATTTCAAGTCTGTATTTAAAAAGTCTAAACTTGAGTAGCCCGTATTGGCTAGACAGGCTAGACAGATGAAGCATAGAACAGAATCTATGTTTCCTTTCATTTTTAAAATTCCCACTTGTATGTACTGGTTTTAAGCTCTATATACTGCTTTTGTTTTAGCAACTCTCTCCTGGGAAGTTATTGCATTATATGGCATATTATGATTCAGCTATACATGCGCATGTCTTAAAATTTAGTTAACCTTATCTTCGTTTTCTCATTCAAGCGTACAATTCCTCCATCCTTATTGGCAGATACTGCTTCATATGCTTGAATTTAGTGGCAGGATAGATTTACCAATATAGTGGATAACAGTAAAAGAAAACATGAAGTTTACTATTTTATTAATTTTATGGTGGATATATCCTGTATCGATGTATGTAATTATGTTCATTGTCAATGCAATTGATGCTTCACTTGCTTTTAGCTTACCAAAAGTGAGAAAATAAGTCCTCACTTCTTCCTAATGTGTAAATATTCTGATTAGAATCATTTAAGAGTTGGTGTTTTTCCCTCTCTGACACCCTTCCTGTTGTACTGGCTTTGAATGAAATTTGTCTATATTGGTGGATTTTGGGTGAGTATCATAAGTTTTAAATCTTTTAGGGGCAAAATTTGCGTAGATGATATTCGGTATGATGGACTCAACTTTGTCTATATGAGGGCCATTTCCGCATCGCAAAAGTATGTGTTGTCCTAAACCTCATCCTATTTTTTCATTTATATCTTTCTTGGGTTTTTATTTATAATCTTTTACGTTACGGAACAAAATATGGACACCCATTTTGAATACAAGTTTGAAAAGAGAACCAACACTGATGGGATCAAAAAATATTTCTCCCTATTTTGGCTTGTAGATTTTGCCTCCGGGTTTCGTTTGACTTATTTCTCTTGTCTTGTCTTGCATAGTTTTCTCAGTTGCTGTTGTATTTTTCTCTTCTTTGTTTTGTTGGTTCATTTGGAACTGTATGACTTTAAAATTTGATCAGTGATTGTAATCTCCAATCTCGGATGCTGAATATATGTTAACATAAAAATAACTCCTTGCAGGTGTTTTGTCTAGAACATCGGAGCTATAATAGACACGACTGTCCAACAGCTAATAAGAATAATGTCACGGTGGTCATTTGCCCGCTCTGTGTAAAAGGCGTACGTCTTATTCCTGATGAAGACCCAAACATAACTTGGGGATCACATGTGAACACCGAGTGTGATCCATCAAACTACGAAAAAGCCACAAAGAAAAAGAAATGTCCTGTACCGCGCTGCAGAGAGCTCTTGACTTTCTCCAACACAATCAAATGTAGGGATTGTACTGTTGATCATTGTTTGAAGCACCGGTTTGGACCTGACCACAGCTGCCCCGGACCTAAGAAACCAGAAGCTGCTTTCCCGTTCATGAACTTTCTGAATGGAAATAAAGAAGAGCCCAAGAAAGCTCAGTCCACGTCGTCCTCAAGATGGACCACGAGCCTCTTCAAGGTAGTGTCATCTGTAAAGGAAAAGCTGAGCAGTGAATTTAGTCAAACACAACAGACGGGGCAAAGCAGCCGTATCACCAGCCACAGCGCGAACACCAGCAGTCAAGTAGAGCAATGCCCACAATGTCATCTAAGATTTTCTACGGTCAAAGCTCTCATCGATCACGTTCAGAAAATCCACGAGAAGAATGGTGTCATGAACTTGGCAGTCGATGTGTGCCCGAGGTGTAGTAAAGGTTTTCGAGATCCTGTGGCCCTTGTGGAACATGTTGAAAGGGAACATAAAGGAACTTCTAAGGCTTAAATGGAGGTCCATGTAAAGAAGCAAAAGTACATAATACCTTTTTCTTGTTAATTCTTTTTCATAAACAAGAAGTCCATTTATTCTTAGACTATCTCAATGATTTGAGTCTGGTTGAAGATCAAAATGACTTTAGCCATCTAATTTTTCTTGTGAACATGAGATTGATTTCTTTTACAAAGTGGATGTTCCTTTGGTTTCTCTCTTTCTTTCACCATCTTCTGTTTCATTATACATATCCAATTGATATATAAAGCAAGCAGTTTTTTTTTTCAGTTTCAACTTTTTCAGTTTTTAGTAACAAAATAACAACAAAAAACTCAATATAATTTCACAAAGTGAGGTTTGGGGAGGACAGAGTGTATGCAGACCTTACCCCTACCTTACAACGGTAGATAGACTGTTTCTGATAAACCTCCGGCTCAAGAAAAAAATAAAAAAGAAGCAGAAACGACAAGCAGTAACAATAGCAAGCAAATGTGATAGATTAATCGAAGTGGGAAGAACAACTTATAGTAAAAGAAATCTGCAAGCAAATGTGATAGATTAATCGAAGTGGGAAGAACAACTTATAGTAAAAGAAATCTGCAGATAAGGAGATACGAAAATACGAGACTAATACTAATACTACGGCATGAAAATGAGACATGCGCGCTTAACCACTAACATTTTACCCTAATTTTCAACCTTCATACCCTTGTATCAAGGATCATGTTTTTAGTGAGCTATAGTAGCATGAAATGCAAATCCAATCCACTCAAAATCTGTTGGAGTTCACAGAAATTGTCTGCTGAAATACTCATTTGAAAATTGTCTTTCATGATAAATGGTAATTATTCCTTTTTATTAATCTAATAACAATTTTACATAGTTACACTCATAGAAGCTTTCAAGTTTAACCAAAGTACATAAATATAGAGTTTTTAGTCGATTCACTTTGATTTTTCTTTTTTCTTGAGTCGAGGGTTTATTGTAAACAAACTTATACCTTCTCAAGATAGGGGTAAGATTTGCGTACACACTATCATTTTCAGACACCGTGCGATTACACTGGATTTAAGAAAGCTACAAAAGTTCTTATTTATTTATGTTACAAAAGTCAAAAGTGAATTTACCTTTTGGAGACAACATAATAATGTTTTTGCTAGTCCAACTCCTTCTTACAAGGCAAGTTATCCATTTAGATTCATGATTAGCAATTATCATTATTCATGTGTCATTCTTTCTACTAGTATCATTACATTATAGTTAGTATACTTATACTAAGGGTCCCTTTTTCCTTTACTTTCTCCTTACAAATAATAACTAATGACAGATTCATTATTTAAACACTATTTATACTTATGTTTTACACATATATAAGATTTAACTAAATTTACGAAAATCTTCAAGTTAAAAGAATTAATAAAATAACATACTTATGGGGGTCATTCTATCATAAGTTTGCCAACTAATTAATACTACCAGTTATGATGAAGATTCCGTTTGGACATAAAATTTGGGAGCTTTATTCAAATTTTATTTTCAAATATCTGTTTATTTATAGATTTTAATCATTTTTTGGTAGATTTCAACAAAAAAAAAAATCTTTAAATCCCAAATACAGCTCTAGATTAATTTTTGAAGTTTTCTACTCACAAAACTACAAATTCCTTTCAAGTAAAATATATGTCCAAACACAATTTTAACTTTCAAAAAATATTTTTCATCTCATATTCAAAAATTTATTTTTTAAGTTTCAACCAAATTTATGTCCAAACGTTAGCTAAGTTTATATGCACGTAGTTGAAGGGTAGAATATTCCAAGATTTCTATGAAATTTGGCCAACTATCAAAACCTTGAGAATATCAAATTAGAAGAAAGGAACGTTAAGAAGACAAAACTAAAAATTAAAAACAAAAACACAATCAATAATATAAGGCATGGGTCAATAATATGTTCCAAATGGAAGAGGACAATATTTTCTTGAAATTTCATTTAAAAAAGCCATTCACTATTTCACTTGATATTTTTTTTATAACTATGACACCTGCTTAAGTCATAGAAGAGTTGTAAAGTAATGTGAAAGAGCCAATAAACGAAAATGAACACAAATAAGTACGATTTTATTTTTAATCATTTCATTTTTAAAGCTTAAACAAGATTTAGTAATCAGACCAGAGAAAGAAATAAATGGCTGTAAATATAAAATTTCCCCTTTTTCTAAATATAAGATACTTTAATTGTTTATCTCTTACTGACCAATGTTGAGACACATATTATGACTTGGTTATGAGGAGGAAGTCAACAAAGTAAGAAAAAGTACGTCAAGATTAGAATATTTATTGTGATAGTTAATGGTCACATTTGGTGGCTCAATTTGCAATTTGGCTCAATTTGTAATAAACACCAATCTTGTAGCTCAAATGTAATAGAAACCCCACATAATTTAAGTCTGCAAGTTGCAAATTTAACCAAAATTTAAAGAGTTTTTAGTATTAAGCCTTTCAAAGTTCTATGCATATATATTTCCAAATAGTATATTTCCCTTGTCATATTAAATAGCTAAATATTATAAAAATGCTTTACCAAAAAAGTCTAAAGGTAACTCTTCCTAAAAAAGTGAAATTAGATAAATATCTTTATAGTAGTCGAAGGGGAGCCTTGGAGCAACGGTAAAATTGTCTTTGTGTGACATATAGGTCACAAGTTCAAACTATGTAATCAGCCACAGATGCTTGCATTAGGGTATACTGCCTACATTACACCCCCATAGGGTGCGGCCTTTCCTCGGACCCTGTGTAAACGCGTGATGCTTTGTGCATTGGACTGTCCTTTTACCTTTACAATAGTCAATAGGTAAAATTTGACCTGACGATGCAAAATTTTTCAACCACTAAAATTGACCTAATAATTTAAATATAATCTACAATAGATAGAAGTGACCTAAGCTTTTTATATTATCATTGTAAATAAGTTAAATTCTAATACACACGATATTCTAAGGGGTCGTTTGGTACGCGGACTAAATTATCCCAGGATTACTAATTTATACCATATGAGAGGTTGGATAGAATAATCACAAGTTTGATGAGATAAAGTGAGATAAGATGAGATATCCTGGATTAAGTATGAGATTAAATTTATACCGTATTTGGTTGGCAGTATAAATTTATCTTATACTGGGATAAATTTATTCCGCCAACCAACACGGTATAAATTTAATCCCACATCTTATCTCACCTTATCGATCGTACCAAACGGTCCCTTAGTAGTATATAAAAAAGATCTAGGGGCTCAAAAGAAAATACGTCCATTTACAAAAAAAAGCCGTTTAACGGTCAACTGTCTTTTCTGAATTCTTCTACAAATAATAATAATAATAATAATAATAATAATAATAATAATAAATAAACTATTCATCCTTAACTTTCTCAAAAATTGCAAATGGTGAAGATGTAAAAAATTGCCAAATTGGAAGCATAAGAAAATCCCCATGTCAGTAAGTCAATATTCGATCATTCCGCGTTTCCATTTCTATAAATATTTATACATTTACTGTGTATGTGTGTGTTAATATTTCCAATTATTAATTAGTGTCCGGCCAGCCCCATTTAAATTTAGAATCATTTAATTTTTTCTAATTTTTCAAGAAAATTTTGTAAATTGTGTGTATAGAGGAGAGAGAAGAGAGGAGAGAGAGAGAGAGAGAGAGTCAAATTATTTGGAGAAAGGGTTGTCGAAGAAAGGGAAGAAATGCAGGAGATCCAGTGCATTGTTGTAAAGCTTTAAGTTTTCATCAGAATTGTACTTTACAGGCATTCATTTGAAGGTATATATATAAAATATATTAATGTACATACATATATATATGACTCCACCTGTATAATTCATATAAATGTCTTATGTATGTATTAGGGTATTTGGTGTTGTACAAATCTTTGATAAGCAGATCATCAAATTCATCTCGAAAATTTTCATCTTTTTTTGAATTTTTATATGCCCTTTTGCTTAATTTGTCCAGTTTTCTAGTTTTCTTGAACCCCATTGTGGTTAAAAAAATTTGATCTTTTTAAATTTTCATATACCCTTTTGCTTAATTGCCTAGTTTTCTTGAACCTCAATTTGGTCTAAAAAGTTTATCTTTTTCAAATTGCCAGGCACCCTTTTGCTTAATTTGTTTAGTTTTCTAGTTTTCTTGAACCTCAATTTGGTTTGAAAAGTTGATCTTTTTTCAAATTCCCAGACACCCTTTTGCCTAATTTGTTTAGTTTTCTAGCTTTCTTGAACCTCAATTTGGTTTGAAAAGTTGATCTTTTTCATATTCCCAGATACCATTTTGCTTAATTTGTCTAGTTTTCTAGTTTTCTTGAACCTCAATTTGGTAAGTTGATCCTTTTCAAATTCCCAAACACCCTTTTGCTTAATTTGGCTAGTTTTCTAGAACCCCATAAATGAAAAGGGTGGTTCATGATCTTGATTAGTTGAGAGAATTGAGATACACTTTTGATGAAATTGCTATTATAGATTGTTGATATGTGATGGTTTAATGAGATATTGATGTAAAGTGGTTTTTGAATTCTACATTTGTAGGCTGTAAACCAGGACTAAAGGAGGAGTACCCACAAGCTCCTGAGTTGTTTTCTTTCCCTTTCTGATTTTTGAGGGCGTAGGAATATTGGAGCTATTAGAGGTTAGGGAGGGAAAGAAAGCATTTGCCTTTGTGAGCTAACTCAATTGGGTAAAAAAAAGGACAAATTTGTGATTCAATCTTTAGTAAGAATGAACGGCGTATCTGGTGTGATTTCAAGGCAAGTCTTGCCAGCATGTGGCAATCTTTGTTTCTTCTGCCCTGCGATGCGGACGAGATCAAGGCAGCCTGTTAAGAGGTATAAGAAGTTGATCTCAGACATTTTCCCTCGCTCTCAGGTTAGTCAAGGATTGTATAAGTGATATAAGAAACTGTCATCTTCTGTTTGGTTCATTTTTATGTGTTAAATTCCCTAATCAGTTTTTGGAATCTAAATGTAAGTTTCTCTCTGTAGCAATGAAGCACTTCAACTTAATAGGGGTTCTTGAAGTCATCATCTTTTGCTTTAAGTTAGATTTTGATGGCAGTTAGTAGCAGCATTGGTTGTTTTTACTTAATCAACTAGCTGTATCTAACAAAAGGGTGAACAAGTTTGTGCACTCTTCCTGCTGTGTTCCTTAATAACCTGAGCTTTGCTTATGAGTCTGTGAAAGTTCAGTTAAAGATGGCACGGGATTAACTCCCCCACCCTTACATTGTCCATGGGGAGAACTGTATGTAAAAATTCTAGGTTTTCTTAGAGCGGCCACATCCGATTTTGGTCTTGCTGTGTTTTAGGGAAGCCTCACAATAAATGAATTTGGTGGAAGTTGGCTAGGCAATTGGCTACGACGTCACACATGAGCAGATATGCAGAATATGTATGATTGTTCATGCTGATCCAAGAAAGCTGAATCGGGATTTTATTATTTGAACTTCTGCATGATATAACAAATTTCTATACTAATTGATTGTGACACATCAACTCTATCTGCCATAAGGAATGATAGATTAGATCCAGCTCAAGTTTAACCATACTAACATGTAAACAACCTGTTCCCGAAATTGTTTTACCTTGCTACTACAATACAGAAGCTTAGCCCGTATAACATTAAAGTGCATTAGATTTGAAGAATTGATGTGCTTAAATTGATGTCATTTAAAATTGGCAAGCTTATTTTACCTTTAGTTTACACCGTTGACATTAGTTTTTTGAGTTCATATGAGGTACAGAGTAAATCCAGAAACAGTGGTATTTGATTATTTGACAACCGATAAACTTGCTGTCTTTCTGTGCTACAAACACACGTATATGACATTTGTCCATTCTTTGCAGGAAGAAGAACCAAATGATAGGAAGATTGGAAAACTTTGTGAATATGCTGCAAAAAATCCTTTTCGCATTCCCAAGGTATATTCGTTTGCGGTGTTCATGAAAATTATGATCCCTCTGAAACAATCCATGAAAAACCTCCTGAAAGTTTGTAAAATATTACTTTGTTTTCTCATCTTCAGGATAACTTTATTTAGCTCTGCAGTTTCTTTGTCCGTTAATGAAATTCATA
This sequence comes from Nicotiana tomentosiformis, assembly GCF_000390325.3. NCBI lineage: Eukaryota > Viridiplantae > Streptophyta > Magnoliopsida > Solanales > Solanaceae > Nicotiana > Nicotiana tomentosiformis. Next base: position 4,623,232 of record NC_090815.1, on the reverse strand, counting down.
TTTTGGTAAACTGGAAAAAGCTAGGAAACTACCTCATTCATATTTCCTATTAGGGGGTGGCAATTTGAGCCCAAATCCATTCAACCCGCCCAACCCGCCTAAGGTTGGGTTGGTCATTGCCCCCCCCCCCCCCCATTTGTTACCCAGCCCATTTGTTGAACTCAAGACGTCTTGACCCAGCCCATCTCTCAACCCTTCTAAAGTTGGGCGTTAAAATATCTTTAAAATAATTCTTTTTTATTTGATATGTTATAAGAAAAAAAATCTTATTTGGCAACTAAATAATTCATCAGAAAATAACACACATTAATTAAAGCTTGGTAAGAGTTGGGTGGATTGGACTATGATCCAAATTTTAACCCACCCAGCCCATCTCAGCCCAAGTAACTTTTTGACCCGCCCATTTATTGACTCAGCCCATTTTGACCCCCCAAAATCAGCGCAACCCGCCCATTTGACACCCCTATTCCCTATGTAGAAGAGATCTTTTTTGTTTCATGCTTAAAGTCAGTATTTTCTATTACATTTTTATCATTAGCCTTTCTTGGATCTGCTGAACAGATAACAAAGTCACTTGAAGAGAGGTGTTATAAGGAATTGAGAAATGAGAATTTTCGGTCAGCAAAGGTTGTTATGTGTATATACAAAAAGTTGGTTGTTTCATGCAAGGAACACATGTAAGTTTCTGTTGCTTAAAAAAGTATAAATTGGTCTTTTTCAGCTTCTTTCATTTTTTTTTAATTTTTTTTTGTGTTGGCCACAAACTGATGCATTTCTAATTTTCATTTCATCATTTTATCTGTCAGGCCACTTTTTGCAAATAGTCTGCTCAGCATCATACAAACTCTCCTAGATCAGTCGCGGGAGAATGACATGCTAATTGTCGGATGTGAAGCACTATTTGATTTTGTAAATAATCAGGTTGGTTCTTTGGGGTTGTCCTCAACTTTAGACTGGGTCGTTCAGACTATAGGGTGTTATTTATTGTTCATCTTTATGCACCAGTGATACCTTATAAATTTGCAATATCTTATACCTTCTTGACTTTATTGTTTTATGCAGAAAGATGGTACTTACATGTTTCATTTAGATGGTTTTATCCCAAAACTGTGTCAATTGGCACAGCAAATAGGAGAGGAGGAAAGTGCAAAACATCTCCACACAGTTGGCCTGAAAGCACTTTCTGCAATGGTACAGAGTTCATGTGGATTTTGCCTACTATTTAGTCTATTCACTGTGTGCTTTTGATACAAACTGTGGAGGCAATTGTTTTCCGTTAAATACAAACGATATAAAAGTTCGTTTTTCATCAGTTCCAAAAGAAAAATAAGTCAAAATTATATCATCAACAAATACAGAAGTCAAAATGTAGACTAGGACATTACAGAATTCTGAAGACTCTAATGGACTTCTCTTCTTGTTTGCTTCTTAGCATTTTCTGCTAAAGACATTGTTGTACTGTTTAATGGTTATTACCATGAATAGGCTGCAGCATCTTGTTTGAAAAGCATTGCTGAAGTCACCAAAATTAATTATAGCATGGAAATTTTAAATAATTAAATCAAAGAATAGGTAGAATCCTACATTGGTAAGTGTATGGCTTGTATTCTCCTCAAAGTCCTGATTTCGTTTTCCATTGAATTCTATACCAGTAACTTCTATGATTAATGGTATAATACCATGACTAATTGATACCTGCAATCGAATGTTGATCCTGGAGTTGTTAAATTAATATTCTTACAAGAACTTAACTGTGTCGCAGGTTTGGTTCATGGGTGAATATTCCCATGTTTCAGCCGAGTTTGACAATGTAAGCAGATTCTTTCCACCTTATTTTCTTATTGTCAGATCTAAAAATTGTTAGCTTAAATCTTTTGATCTCTGGAATATGTTCCGATGTCTGAACTTGTATCGCTTGCGGGATATTACCTTGAAATAGATCTTTTGTATTTCTCAGTAGTGTACTTTGGCACTACTTTATTGCAGTAGCTTAAACTCTGAGTCCATCTTACTTTCCAGATGTCTCTATTACTTCTATTAATATATTTATCCTTTCTATTAGATTGTTTCAGTAGTGTTGGAAAATTATCCAAGGCCAAGAAAGGAAACTCAAGACTCAAATCAGAACAGGTGGGTGGAAGAAGTGCGCAAAGTTGAGGGCCACGTTTCTCCTTCCCCAGATGTCATTGCGAAGGTTCCCTCGTGGAGAATCATTGTGAATGAGAAAGGGGAACTAAATATTTCAAAGTTAATATTTTACACTGAACGTCAGGTGGATTTTTTCTTTTTCTGTATGTGGTGTCCTAAAGTGCATATTAATTTCCCTCGTGACAGGGAGGATGCAGAAAACCCATCATTTTGGTCCAGGATTTGCCTGCATAACATTGCCAAACTAGGTAAGGAGGCTACAACCACACGGAGAGTTTTGGAATCTTTATTCTGCTACTTTGATGACGACAATTTATGGCCTACTGAAACTGGAATTGCTTTACCTATTCTAAAGGATATGCAGTACACGATGGATGCTTCAGGTTTGTAGTTACTCCCTTTACCTATCAAAAGAGAAAAAAGAAAGGGAGAAGTTAGTCCTTTATTTTATCTTCTTTTTATTCTTTGGCACTCTTATTTGCTCTTTGTTATCTTTCATTTAAAAAATATTTCATTACTTTTGGTTCTACTCTTACTAGTATTATATTTTCCTTGTAGATAACATTCATAATGCCTTTTTTCTCACTTTTTTAATTTCTCATTCCCCTATTCAATTGTGCAGGAGAGAATGCACATCTTCTGCTGTCAATATTAGTCAAGCACCTAGATCACAAAAATGTTCTTAAACAACCTGAAATGCAGCTTGACATTGTTCAGGTTGTGACTTCGCTTGCTCAAACCACAAAGATTCATCATTCCATGGCTCTAGTCAGTGCAGTGACCGATATCATGAGGCACTTACGGAAAAGTATACATTATACGCTTGACGATGCAAAGCTGGGAGCCGAGTTAATAAAGTGGAACCGAAGTTTCCAGGAAGCTGTGGATGAATGCCTTGTGGAGTTATCAAATAAGGTGCAGTAAATCTGTCATTGGATTTGAATATCAAATAAGTTGCATTCTACGTAAATTCGTCAGAGCTGTCTTAACCAAACTTGTTGTTATTGATGGGTATTCGGAAGTCATGATTCTTTGTTTCCTTGACTGTTAGGTTGGAGATGCAGGACCTATTCTTGATGTGATGGCAGTAATGTTAGAGAACATCTCAAGTATCAAAGTGATAGCAAGAACTACTATTGCTGCTGCTTACCGTGCTTCTCAAATCATAGCTTCTATGCCAAATTTGTCATATCAAAACAAAGTAAGGCTGATTAACATTTGAATTTGTTAGACTGTTATTTGCTTTCATAGATTTTCCCGACGGATATTGAGTTAAGAATCTGACTTCTCTTTATATATTTAGGCATTCCCAGAGGCTTTATTTCATCAGTTACTCCCTGCTATGGTCCACCCTGATCATGAAACACGAGTTGGAGCTCATCGAATCTTTTCTGTTGTCCTTGTTCCATCTTCTGTTTCTCCTCAGAAGATACCGGAGGACACCCACCAAAGGAAGGCAACAGATTTTTCAAGGGCACTCTCTAGAACTGTTTCCGTCTTCTCTTCTTCAGCTGCTCTTTTTGGAAAGCTGAGAGACCAGAGGTCTTCTTCGGCGGAGAATATTACCCTTGAGACGGAACAGAAAGATAACAACAGCGGGATGCTCAACAGAATAAAATCAACATATAGCGGTGTATATAACACGATAGGCTCTCCTGCACCTGTTGGAGAGTGTACAAACAAATCAAGTAAGGAAGCGGTAGGTTCTGTAACCATCTTCACCATCTTAGTATTATACACTTTGTTACTCCTAGATTCCTTGGCATGACCACTCTGTTGGCTTTACATCATGGGACTTAGTATCTGCTATTCTTTACTACTCAAGCTTTTACCCTCTCTTTACATACTTGACAATTAAATTACTTGCACGGTTTGACGGCTGACTTGCTTAATCTGTGACAATAGCTTATTTTGCTGCACACTCTTGAACATCCTCTGCTGAGAATGATTGGAAGCTTGCTTACAATAATAGGGACAAACAACAACCACAATGCCTCAACCCAAACCAAGTTGGGGTTGGCTATATAAATACTCAATATCCTGTCCATTCTATTTGGATCCATTTCATTCCAATACTGAGTAGTTTGTCTTATTTAAGACATACTAGGATTTCTCTAAAAATCACACACTTATCCTACACTAACATGCAAGTCTACGACAAACTAAAAGGACTCCTGGCAAAACATTGGACCTGATGTACATGTACCAACACGACAAAGCCTTAATCCTAATTAGTTCGTATATTTTTATGTGAATCTTGCTTTTATCAGATTATGTATTTTGTTTAGTATCGAGAAATCCATGGTCTTTTGAGACAATTTTTATGTATTCCCCTCGTTTCAATTTATGTCCTATTTGACCATGCACGGAGTTTAAGAAAGGAAGGAAGACTTTTGAAACTCGTGGTCCTAATCATACTATAACATTTGTGTAGCTATTAGATTTCTGAAATTTGTGATCCTAAACATGCCTTAACATTTGTATTGCTATAGAAGCTTATCATTAAGGGTAGAATAAGAAGTCAAATTGTTTCCAAGTGTAGAAAGGGGTCATTCTTTCCGAAACTGACAAGGAAGGAAATAGGTTCACATAAACTGGGATGGAGGAGTATATGATTTTAGGTCTGTCTCCTCACCTTTTAACACCTTTTATCATTGTAGTATCTCACCAACATATCGTTGTATTTGGAGGTCTCCGTAGTGCTACTTGTACCTTCTATCAAATGTAATAATTTGTAATCTTTTCTAATTATGCATTCATCATAATAGCTGTATATTACGACACTCATATAGTGTATATGTTGGGCATTAGAGTTCAAACATTCATTCGCATTACACGAAAAAGTTTCTAATCTTTTCTAATCGTGTATCCATCTTAACATCTGTATATTCAGAACACTCATATAGTGGATATGTTGGACATTGGACTTAGCAATTCACTCTGATATCGCATTGCTGATATAACTGTTATATAAAACATGTCTTTAAATTTGGGATTGAAAGCTATACAATGTAGTAGCGTTATTTGATTCTGTTTCATTTGACTTCACCAAGTAGTGAAAATTAATTTCCTCATGATCCTCAGGGTCCTAAATCTCTAAGACTCAGCAGCCACCAAATCGTACTCCTGCTCTCCTCACTATGGGTACAATCCATTTCTCCTGCCAATATGCCTGAGAATTATGAAGCCATTGCTCACACATTTAGCCTGGTCTTGCTATTTTCTAGAGCAAAGGTAATTGGATGAGGCAATTTTCTATGTTATGTTAAATCGGTAAAGGAACTTAAGCGTGAACAAACATGTGTTGGTACGTATCCGTATATCCTTTCCTATATTCTCTTAAATTTAAATTATCTTCATGTACTTGTGCAGCACTCATACCGTGAAGCTCTAGTGCAAAGTTTTCAGCTTGCATTTTCGTTAAGAAATGTCGCACTCGTTGAAGGAGGTAAAACTGCCACATCATATATGCTCTCTGTGGTGCGAAACTGCTTAAGATTTTTCTTTCCCTTTAATTCCTTCCTCCATTATATTCTGAGAGGGGGTGGTAAGTAATTGTCTCATTGGAGCTCTAGGAACATGAGAACAAATATCACTTGCCACATTTCTTATGTCCCTAGTATCTTTCAAGTTAACGTGATCCATTTTTAATTGATTGAAGGTTTTTGGACTTACATTTCAATGTTGACTGAAAATTTCTCATTTGGATATCCTAGTAGACTAATCCCACTCTCTGCAAATTATCTATCTTACTAAGTTTCTCTTACCTTTGAGTTTATAACATTTTCATCAAAGAGATTACTATTAACAAGATGAGAGAACCAAACACCTGAAAATAGGAAAGCGCTTAGTTCATACCAATTAAAGAGTTCATGTTGTCGTTGGTGTTTGATAGCAATGCTTAGACACATGTTGCACACAGTGGCGAAGCCAGAAATTTCTCCAAGGGTATTCAGACTTGAAAGAAGTAAAAACAATTTCCCGACAAAGGGTATTCAATATATGTTATATACATCTAAATCTAATATTTTACTTATATACAATTGACCACCCTTAGCAAAAGGTGGCTTCGCCCCTGGCTGCACAGAGCTTCATTCGCTTTTACCTTTAAGGCAAAGACTTGTCAATGATGCAGTTTTCTTTTATGAGGCAAGAACTACTCAATTACTGAAACTCTTGGCAATAACTCATGTGAGAATTCTCAAACACTATGATCCTTCCTTACTGGGAAAATGGTTCAGCTTATCTCTTTTGAGTTTTTGATATCCCTCCTGCATGCTCCCTTGTACATTTTTTTTATTTCAAGGATCTTTAGATCAAAGTTCTTATGATTTTTTTTTCAGGGTCACTACCACCATCACGTAAAAGATCTCTGTTTGTGTTGGCGACATCAATGATTCTTTTCTCATCAAAGGCATATAATATACCTTCTCTCATTCCGTGTGTCAAGGCTACACTTTCAGATAAAACGGTTGGTAACCAATTCTTCACAAGCTTTATATGCATTTGTTCGCCTCTGTGGTCTTTGTTCTTTCTATTGCATGTCAACCTGGTTTCTACTAGCAGCTGAACTGATGAAAAACTACTTTTTGGTGTAATATATTGTTCCTTTTCAGTATTATTATATTAATTTCTATTCGGGTCATAATACATGGGAATCCTTCATTGCATTTTTCAGGTTGATCCATTTTTACATTTGGTTGAAGATAGCAAACTACAAGCTGCTGATTCAAGTTCTGGTTATGGAAAAGTTATATATGGATCCAAAGAAGATGATAGTTCCGCTCAGAAATGTCTCTCGCAAATAAATATCACTGAAGAACAGTCAACAGAATCCTTGGTTTCTTTAATCCTGAAGAGCTTATCTAATCTACCAGATGTAAATATTTCGCTGCTAATTTTTACAACTATATAGTGGTTCCCTGGTTAAGCATTGATCCCTAATATAACTTATTTTGGCACCTAGTTTGAAGTGTCAGCTACAAGGGAAGAGTTGCTTAAGGAATTTTCACCAGATGATTCGGATTCCTTGGGGTCTCAGTTTTTAGCTGATGCTCAACATAGAGTTCAGCAGTCTAATTCAGTTGATGTAAGCATCTGGAGGGCGAAATTTATTTCGGGATACTCTTCTATCCTCATTTTCTTTATTTGATCATTCTTTCTACTGTTGTGCAGCTGTCCTCAATATTAGATGATGATGGTCCCGATTTGTCTCAAAGCAGTTCCAAACAGAATGAACAATCCGCCATGGAAATTCCCAATCTGTTGAGTGTCAATCAACTTTTAGAATCTGTAAGTGGCTTTCGAATATAATGTTTATTTAACCTATTATTTATACAAAAACAACTATGTCTCAGTCCCAAGCAAGCAAGGGATATATCCTCTCTGTCCATGCCGCTCCATTTAATCTCATCTTAGAACCATATTATACAATAATATTACTCCCTGCGTTTTAATTTACGACAAAGGGCCAAATATACCCCTGTACTTTCGAAAATGGTCTAAAAATACCCCTCGTTATACTATTGGGCTATATATACCCTTCCCGTCATACTTTGGAACAAATATATCCTTATTTTGGATGGAGTGCCACGTGGCAACACCAGATGAAAACGACCCATTTCTTTTTTTTACCCGGTCCGTTTTAAAAAACCTACCACCCGACCCATTTTAAAATTCAGTTTTTTCAAAGCATATATTTTGTAAAAACTGGAAAAAAAAAAAAAAAGAAATTTGCAAAGTATATATTTTTAAGTCTTTTTAGTTTTTTTTAAAGTATTTTTTTGGTAAAAACTGGAAAAAAAAAAGACTCTCCTAAAGCAGTGGACTACATATGCATTAGTTTAAAAAAAAAAATTCAATTTTTACAAAAAAAATACTTTAAAAAACTGAAAAAACTAAAATATATATATTTTGAAAATTCCTTTTTTTTTTCAGTTTTACAAAAAAATATTTTTTAAAAAAATGCTTTAAAACTGAAAAATATATATTTTGTAAAAACTGGAAAAAAAAAGGAATTTGCAAAATATATATTTTTCAGTTTTTTAAAGTATTATTTTTGTAAAAACTGAAAAAAAAAAAATTGCAAAATATTTTCATTTTTTAAAAATTAATGCATATGTAGTCCACTGCTTTAGGAGAGTCTTTTTTTTCCAGTTTTTACAAAAAGAATACTTTAAAAAAACTGAAAAGACTTAAAAATATATATTTTGCAAATTCCTTTTTTTTTTCCAGTTTTTACAAAAACAAAATCCAGTTTTTACAAAATATATGTTTTAAAAAAACTGAATTTTAAAACGGGTCGGGTGGTGGGTTTTTTAAAACGGGTCGGGTAAAAAAAGAAATGGGTCGTTTTCATCTGGTGCTGCCACGTGACACTCCATCCAAAATAAGGGTATATTTATTCCAAAGTATGACGGAAAGGGTATATATAGCCCAATAATATAACGAGGGGTATTTTTAGACCATTTTCGAAAGTACAGGGGTATATTTGGCCCTTTGCCGTTTAATTTATGGACATAGTTTGTCTCAACACGGAGTTTAAGGAAAAAAAGAGACTTTTAAAACTTGTGGTCTTAAAAGCTTAAAGGGTAAAAGCTTTCGGGGGCTATACTTTTGTGTGTTTATAAAAGCTTTCTCATTAAGGGTAAAATGAAAAGTTTAAGGTTAAATTGTTTCCAAATATAGAAATATATCATTCTTTTTTAGACGGACTAATAAGAAAAGTGTATCAGAAACGGAAGGAGTAATAGCAATTTGTCTAACCTATTGCTTCTGCACTATGATCTCTGACAAAAAGCTTTACATCTAGCTGTACTCGTGAAATGTTGCTATTACTCCTTCCGTTTCTGATACACTTTTCTTTGTGTGCATGTTGCTATTCTGCATTTCTCACCTCTAGCGAACTTGCATATTCTCATGCCTCCTTTCTGTGCTTATGAGAAAAACCAACCTCATCTGATGGCTCTTTAGTTTGTCTTGTCTTGACAAATATTTGTGGAGTACCACTTAATCCTTTGGCCGATATTTTTTAGTTTTCTATTTTGATCTGATCATCTAAAATTAACTTTGTCTGCTCCAAATGAAGGTTTTGGAGACGGCACATCAAGTAGGGAGAATATCTTTGAGCAATGAACCTGATTTTTCTTACAAAGAAATGACTCATCATTGTGAGACACTTTTAACGGGAAAACAACAAAGGATGTACAATTTGATGAATAGCCAACATCGACAAGATAGTGCACTGATCAGAATATCACAGAATTCCAGTGAACAGGACAAAGAAAGCTCTTCCCATAACCAGGTTGAGAATCAGGTCTCAGCAGTAGTTTTTCTTTTTTCTTTTTGGTTTTCTTTGAGTTCTATAAACTAACCATTTCTTTTTTCTCCTTTTTCCCCATTCTCTTATTCATTTGCTTTTCCATTTCTGTCCTACTTTGGCAAAACGGATAGCTGGGTTATATCTTTTATGGAAAACGAACTTACAGTAAACGCAGCGCTACAATTTTCCTGCTTTACATGATAACTCCAGCAGTTCAACTCTTGCATGACCATTCTGAAATGAGTTTCATTTATTGTTGATATTTAGGACTGTTTTTACAAGTTAACTTATACTCTTTAACAGTTAGAACTCCTCTTACCTTGCATTTCTAGACTTGTTTACATGCTGTAATCTCCTTTATAAGGTTCAAGTTATACTCCGATAACTTGTACAGTATCACATTTAATCCACGTTGATCTTAAACTTACTCTTCACTACTTTATAGGGGCAGGTTAAAAACCAACTCGTAGATCAGAAAGCGGCCAATGTTTCTCAAAAACCATCACCCGGAACTGTCGACTGGCATTGTGGAGCTCAATGTCAAAGTAATCCGGAGACGTTCAGACTACCAGCATCAAGTCCGTATGACAATTTTTTGAAAGCTGCAGGATGGTAGATAGCAATAGGAGTCATACCGAACAGAAAAGGTTGAGATAACTCCCCTCCTGAATCCTGATGGCGGGGTGACTTTGTACGGCTAAAGCCTTATACAGAGCGCTTTCTGCTACTGAGAATCAGAAGATCCTCGTGCAACTCCCGGCACAGAAAGGAAGTCAGCGCCAGGGCTGTAGATAACATAGTTTGTAACTCATACACATCAAAGTTGTTCATTCTTTTGTTCTTTATTCTTTTATGAGGTGATATATTACTATATTGGAGGCGGAGAGGAGACGCATATTGCAGATATTCCTCTCTGAAGATTTGAAGAGTTTTGGCAAAGATGTTAGGTTTTGCTGTCCTAACCAATGCCATTTACTGTGTATAAGATCGAATGTAGCTTTTCCTCCTCTTTTTAGTGATTTCAGATGGAGATATGCTCCCCTCTCTGGTATGCAGACACTGCTATTTGAAATGAAAATAACACTTTGGTTTATTTAATTTTTCTTTTATTTATGTTATCTACTCTTATTTTATTTTGGTTATATGAGTTTGAGTTTAAAGAAAAAAGTGAGGATTCATATTGTCTACCAACTTTGTTTGGGACTGAGTCATAGTAGTTGTTGTTTTATAGTATAATATGAACTGTTATAGTGTACTTTTGAACATTACAACCCCGTGGGCGTGGGTTCGAGTCACCAAATGAGCATTAGCTCCAACAAAGAGTAATCAAAAAAAAGAAAGTGTACTTCTGTACATCTGATATTTACATCAATCCAATAAATAAATTACACGTGTCTCCATAAACTAAACACCGAGTTGGAGTAAAATCCACCAACCATGTATACTCATCAATGAGCTGCAATCATGAATTGACATTACAACCCATGATTGGAAATTCTTTTCATGCTTTAATTCGTCACTCCGCTAACTTGATTTATTTGTCTTAATTTAATTAGACGCGGAGTTTAAGAATCTTTGTGCTTTTAAAGACTTAAACTAAGAGGTGTATAACATATTAACAATACCATTAAATTTTGTGATCTTAAACATATCATGCCATTCATACAAAAGGAGTTAAAATAGGAATGTTGGAATTAAAAGCTACTACTAAATATAGAAAGGACGCTTTTTAAAATTAGACGCATAAACTGAAAAAAGTCAAAATAAACAAGAAATTAAGAAAATAAAATCTGGGCCTAGGCCCAAAACCTGATCTCCAAATCCATTTCGTACATGGTTGATCCATCCTAAAACGACAGCGCCGCCACGATCAAAACGACGTGACATTACAAAATAAACGTCAAAACGCTGTCGTTTTTAACCTCCAAAAACCCTTCTCAAAAGTACAACTCCATAACATTTCAGCGTAGAAGAAATTTTTCATACCTGTCCAGTCTCCTCGATTCCTTCATCACTTCACGGTAAGCACCCACCCATCCCCTACTCCCCCACCCCCACCTCATTTTTTTTTTTTTTTTTTCTTCTCTCTAATACGTGTAGATTTATTGAAACTCTTGTGCCACCATGTTTGTTACTGCTTGAGATGAATTTTGCATTTAGGTTATTTGATTTAATACTTATTAGAGACAAAATAACATTTTTACGTGCGGTTATACGGTTTAGATTAATGGGTTTATTCTTGTTTTCTTCATATCGAAGCCACGGTTGAATGATTGAATTGATTAATTTTTAACCAATTATTTGTGTGATTTGAAGGGTTTGGCTTAATGGGTCAACTTTTGTTTGGTTTGTATCGTAGCCAAGCTTGATTCTTAGCATGGATATTGTATGCAGAGGGGGATCTAATGAATAAGCTACAGGTTCATATGAATCCAGCAGCTTTAGCTTAGAATGTGATACAAGTTATAGGAGTATAACTTGAACCTTATAAAGGAGATTAAAATCTAAGTGTAAACAGTAGATTTTGAACCCACTAAATTAGATGGGATGTGGTAGAATTCCGAAGTCGAACCCATAAATTCAAATCTTTGATCCGCCTCTGATTTTATGGTATAGTTTAATGCATCCTGAAGGGCTCTGTTTGATTTTATTAGTTTTAACCAGTGTTTTTTGCGCAAAAAAGCGACAGGGGCTCGCCTCGCTTCAAAAGCGAAGCGCACGCACAGTGAAGCACAATTCTTAAAAAACATAATGTAAACCTTGCAAAGACACAATATAAATAATCAAAAAGTTCAATTTAAATAAACCGAAAATATATATATATATATATATATATATATATATATATATATATATATATATATTTATATATAATAATAATTATTATTATTTTTATAAACTGAAATACATATAAAATAAATCAAATAAACTGAAAATATAACATATATAATAATTAATTTTATAAACTGAAATACACATTAAAAAATTCAAATAAATTGAAAATATAACATATTTATATATATATAATAATTAATTTTATAAACTAAAATACATATTAAAATTAATAAATAAGAAGAATAAAAGGGGGGAAAAAAACGAGCGCCTGCCCTAGCTGTGCGCAAGAGGAGAAAAACTGAAAAAGAGAAGAAAGAAGAGAAGAATAAAATAAGAAAAGTTACCTGGAGGTTGAAACCCTAGCTGGATGTTGTTGCTAACGTTGGGAAGGAGAAAGAATAACGTTTGGGTCTGTTTTGTATAATAAAAACAAAGACCCAAACTTTTTTTTAAAAAATGACTCCTCTGAACAGAAGCGAGCGCTTCTCGCTTCTGGGTCGCTTCGCGCTTTCTTGGCTGAAGTGATCACTTCTGCTGGTCGGGTCGCCTCAGTTAGAAAAAAGCGACAGCTTCTCGCTTCGCCTCGCTTCGCTTAAAGCGACGAAGCGCTCGCTTTTCAAAATACTGGTTTTAACGATATCTGTGGGATTTGATTAGTTAGGATTAATGGGTCATCGTTCCTTTTGTTCCCGTATCAATTGATTGATGTACACGTGGATAAAAAAGAAATGCATCAAATGATGTGTATAGGGAAGATTGGATTAATGGGTAATTGCCTTTTTTCATACCAAAGCGATTTCATGAACGGAATATTATGGAAGTGATTGTCTCCTTGATTTGAGGAAATGGAATAGTACTAATAGAAGCTAGTTGCTTCTTTTTCTTATCTCTTTGTGATTTGGTGTAGATATTTGTGTTATTCATAAAGAAGCTTCACCATTACATGTTCGAATTAGCCAAAATTCGTAGCACCCTTTTTTCCTATCATATCTTGAATAGTATATTTTGTTTGTAGAACATATACAGTCAAACTTCTCTATAACAACATCTCTATGTAACAGTCATCCACTATAAGAGCCAAGTTTTTTCGGAACCGTTTTTTATGTTATGTTATAATATATGCCCTTCCTCTATAATAGCACTTCACTATAACAACCAAAAAATATCGTAACAAACAAAGCTGTTATAGAGAGGTTTATGGGAGCATTTGCAGAATTTTAAGATGGATTAAAATATTGATTTGGAAGGAACTGTTGATCTAGTTGTGCCGCGTGTATATGTGTAGACACTCAGATTTGATATTGAAAATGAACCTTATAACAAAAACAAAAGGATGTAGAACCTCCCAAAGAATGGTCGAATTCTGTTGATGGTGGTATATCTTGAAATACTATATGAAGAGCTATGAACTCCTGAAAGTTCTTGCAGCATATCATTGGTGTATTTGGGGAAAAATGTGAAGACACTTTGGTCTGTGCATATGTTTCTTATCTTATTATCTTCTTTATCCTTTTTTCTTTTTCCCCTCTTTCATGTGGTACTCCAGTTGGTTGCTAATGGCTTGCAGGCGAGAACTAATTTAGTGTTGGTGATGAGTTCCGTTCTTTATTCTAAAATTGATTTATGATATGTTTTAGTGGAAAGAAGAGGGTTAATAGGCGGTACACAATGTCCCTCTACCTTTCAGGAACTAAAATGGGAAAGATACACAACATACTCGTGTTAATATTTTCAGCCCATCCCAAAGGTCTGGTAGAAAGAGGAAATAGATGTCTTCTTTCCTTTCACTTGTACCGAGTATCATGAACCGAAGGATATATATTCTTTTTCTAAGGCATGTAATTCAACAGCTTATTTTCCTTCACGCTACCCCTCAGTGTTATCAAAGGCGCTAAAGCCCTGAAGCGAGGCTCAAAACATGTTGAGCGCTTCGCCTCGCTTAGCGTGCGCTGAGCCTTGTTATCAAGGGTCTAAGGCATACTTTTCCTTGCCAACGAGCGTAATCCCGAAGAGGCGACACTAAACAATTGATATTTTACTTTATTGTAAATTTTCTTCCATTTCCTTCAATTTCCTTGTCCATATATTTGGTATTCATGCTTATAGATATTAATCTTGGACTACACATGCATATTTGTAGTTTTTCTCCATTTGCGGCTTTCTTCATTTTAGCTCACGCTTTATTTGTGCTTTGCACTTAAAGTCCCAATAGACCTTAGAGCTTTTTTGTGCTTTTCGCCTTTGATAACACTGACTACCCTTTGCCTTGCATTTCTGAACAAACATTTTGTTAGAGTAAGACCAAATAAAATAGTTTCAGTTTGAAGGTTTGAAGTTTGTAGCTGTATGTGCGTGTCTTTATAGATTTAAATGGTACATCATACGGTGGGCTACTGAATCACGTAGAAGTGCTCAATATTATTCATATGTACCTTGAGAAAATCTGTACGTTATACTTCATTGCCTCGGAAATCACATGATGGTTGCAGAAAGATTAAAGAAATGCTGTATCTTGAGATACTAATTTTTATATCTGGAGATAATCTCTAAATTATACATCTTTGCTTCCGAAGCCTCATGATGGTTTTAGAAAGATCATATACGAGCTGTCTTGAGATGCTATTTATATAACTGAATGCCTTTATGTTTTTACAGATAAAAATTGGTTCTCTTACTTGGTGGTTTTAGGTTATCTTCCAGTTTTAGGTGCTCGAAGATGTCTACCAAGTACATTGTTGGTTCTATTGTTGCATCCTTTGCAGTTGCATATGTTTGTGATACTGTTATTTCTGACGGGAAATTGTTTGGAGGCAAGTTCTGGTTCCTTTTGTTAGTTCTTTGATCATGAAATTGCCTGTGCTGTGCTGACAGTCGCTTGTTGTATAGGTACTACTCCAAGCACCGTTGCCAACAATGACTGGTCGAAAGAAACAGACAAGAAATTCCAGGCATGGCCTCGCACTGCTGGTCCCCCAATCGTCATGAATCCCATCAGCCGACAGAATTATATTGTTAAGTCTTGATTGAGGAAGTTCAGTTATGTTGTTTTTTGTTTCTGTTAGAAAAGAACTCATTTGAAATTGAACCATTTTTTTGTTTGAGCAAAGGATTTGCTCTGATACTGTATTCAGACAATTCCAAATCATTTATCTCACTTTCCCTATAAGAAGGATTGACATGTTATAATAAGTTCTTTTGTTCAGTTTGCGCGCCCATGTGTATTCCTGGCGCGTATTCCTTTTTCATATAATGGATTTGCTCGTGAGGGATATATGATAAACTCTGCTCAATTGAGCTGCTTTCTGCTATGGCAATTGTATGTCAGTTCTTGGCTTTTTTGCATTACTTTGTTTGATCATATATGTAAGTGTTTACTTTCTTGATTTGCTGAAGTACCTCACAGCTGCAAACTTCTGTTTTATGTTATAGCTGCTGCACTTAACATAAAACAGAGTGAAAGTATTTCGTGGAAACAATCTTTTCCAGATAAGGTTGATGGTCCGGTCCGAGCTTAGTGCACTGGACTGTCTTTTTTTTTTTTTCTTTTTTTTTTAAATTAATGAAAATTTAAATCAAAGAAAAGAAAATATTAGTGGAGTTTGAAATGGTAATAGAGAATTGAAAAAAGGACTAAATTTCTTAGTTATTCATTGAATAGACATTGTTTAACATGTGAAATGCATAATTATTGTTATATTAAAATTAATAATATATCTTGTATGCTTTTATATATGACCTCTATTCAGAGTTTGAAATACATGAAAAGACCAACTTAAACCCTCCATCGTTTTCATTATTGAATGCATAATTGGGTTATAGTCCAAAATTGACTATTAAAATCTGTCATATCTGTCCATTTTTTTCTCTCCAGAATTTAGCAAAAACCAAAAGGTAGTTTTCTACCTTTACTTTATTACACTCAAGTTATTAAACTCTTTTCTACATTGAAAAAGTCACTTTAACTCTGTTTAAGTATAACATATAAGTCACTCAACTTTACTTAAATCTCAGTAAAAATCACTAAACTATTACCTTCATTTATTTTCTTCAAGTGACTTTGATATAAATATAGTTTTCTTTTGCAAAAAATAATTTAGCGATTTTGATACAGTAAAGTGAAAGTTGAATAACCCATGAAATTAATCCCACCTCAAATCAAGAATCTAAATATCCATGAAAATAACAATGACTCGATAAAGAAAATGAAAAAGAGAGAACCAACAAAAGTTTGGACCATTTTATCAACAGTATTCTTTTACAAATAAAGAGAACCACAACATGCACTTCTCCAACAAAGGCTTCTTCTAAAATGAATGACTTTAACTCATCCACGTTCCTTTTTTGGTTTCCACTCAGGTGTCCAATACCATATTGGGGTCCGATTAAATTTGGTGTCCAATATCCATATCGGGACCCGATTAAATCAGAATTCGCGCCGAAAAGTCCTACATTGGGGGTAAAGTGCTCCCTAACAAAGGCGACTCTATACCCAGAGGCTCGAACCCGAGACTTCTGATTAAGGATAAAGAAGTACTTACCACTCCACCACAACCCTTGTTGGGAACTCATTCACATTATTTACACTATCAATTTATTTAAAACAAGTAACCATTCATGAAATATATATATATATATATATATATATATATATATATATTTTTAATTGTTTACACTTTCTGTACAATGTAGTTTATCATAGCAAGTTACTATCATTTATTTTAGGTTATCAATCAATGTTATTAATGCAAATTACCTAGGGGTACCTTTAAAATTACCTGGTTTTGTAAATAATTTTACACCGTTAATACATAATACATAGAACTTAAACTCTTCGTAAAAAATGAGATTAAAAAATTATACAACATGTTAAAATATACTCATAATACAAAATTTTGTTACACTGTCATTAAATGCAACATATAAATGACCAAACAAAAGCCATTTGGCTTTAAGTTGTACAAAGTGATAATTATGCAATGAAACCAAACACGTGGCTATAAATTTGGTCTTGCCAAAAAAAGAAAGAAAGCAGAATAAGAATCTAGAAATGGAGGAGAACAATAATAGAAATTCAACGCTGGTTTGTGTTACAGGTGGTGCAGGATATATTGCTTCTTTTCTGGTGAAGAAACTTTTGGCAAAAGGGTACACAGTTTATGCCACACTCAGAAACTTGGGTATGTAATCTTCATTTTGCATTTTTATCCCTGAATTATACTCTTGGTGGAATGGACGAGATCCTGGAATTTTAACCAGAGGCCTCGAGTTTGATTCCAAAGCCGAGGGTCTATCGGAAACAACTTCTCTATCTCACACAAGGTAGAGGCACGGTACGTGTACACCCAACCTTCCCAGCCTCCACCTGTGAAAATACAATGAGTATGTTGTTGTTGTTCTTATTGTATCGAGTTCGATTCTTGCGAATGGAAAATTTTCTCCTCCCCGACCCCACCTATGGGTTCACACGGGATATGTTGTTGTTGTTGTTGTTGTTGTTGAATTGAACTCGGTTTATCGAAAATAGTCTCTCTACCTCACACAAGGTAGGGGTAAGGTATGCGTACACCCTATCCTCCCCAGACTACACCCGTGGGAACACAATGAGTGTTGTTATTGTTGTTGTATCGAGTTTGATTCTTGCGAATGGAAAAATTTCTCCTCCCCCCACCCCACCTATAGGTTCACACTAGATATGTTGTTGTCGTTGTTGTATCGAGTACGATTCTTGCTGATGGAAAAAATTCTAGCAAGAAAAGTTTCTCCCCTTTAACGTGCCTATTAGGCGCGAATCTACATTAAACATGGTTAATCTTGAAATTGAAAAAAAGAATAACAAAATTTTGATGATTTTGCAGAGGATAAATCAAAAGTAGGTTTGTTAAAGAGCTTCCCCAATGCAGAGGAAAGATTGAAGTTATTTCAAGCTGATGTCTATAGACCAGAAGAGTTTGAGCAAGCAATTCAAGGCTGTGAATTTGTTTTCCATGTTGCCACTCCCTTGTTACACTCTGAGGGATTTCAGGTACCCATTTCATTTTCTTTTTGATAATGGTGTTGTTCGAGTCAACTTGTACGATTTCCCGATAACTTTACCAAGTTCTTATTACTTTCCATCAGTGTATATATGTATTTTTATTTTCTATTCTATTAGTGGTGTTCGAATCAATTTACGTGCACCTCAACTATTTTACTTCATACTTGTTACCGTTCACTAGCACATAAACGTTTTATATTTTTTTTGAAACAATAGAGTTAGGCTGTGGTGAAGTCAGGAATTTCGCTAAAGATGTTCAAGAACTAATATATATGTATAAGAAGGAATTTTTTATTTATATATGCAACATAGTTTTTTTTTTACATATGTCACACTTCCTCCGTTCCAGTTTATGTGAACCTATTTCCTTTTTTGGTCCGTTCCAAAAAGAATGACCCCTTTCTAAATTTGGAAACAATTTAGCTTAAATTTCCAATTCTACCCTTAATGAGAAGCTTTTATAACACACAAATACTCTGGAACCCTTTTTGACATGTTTAGGATCACAAATTTCAAAAGTCTTTCATTTTTTCTTAAATTCCGTACCCGGTCAAATATGTTCACATAAATTGGAACAAAGGGGGTATCATTTTTCGATGAAGGGTGTTCAACCGACCATCCTTTATTGTATGTGGCCACTGGAGTTAGGTTAAGCTTGCCGAGTACCCGATCCCCTATGGTTCTCACCTATTACATTGATTGTTAGGCTCCACCCTTAGTGCTCGTCGGAGCTATATTCGACGAAGGGTGATCAACTTAACATCCCTAACCAAAAATTTATATTGTATATATAGTTTAATATTATTTTTTATACATATGTAGTGAAATCTTGAATTTGAGTGAGTTATTTATTTTTGTGGATTTGAATGTAACAGTATAAGAATAAGGTAGAAGCAACAGTTGCTTCAGTGAAGAATATTGGAAAGGCTTGTATAAAGAGTGGGACAGTGAGAAGGCTTATTTATACAGGAACTGTGCTTTCTGCTTCACCATTGAAGGATGATAGCAATGGTTTCAAGGAATTGATGGATGAAACATGTTGGACACCTCTCAATATCCACTTTGCTTTTAGTGATGATTATGTTAGGGTAAATATTTCTTTCTCATTATCTTTCTTTTCAATTGCAATCAAAGATAACACTAAAAAAACATGTTTAAAAAATGAACAAGTTTTGTTTACTATATAAAAGGAGTTTTGGAGCAACGGTATGTTAGGTCACGAGTTCGAGCCGTGAAAACAACCACTAATGTTTGCATTATAATAGGCTGTCTACGTCACATTCCTTAGGGTGGTGCGACTCTTTCCCGGACCCTACGTGAATGCGAGATACTCTGTACACTAGACTGTCCATAAAATTATTAAAAATGGCAAACGAGATAGGGTGGGGCGGGTGAAGCTTACTCTTCAAAGTTTTAACCTGCATTGTCCCGTCTCGTTTGCCTAGATTTATATTTTTTTTTAAAATTAACCTAAATAGCGGCTCATAATTTTGTTATAATACCGAAGTTCTATAGCACGATAGATATGTTCTTCTATTTTGTTTTGTTTTGTTTGTCTTATTTGGTTTGGTGATGGATGAAGGATTTAGTGAGATTCAATAATGAATCTAATACACCCATCCACCCAAATTTTAAAAATTCAACAATGAATTTAATACTCCAATCCACCCAAAATTAAACAAAAATAAGAAAAGTAGATGATACTCTTTTCGATCAACAATAAGTGATTTTTTAATTTTTCTTTATAAATTTAATTTTAAATGACTTGATCTTTTAAGCACCAAGGTCTTAAGTTTTTTCTCCCCAAAGTTATCCTTGTCTAATAAATAATTTGAACAAATTTCTAAAAAGACTTTCGCTACTTCTTATTTAATGTTGAAGAAAGATAAAGAATAATTTAATCAAATTACACTTTTAATTAATATTATTAAGTGGTAATCCTTAAAACTCACTTATTATGAATCGAAGGGAGCAACATGTATATATATATATATATATATACACACACACACTAAGGTGCCTTTGATTGACAGAAAGTAATCACACAGAAGTTGTGGGTAACGTAACGAAAATTAGCCAACTTCCGTGTGATTGCTTTTCTAGTTAGTTTGCGTGTACCTAGACTATTTTGCAGTGCACCTACTACCTCCCATCGGCATAGGTATCAAGTAACTTTGCCCATCAAAATTTAGACAATATGAAAAGAAATCACCTAATTTTTTTATCTCTGCTTAGGAATTGAATCGCACTCACTTCATTCAACACAAGGGTATACCCTTGCGTGGCTAACTTTTGAGATAATATAATTAGGTAATTAAAAGCGTACTCTTTTTAAGAGTTAAACTTTTAAATGAGATGGTCATACACTTGAACAATAATATCATAGCAGGTAAGAAGTCATGAGTTCAAATCTCACTGCCATCCAAAAGTAAAAAAAATACGTGTTTGGCCCATGAAAAAGAATCAAGACTCACACGTGAAAATAACATTTTCTTTTTGAATGGTATAGGAGTATGTGGAAGCAAAGACAATGGCTGAGAAAGAAATCTTGAACTTTGGCAAAAATGGTTTTGAGGTTGTGAGCTTAGGTTGTGGTCTTGTGGGTGGAGATACACTCTTGTCAAATATTTCAACAAGTATGGCTGCTATATTATCAGCTGTAACTGGTAATGAAATTTCTTACCAACAACTCAAGTTCATAGAAGAAGTTGATGGAAAAGTTCCAATTGTACACATTGAAGATGTTTGTGAAGCTCATATTTTTGGTATGGAAACTGCATCTATAAATGGTCGTTTCTTGTGTGCTAGCTCCTTTGTTTCTTCTGCAGAAATTGCCAGTTATTACAAAGAAAAATTCCCAGAGTTTCATATCAACCAAAGGTAATTAGAACTCTTTTCTTTCATTTGAACTTTCTTTCATTTGATGTAGTAGTTTTATTGTTGCTACTGTCTGTTTATTGCTTCATTTTCACTTCTCTTGAGCCGAGCGTCTTTCGGAACCAGCTTCTCTATCGTCATAAGGTAGGGGTAAGGTCTGCGTATACTTTACCCTCCCCATACTCCACTTGTGGGATTTCACTGGGTTTGTTGTTGTTGTAGTTCTTGAATTTTATTTGTGCAACAACAACAAACCTAGTGTAATCCCACAATGTGGGGTCTGAGGAAAGAGTGTACGCAGGCCTTACCCTTACCTTGAGAAGGTAGAGAGGTTGTTTCCGATAGACCCCTGACTCAAGGTAAAAGAGAAAAAGAAGCAAACACAACAAGTAGTAACAATAACGAGATAATGTGATAAGGTGACAAAGTGATAGAATAATCGAGGCGAAAGAACCGACATATAGTAGAAGAAATCTACGGATAATAAGGTATGAAAATATGAGACTAGTACTAATGCTACCGACATGTAAAGAAGACTTGAATATTCTTTGTGCATGCTTGGTATTTGAAGGCTATAGAGTAGAACAAGAGTTTAACTAATATGCATTCATAATGTAAAAAGTTTTTACACTATCAGGTCAGTTAAAAGTCAGTGACAAGTTAACTTTTATATAGCGAACATGGAATGGTAACCTACTTTAACATAGCAAACTTTATAGCTCCAACCTAGTCAACAGCCTTCGACGCCCTTTGTATAGGTTAGGTTGCTGGATACGAGATCCTCGTAGTAGGCTGGACTAAGATCCAGGGCCTCTTCCTATCCGCTAACTTCTTCATCTTGTATGGTGCCTTCTCTAAGTATGAGTGAGCGGTGTCGGTATTATTCTTCCCAAGCTTTTGCCAAGCAATAAGACGATTCCTCTTTATATACTCAATTATGTAAGAGTCTAGCTAGCTTGTCTCCGGCAGTATAGGCCTTGTTGCTATAGTCGGAAACTACACTGATAGTGTAAACTTTCTTTACACTATTGGTGTGTATATAAGTTTGTAAAAGTAGACTAAAGTGCTCAGTTTTATATAATTTGAAGGATCATTTCTACTACTAGTGATTATTTGATAAATTATTTCATATTTTCCCATTAAACAGGTATTTGGATGATCCAAAGAGAGCAGTGAAGTGGGGATCAAAGAAGCTTATGGATAAGGGTTTTGTGTATAAAAAAGATATGAAGAATATATTGGATGATAATATTAGCCGTGCTAAGGAAATTGGAGTTCTCAACTTGTCATCATCTGCTTAATGGGAACTTTAACTTCCATATATGTAAATCACTTACTCGTAACCAGCGTTTGTACTAAATCATATCAACTTATCATGGTTTGTACACTGTTGTATTCTGTGCACATTATGTTCTAAGTACACATTGAAGAAGGGCTAGAAAAATGACTTGTTTTCTTTTGGTAACCCATTTCGAAACTTGGTGAATAATGGGTCCGCTCCTCTATCCTTCTCCATTTAAATACCAAGCTTTTGTGTGGGCCAGAGTTCGAACCCGTGACATGCGTATAACTCACACATCATGCGTCGGGCTCTTACCTGCTAGATTACTTGCGCAAACTCTTTGCCCACAAAGGCCAAATCTAGCTTCTTGGATTGGGAAGTGGCAGTATTTTGGCCTTATCCTAGAACTTGAACCAACAGATACATCAAACAACAAACAACAACTACGTCTCAGTAAACAAAGTTGGGGTCGGCGATATGAATCCTCACTTCTTTCTCTAAGCTCTAACTCATATCATCCTCGTGCCAAAATAAAATAGTAGATAGTGAAAATAAGTTAAACTTGCACTAAACAGATGTTTTGCTAAAATAAAGAACAAACTAGCGTTCTTTCTTTTATAACGTGGTGTAAGGGCCCGTTTGCCTGCACCTCAACTATTCCACCGAGTACCTACTACCTCCCACCAACACAGGTACCGGATAATTCTGTCAGCCAAGGATTAGGCAGATAAGAAGAAATCAACTAGTGTTTTTTGTTTCTGCTAGGAGATGAAGAACAAACTAGTGTCCTCGTAGGCGTAACATATCAGCTAGAAACAAAAGCAATTAAAGGCCTTATATGGTGAGTTACTTATCTCTTAATATTACAAGAACAACAACAACAACAAACCAGTATAATCTCACTAGTGGGGTCTGGGGATGGTAGTGTGTACGCAGACATTACCCCTACCCTGGGGTAGAGAGGCTGTTTCCAATAGACCCTCGGCATCCTTCCTTCCAAGAACTCCCACCTTGCTCTTGGGGTGACTCAAACTCACAACCTCTTGATTAGAAGTGGAGGGC
This sequence comes from Nicotiana tomentosiformis, assembly GCF_000390325.3. Taxonomy (NCBI): domain Eukaryota; kingdom Viridiplantae; phylum Streptophyta; class Magnoliopsida; order Solanales; family Solanaceae; genus Nicotiana; species Nicotiana tomentosiformis. The sequence goes on along the minus strand of NC_090815.1, from coordinate 4,599,673 downwards.
GTTTACCATCAGAGCAACACACCTTGTCTCTTAATATTAAAGGAACAAAATAGAAAGTGAGTCGCATGTTGAATAGACGCTTTAACTATGATTGAATCTATACTAAATTTGGAAGAGAGGATAGGAAAAGGAAAGCTAAATGCTATTTGCAAACATATCATCCTAGTGAGATATCGATCTGTTTCACCAACATTTACATGTTTTGGAGAAAAAGAACTCTTGAACATATGATTGAAGCCCCAGTAGAAAACAGTACGACCATCAGTAAACCAGCTATCAGCGACCAGTATATAGAGTTCGACCATTTTGTCCCCTCGACTAAGTATGTCATACACTAGCATTTTCACGGAAGCATTCATATGAAGGAACGAAATCAAGACATACATTGATGATGCAAACTTCATTTAGCTTTCTGTGATTTCTTGCAGCATTTCTACCACCTTCTTCATCTTTGGTCGTTTTGCTGGTGTCACGTCAGTGCACAGCAAGGCAATCTTTAACGCTGCTAACATTTCCTTTCTCCAAGAAAAGGAAATGGTGCTGAGCCTTGCATCGAGTATCTGCTCCGGTGTTTCCCCCCTCGCAGGTGCACCATGTACCCATTTAACCAAATCTATTCCTTCACCAAAATCTTCATCAACAGGTAATCGGGTGGTAAGGATCTCGAGCAAAACAACCCCATAACTATAAACGTTTCCAGGAGCTGTTACTTGCATTGTATATGCATACTCTGTTCAGAGAGAGAAAACTAGTCAATACCAAAGATACAATCTCTATAAACGAAAAAAAGGAGAACGATAAGTATGTGTTTGAATAATAGAATACCTGGGGGAATATATCCAAATGAGCCGGCAACAGCACTGATACTTGCAGTCCCTCTAGATGGATCTAGAAGCCTAGATATTTCCACTTCACTAACCAAAGGCCTGAAATTAGAATCGAGAAGCACGTTCCCCGAAGAAATGTCAAGATGGATGATGGCCACATGATGGAGGAATGCCAATCCTTCTGCAACTCCAACGGCAATGGCAAGTCTTGTTGGCCAGTCCGGTTTATATTCAGGTTCCTGGCTAGAGGTATGAAGATATTGAGCCAACGTCCCGTTGGCATAATATTGATGCAACAGAAGGACGACGTCTTCATAGATTCCAAACCCGACAGGCCTAGCTAAATTATCATGAACGAGCTTACTAAGCTTTTCGAGCTCTCTGATCATCTTACTCTGGTGATGAATTATAGTTCTGTCCATAGACTTTAGTTTCTTAACCGACAAAATCATCCCGGAAGGCATGTCTGCTCTATAGACAGTGCTGAAGGTACCAACACTAGTCTTATTAGAGTCTTTCATGACTGCTTTTACAACTGCATCAAAATCAATCGCTTGCTTTAGATTGTCAACAAAGACATTTCCCGCTAGTATCACTGGTTTGCTAGAAGTTTCCTCAATGGCAATTCCAGCTTCCTTGGCAGCTGCTTTCTCTTGATTCTCCCTCATCATGAACAGCAAAACAACCACTGTAACAGATACAAAAACTGCCAAACCAGAACCAATAACAGCCAAAACAATTCGGTAAGAAACCTTGTGACCGTAAATGCGGTGGTTATAACCATTTAGATCTCCACAACCACCACTCAAGGGATCACCACAGAGCCCTTTGTTTCCAAGAAAGCTTGAATTAGGACTTTTCTGAAATGGTGCAAAAGTAGGTATTGGTCCACTGAATCGATTGCTTGAAAAATTAACCTCTATCAAACTCTGCATGCCTTTCAACGCCGACGGAATATTCCCAGATAGCTGATTATCAGAGACATCCAAAGAAACCAACTTGTCAAGTTTTCCTAAATCCTGAGGCAATTGACCATGGAGATGATTATGACTCAAATTCAGTGAAATCTGCAAGTTCTTCATATGACCAATCTCAGAAGGGATACTTCCAATAAGTTCATTATTCCCCATTTGCAACTCAAGCAATTTTACACAGTTCCCTATCTCATGAGGTATCTCCCCTCTAATTGAGTTCTCCCCCAACAGCAAATATTGCAATCTTGAGGTATTGCATATATCCGCCGGTATCGTGCCGTTGAACTTGTTGTTGCTCAAGTCAAGCTTATTGAGATTCTTGCACTTAAGAACTGAAGTTGGAATCTCACCATAGAGGTTATTACCAGAAACAATCAGTTCCTGAAGATTGTTGAGCTCACCAAACTCAGGAGGAATAGTTCCGGAAAACTCATTAGAAGCTAAATTAAGCAGAGTGAGATTAGAGCACTTGGCAAACTCTGCCACAATTTCACCAGATAAACTGTTACTATCTGCTTCAAAATAAGTAAGACTACTGATATTCCCAACTGCTTTAGGGACGCCACCGATCAAATTGTTATTCCCAATCCTAATACTTGAAAGTCCTTTACAATTCCCAATAGACTCAGGAATAGTTCCATTCAACTTATTCTGAGTCAAAACCAGGAATTTAAGATTCCCATTAGCACAAATGCTCTCAGGAATAGTACCTTGAAGCTGATTTGAATGCAAGTTCAACAAAGAAAGCTCAGAGTTTAAGCCTAAGTTAAATGGAATATCACCACTAAACTCATTCTCATAAGCTGCAAGAACCTTAAGATTGGTCAAATTACCAACCCAAAATGGAATAGTGCCATATAAACTGTTGGTAGAAATTTGAAAATCTTGCAAATTTTCCAACCCCTTAAGCTCATTTGGTACAACTCCAGTAAGCCAATTGTTTGAAAGGTTCAATGCCTTAAGGTTTTTAAGCTTACCTAATTCACTGGGAATTGAGTTTCCAAACTTATTAAAAGACAAATCAAGATACTGAAGCATAGACAAATTCCCAAATGATAGTGGAATTGAACCTTGGAAATTATTATGAGAAAGGTCTAGCCATTTAAGTGCTTTGAGCTCAGATATTAGAGTCACATTACCTTGTAATCTAAAACCAGAAAGATCAAGTCTTTCTACCATTGAATTGTTTGAGCTGCAACTAATGCCAGCCCAAGAGCAAAAATCAGTTGTGTTCACACCCCACCCTGGTATTAATAGCTCTTTCCTAATTGCTTCCACTACATTCTGATCATTAAAAACTAACTGGAAATTCCCAAGTTGAAATCTTGATAATACCAACACTACAAACATTGTTGTTAACAAGCTCAAAAGTGCCATTTTTGGTTTTTTTTTTCCTTCAAGAAACCACCCTTTCTTCAACTTCTTATTTTTTCTCTCTAAAACAACCAAATGATGAATAAGCAAGAAGCCATTAATGAAGAAAATGGGGCTTTAGAGACAAAAAGATTGAGTCTTGAAACGCACAATAAAGCTCAAAATTGCCTTTTTGGGTTTTTTAATTTAAGAAAACACTCTTTCTTCAATTTCTCTATTCTGTTTTTTCTTCCTTTGCCCTCTAAAACAACAATCAAGAAGCCATTAATGAAGAAAAAGGGGCTTTAGAGACAAAAAAAAATTGAGTCTTGAAATGCACAAGAAAGCTCAAAATTGACATTTTGGGGTTTTTTTATATATAAGAAAACACCCTTTCTTCAATTTCTCTTCTTTTTATTTTCCCTTAGCCCTCCAAAGCAACAATCAAGAAGCCATTAACGAAGAAAAAGGGGCTTTAGAGACAAAAAGATTGAGTCTTGAAATGCTCAAGAAATGTGACTATTTGTATTTGGAGTTAGTTTTACCATTTGAGGAATCTTGAAAATGGAAAATAACCAAAAATTCTGGAAAGCCCTGAAATTTAGAAAATAAAATGTACCAACTAAGAATAACCCATGTCAGAAATGAAGAAAACAGTGTGTGTGTGTGTAGAAGAAGAAAACAAACAAACTGTCAAACACTAAAAAACAAAGGGACACAGAAAACCTGGGACTAAGCTAGAGTAGCTGAGCTGCAAACAATATTTAAGAGTATAAAAGAAACAAGTGACTAATTGTTAGTGTAGTACTAAGTTGCAGAAAAACAAAATTTGGAGTAGATTAAGGTTGCAGAGAAAAAAAAAATGGATTTTCAAAGGACAAACATGGAGCTAGACTGTGAGGAGGGTGGGGAGGGGTGGGGAATGGGTACAACGTTGATTATGTAACTGATTTTCACGGGGCCAGGTGTTTTTGTATGTGTGTGTGTGTGTGTTTTATGTCTGTTGTGTTTTTTGCTCTGTATAGAGAAAAAGAGGGAAAGTGTGTGAGGAATTTCTTAAAAAAGGTTAAAAGAGAAATCTGTGAGTAATACTAACAGAGGCATCAACTCAAGGAAGGGTAGTATATTTTACAATCATCCCATTTTGAAAGTCCACAAAAAAAAGTTAGTTCGGTGCACGAAACATACTATGTTACTCAGGATTCATGGTTAGGAGGAAAATCATACCCCAAGAGATTGTGACGTAGGCAACTTATTTTAATATAAGCATCAGTAGTTGATTTTATGTCTCAAACACGTAACTTATACCAGGTGCGAAGTTACACTCTAGTAATAGAAATTGACCACTCTTTGTCGGAAAATTACATTATATATATAGGTAAGTAATAAAAGTAATAACATATATTGAACATCCTTCGGAGAAGATTTTTTTTACTTCTTTCAAATTTAAACATCTTTGGAGAAATTTCTGACTTCGCCACTGTCTATAAGTTACACGGAGATAACTTTACCGTTATTTAAAACTCTTTTTAATATTGAAATCCAATGATTCTATTAATTTGAATTCGTGCTAGATAAGTCAATTACAGGGTAAAACTTTGCATCTTAAGAGATTCTTTCAAAAAAATTCAATTCAAATTCGAGACAAAAGAAATTTAACCATTCCACCTATGAGTGGTAGCTGACAAAAGTAGTAAAAACTCAAGGGAAGTGTCATAAGAAATGAGGAGTCATGAGTCAATGAAACTGTTTTAAGTCTACTGTAACTGTTACACATTTTTCTTCTTTTTCCAGTTAGGACAATAGTGTGCTGAGTTGTTCTTGTTTGAAATTGAGGATAAAGATGCTCAATCCTTATAACGGAATTGTAATGGTTCTGTATTATATATGGCCAAATTCATAGACAGTCCTCAACATGTACTCTTCATTATTGTTCTACTATTTAAACCTGTTGAAAATCATTTTTCTTGAGTCGAGTGTCTTTCGAAAATAACTTTTTTACTTCCACAAGATAGGGACAAGGTCCGCATAAATTTTTTCCTCCCCATATGCCATAATATGGGATTACAACGGGTATGATGTGTTGTGTTGTAAATACATAGGCAGCCCCTCAAACATAACAAGAAATTTTATTTTGGCACTTTAACTTAGTTAATAGCCTGTTTGGTCAATTTTTTCCAATCCTAGAAGCAAAAAATATATTTTTTTTTCAAAGTTGAAGTGTTTGGCCAAGCTTTTGGAAGAAAAAAAAATGATTTTGAGGAGAAGCAGAAATAGTTTTGGAGAAACATAAAAAAAATAGTTTCTCCTCAAAAATCACTTTTTGAAAAATACTTTTGAGAGAAATAAACCTAGAAATTTTTTAAAAAAATTTGACCAAACACTAATTGTTGCTCAGAGGTGCTTTTCAAATGAATTAGTCAAACATAAATTATTTCTCGCAAAAAGTACTTTTGAAAAAAAAAAAAAAATCTCTAACATAAGCTGCTTTTTTTTCAGCTTGACCAAACAATCTATAAATTCAATTTGAACACTTTATGTACACTTATAATGTGTCTTTTAAACTTTTTTATAGTAATCCATAAAAAGATTAGTACGCGAGAACTTTAAACGCATAAAGTCTATGTATTTGGCCTAGATTTCATTTCATTAATGTGGACGAATTTCATTATTTGTATTTCATTCTCTAGTGGAAGTGTCTATGGGAACACTTTATATATTGCATCAGGTAAGGTGCATACATTATTTCGGGTGAACGCGAAATATTTTGTGTATTGTACTGACCATCGCCCATTTATTCTCGGTGTATGAAAAAGTTAGACCAAACCAACTTGCTATGGGTACACACATTTTTTACAAAAAACATATGCTAGTATTACTATAGACTATAGTACTTTTATATAGCCTGTTTGGGCAAGTTTCAAAATTATTATTTTTTTTGTTCAAAAGTGATTTTTTTTAAAATTAAAGTATTTGGCCAAACTTTTAAAAAATAAAAAAAAAAGTGCTTTTGAGGAGAAGCAGAATTAATTTTGAAAAAACCGAAAAAAATAATCTCTCAAAATTACTTTTTTGAAAAGTACATTTGAGAAATATATACTTAGAAACAGTTTTTCAAAACTTGGTCAAACACTAATTGTTGTTTAGAAGTACTTTTTAAATTAATTAGTCAAACACAAACTGTTTCTCACCAAAAATAATTTTGAGAAAATCACTTTTGAGAAAAACCATTTTTCAAAAGAAACTGATTTTTACGGGCCAAACACGTTATTAGATTCAATATTTCCGAGGGGTAGGGGGCCTGGGTTGGAGTGGTGGGGGAAGAGTTTGTGAAAGGGAAATTCTAATTGACACTTTGCCAGTGTGTCAGAATAGAGCAGAGACAGTACAATAATTCTTGAAGCAGATACACCTAAAGTTGATGTTGGTAATTGATAGTCCAATGCGAGCCCAGAACCCATTTGTGGTTCTTCTGTACAAGAATGACAAAAATGTGTGTTTAAAAAAAAGATTAACATTTTATATATAGCACTCTTTTAAAGAACGCTATGTTTAAACGGAGTTTTGACCGTTAAAGTATATATATATATATATATAACGCTCTTTTCAGCCGCGCTATACCTATTTTGTGGGCCCACCAATAAGTCTCCTACGTTTAACTGATATAACAATAATTCAAATGGGTATAGCGCTCTTTAAAATAGTGTTATACCTAAAAAAAATCAGCCCACCGAGCTAGGCATTGCCTTATTTAAAGACGTTAGGATTTTACAAAAATCCATTCAAAAATATTCCTGACTCTCGTTCAAATTTTTCTTCTTGTTAAATTCTCAAGCATTTTTTCATAATTTCTGAAGAGCGAAAAGTAAGGGTTTCATTATATTGGGAGGGGGGGTGAGGTTGTGGTGGCGAATAACTCTATGAGCTATAGTTTATCTCCACAGTATCATGTTAAGTTGCTACTTACAATGAAGTACGATAGATTGGTATCGTTGTTATGTAATAAAATGAGTGTGAGGAAACGTTCGGTGAACCTTAAAGTAACCGGAAGATATCTGTATTCCGTCACTCCGCAAGGGGTTGCTTGTTACGCTGAGTTTAACATCGACGATGATGAAACTTTAAGGAATTTTTTGAGGACTCCGGATGAATACCAAGAATTTTTTGTGATAAAAATGTTGGAAATGTACGTCAAGGTCGAATACGTTCACAATAATGAGGTTGCGCATAGTATGGATAACCCTCAGTCATCGGGAGGTTATTCTGGAGCAGTTTTTGCCGGACAGGTTCCGGATGAAAGAGTTTGCCCTGATTTAAACTTATCACCACAGGCGAATGAGGAGCGAGGAAATAATTTCTCTCCTTCTTTACATAATCTACAAGACGAGTGGTAAACTTCAATTTTCCTTAGTGTTACGATGTATATTTTTGTTGTATTGAATTTGTATTAACACTGATATATTCCACAGGGGGTACCGGCCAGATATGACTTTTATAAGTTATGAACCTACACCTAGCTAGAATATGCGTAGTTCTGGTGTGTTGGATCATGGTGGTCCATCCAGGAGTCATCACCAACATGATAATGTCCATCAAGGAATGTCAACATGTTACGACTTGTAAGTGAAGTGATACAGCTATATGAAAAGTATTTATTAATTTCAGTAGCTTATTATTTTGATGTTTCTGCAGTGAAAACGAGCAAGTTGAACCACCTGTCCTCACTAAATTGCCCGAAGACGACATATTAAATCGGGATCTGGCAGATGCACAGAGTGAGGAAGAGAACAATGATTATGACAATAATGCTTATGATTCCGAAGACGACACACCCTTCCCTCGTGAGGATGGTAACGAGGAGGAAGTGAATGAAAGACCTGATTTGATGAGGGAGTATGCTCCACCCCCCGTTAGACCAAGAGTGTACGAGTCCCAAATGTCGTTTCATTCAAGGAAGATTCCCTACCTTGATAACTTGCCAAGAATGCCGGATGTGGATGCTCTCATAAAGGATTTTGATGAAATTCGGATAGCAAATGTGGGATGATTCTAGACCAAAGGTGCTGACAAAGGGCATGCTTTTCCCTGATAAAGTGCGCCTAAGCAGGGAGGCAAAAATGTACAGCGTAAAAGAGTGTCGTGAGATGACGGTATGGGAGTCAAGTCCGGATGTATACAAGGTTGTTTGTCGCATATGATTTACGGTTTGTCATTAGATGCTGCGTGCGAGCAAGAAGAACACAGGTCTATGGAACGTACCGACCGCCATCTTGATGAATGGGATTCCCGACAAAAAGTCGGGTAACGCGGCGGTACCAGGGCATATAGAGCTAAATAGTCTCCGTCTGGATCTTTGAAGGGGGAAGGGGGGCGAAATTAGGTCAGCTCGGTCGTCCCAAGTATGGACCTACGCCTCTAACCATGCTACATATGCGTCGTCCACCCTGGAACGATCATCACGTTGATAAATGTGTGGCCTATCATGTAGGCCTAGGTATATAGTGCGGACGGCCAAACTGGCGAAGTACCCGCTTTGTGGCATGATGCTCCACAATCTCGAGGCACATGAGAGGGACGAAAGTGCTCAAAATCAGTCGGTCGGCCGAGCAATAATCGGGCAGGCCACCTATCAAGTCGTCGATGTATGGCGTCCAGATGAACTATCAAATAACAACAGAAAATGTGAGTATGCGCAACACATGTGAAGCTATACCAAGTAAGTTTAAGTACACATTTACCTGTGCGCCCTCCAGCATATCCAACACATCCCTTCAAAGGGGGAGATTATGCCGAGCCTCATAATCTCATACACATCAACGTCGGAGAACCCACCTTCTTGCTAGAGGGAGAAACATAGGTGGTACATCTGGGGTAATGGTGGTACAGGTGGCTTCAACTGGAGGAACCGCTCCCAGGCCCAAACCTAACATACAAAGTTGACGTAAAGTTTAAGAAAAGTTTTGACTAGATAGAATTGGAAGGAATGAACAGAGTATTCGAATATGTTGTCACCTGTAGAAGCGGAAAAAATTCACATACGTCATGTTGGGTGCCCATGTTCGCCCAACACAGATACCTGTACAAGTAGGCGAGAATAGCAGCCCCCCCAGTTGTACTAGGGTAAATCATCTAGCAGTTAGGTTCCCCGAAGTGTTCGGGAACAAGACCTCCCCCCTCCCCCCCCCCCAAACAGAAGGAACAACAGCAACCTCGTATACCAGTTAATATGCAGATCATCTATCTCCCCGGTGATGTTAGGGTGCAATATCTCCAAATGTTGTCGAATAGCTGTCAAACTCATGCGACTGGCCCCTTAGTGTGCAGTCTCATCCTGTGGCCATAAATCAGTGAGCTGCAGCAGCATGTCCAAATACTGCCCACGCGTCATCTCTCTCATGGCCTGAGGCAGTGCAATGGGCAGTCCATCAACAAGCATCCCATATAAAAACTCCACGTCCTGCAGCGTGATGGTGGCCTTGCCAATGGGCGTGTGGAAAGTGTGTGTCCTCGATCGCCACCGCTCTATCAGGGCTGTGATCAAAGACCAATCGAGCTGCAGCCGCCCGATCTCCAAAATTCTATAGAAGCCCGTATCCTGGACTACACGGGGATGGAGATCTCTGTCCTTTCATAAAATCCCACATGCCGTCCACTCTCCCGACGCGGAGAGTCTGGGCCAGTAACCTCCCTCCCATACGTAGGCGGACCTATGATCGCCCTGTAACACTAATAGCTCATCGTAGACAGGTGCGGGATGCATAGACGGCACGTCCATGCCGTATACTGTAAATTAAACAACATTAATTGTATGTTTAATCTGTAAATTAAATAATTATTTTTTATAATTATACAATATTTAATTGGTTAATTGGTCCGGGATCCAGGCTCGATATTTGATACCCAATAGGACAAAGCCATCCTGAGTTCTTGTGTGTGTCAATTTTATTATTTTCGTAACTTTGTATGTTTGTTTTGTAAATTAAATAATTAATTTTTATCATATTTAATTGGACAAAGTATATACCTATGGATTCCAGGCTCGATATTTAAGGTCCAGTAGTACCAAGCTATCTCGAATTCTTGTGTGTGCCAATTTTGATATTTTCATAATTTTGTATGTTTGTTTTGTAAATTAAATAATTAATTTTTATCATATTTAATTGGACAGAGTATATATCTATGGGTTCCATGCTCGATATTTGAGGGCCAGTAGAACCAAGCTATCTTGAATTCTTGTGTGTGTCAATTTTAATATTTAAAAAACTGCTTTAGAAAAAACTGAAAAATATTTTCTAAAATAATGTTTTTGAAAAAAATAAAAAAACAAAAGCTGAAAATCAATTTTCTAAAGCAATTTTGTTTGGAAAAACTGAATTTTTTTTAACTAAAAACTGAAAAAAAAATAATTTTTTTTTTCCAGTTTTTACAAAAAACTGCTTTAAAAAAAGCTAAAAAGTATTTTCTAAACTAATATTTTTATAAAAACTGAAAAACAAAATATAAAGCAAATTTCTAAAGTAGTGTTTTTGTAAAAACTGAAAAAATAAATATATATATTTTTTTTCAGTTGTTAGTTAAAAATATTTCAGTTTTTTCCAGTTTTTAATTGCTTTAGAAAATTACTTTTCAGTTTTTCTTTTCAATTTTTACAAAAATATTATTTTAGAAAATATTTTTTAATTTTTTTAAAGCATTTTTCTGTAAAAACTGAAAAAAAAAATTGTTTTTTAAATTTTTAGTAAAAATGTTTTTTAGTTTTTTTTTCAGTTTTTACAAAAAAGAAATATTTTCGGGTATGGATAATGAGTCTTTTTAATTAATTAGGAGATATTTCGAATTGACCAACAAGACGATGATACGTGTCCCTCCGTTTAAATGAGGGGTATATTTGAACCCAAAATATGACTGCACGGGTATAGGTAACCCAATAGTATAACGAAGGGTATTGTTAGACCATTTTCAAAAGTAGAGAAGTTTATTCAACCCTTTGCCGTTTATTTTCAAGGTTTTCCACCCAAGTATTTATTATTCACTTTAATATACGACTGATTCAAATTCACGTCAAGAAATTCCAATTTAGAGGTAAATGTTCTTTATTAAAGACGATTTTATACCAAAGACTCGAACCTCTGACAGCTGGTCAAAGATAAAAGATTATTAATCGCTCCACCACAACTTTTGGAGGTAAAAAACTTTTGATAATCACATAATTTTCTTGCTGATGTTATTGTTTCTTGGCTTCTTCACTGTCGTTTTTCTTTTTCATGACTTTGTACATGTATGATTGAAGGACTGAATTTCCATTCACACATTTGAATTTGAAGGTGAACTGAATTATTTCACAATGTGTATGGACCTACAAATTAGGAAAAAGAGGTTTGTGGGACACATAAATAATATTCTCACAGACATGTAGGGTCTTAACATGTCTCTATGATATTAGGGGTAACCCCTCTCACAAAAAATATATATAAATGAAGTAAAATAAACACCATATATTCTTCTACACTTAATTAAAAGTTTCCCGGTATAGATTTGAAATTAAAAAACATATAAATACAATGTAGTTCCTCCTTTAATAAGTTTTATACAATACGAATTTGAATTAATCAATCCGTCCCGGGCGTACTAAACTCTGAATGGTGTCACATTTGTTTTTCAACTTTTTTATAATCATGAGGTTTGGAAAAAAAAAAAAAAAAAGAATTTCACATACATTCAGCAGAATATTTGCAGAAATCATGGAATTGGCACTTTGCATATGACAATAATGATATCTCTTTTATCATTGTCAACAGACTTTAATCATTTCATTACAGCTTTTGTAGCATATCCCTTTGCAAATTAATTAATTAATTAATTAAAATAATTAAATACTATATACATTTTCCTTATATATAAGTATACATAACTTAGAAAAAAATTACTAATCATTCAGCTTTTAAACGCCGGAACTTTTGATTAATTAGCCCCTCCTGTTAGGTTAAAGATCAGCACCAATATGCTAATCCAATTTTACAAGTTTCCTAAGATATTAAGTAATTATTAGATTAGTGTGTGGATTAATTTTTTATAATTAAATTACAACTGTACTTTAATCAGAAGAGCAGCAATTCGAAGGTTATGGATTTAAGCTCATGCAACCAAACGAATTCATGAGTATGTCAATTCATCTTTTCATTTCGGGCATATTATCAATTTTAGGCCGCGTCAGAAATTATTTACATTCGATAGCCAAAAAAATATATAAAATTTGTATATATATATATATATATATATATATATATATATATATATATATATATATATATACACACACACAAAATATATACAAATTTTATATATTTTTTCGATTATTATTTTTACATCGACTATACAGTGTCATTTTTTAAAGAGAAAAATATCAAATTTATTCGAAATTGCTTAATTTTACCTGTCATTAAATTTTTGGTAAAATAAAATTTTAATTTTGCGCTTGTCCCCTTAAACTATAATCAAATGTTGAAGGATAAATTTAAACTTAAAACTTGTTTGCTATGTCTGTACTACATAGACTAGAACAACCAAATCCCATGTTCTAAGTTTTTACTGTACTTTTTCAAAGACAAAAAGGACTAAAGACATGACTCCACTCTCAATTCTTCCCACCAATAACATGTGCAGTAGTCATGCTATATGTGGCCACTTTTGTCCTTCTCTTAATAATAATAATAATAATAATAATAATAATAATAATAATGATATTCGGGTCAACTTAGCATATTTTGACTATTTTATCGGATATTTATTATCTCCCACTAATAGAAGTATCAGGTAATTTGATCCACTAAAACTTAAACAAATGAAAAGAAATTATTTAGTATCTTTTATTTTTGCTCGGATTTGGAAATTGACCTTTTATTATATTAACCGACTTCATTGACCAATAGATCATTCGCTTCGATTTTTTAGTACTGTGCATTGTTTCTGCTTGTTGCTATTACTATTGCTATTGCTATTGCTATTGTTTTCTTCCATCGGTTTTTCAGATTCATTCATTGTTGATATCATTTTCATGGCGTTGTTGATATTTACTTGTTTCTATTCTTGCTCTCGAGTCGATGGTCTTTCGAAAACAATTTCTATATTTTCAGGATAGGGGTAATGTCTGCGTAATGTCTGCGTACACATTACCCTCGCTAGATCCCACTTGTAAAATTCTACTGGATTGTTGTTGTTGTATTGACATACTAGCCCCCACCCCCACCCCCACCCCATCCATTCTCACCCACACACACCAAAAAAGGAGAAACACAAAACAAAAAATTAAAAACTTTTCTCATAAAGCAAAAGGGATTTGACTGTGGGATCTAATATTGATTGAGATTGGGCTCTCTTTATTAGACATGAATCATAACTCTTATATCATGCACTGTCTTACTATCTAGCAAATCTTTCTAGGGTCCCCACCCCTAAAAATCAAAAGGAGAAGAACAAAAAATCCCCCTCTTTTTTCTCTATGTTCTATTTGGTTTCTACCTTTTTTCTCTTTTGGCACTATAATAGAATGACATATATAGTTGAAATTTCCCACAAATGGGTTTTGCTTTTTCTAAGTGAATTTAAAATTGGTAAATTTTACATTTGAGAACATAGCTAGGTTTTTGATTTGCTAAGCTCATTCATTAATATAAACAATTAAATTCTTTGTGGGTTGCCGGGTGTTTTACTCAAGAAACTTTAAAGTCTAGCATTATTTCCAAATAGAGAAGAATATCCTAGATTTTTTTTATTGTTTTTATTGCTATATGTTTACTAGTAAATGGATTCACTAAATGAACAAAAAAGGAAAAAAGAAAAATGAAAAGGATCAAATTAAATATGGGAACAACATTCTTGAAAGTATATTGCATCAAAAATGGGATCTTTACACAAATACACGGCGATATTTATTGTTTACTTTTTCTAGCCATATACATAGATTATACAATGATTATATATAATTATACACATATAATACATAAATTATGTGTATATTCTACCTCAACCGGCTATTTTTAGTTTAAGTAATTGAGTGTGCAGTTAATTGGGTAGAGGCCATTTATGTACAAGATTTGACTAATTTTGAGCCAAAAACAATGTCTTGGGCCAAGAAAGGCCCATCAACAAAAAACTGTAAGCCCATCAACTTTCTATTATAAGAAGATGACACAAATGCACAACTCTCGACACCCAATTGCACCTCTGTAGCCAAGAAATATGTTTTTGCAAATGTAGCCCAAATAATATAGCAACTGGTAGCCAAAATTCATAGTAGTTCTGAGTCTGAAGTTCACTTTTCAAAAATGAGATTTCAGACCTGAGATCTGATTGCATAACATTAATAGTAGTGGTTTAAACTGTCAGCTCTGAGTTTGAAGTTCACTTAGCTTTTTGGAAATAAGAAATTCAGTCCCGCCAGCTGGTTCTGAATGACCTTCCTCTCACTTCGTTCGACCTGAATTACATCCACCCTCTCACGGTTAAAATCATATCGTATAAAATTAATAATAGGCGAACTTCAGACATATAAAATTTACTTTCAAATCAAAAACAAAAACAAAAACAAAAGAAAAGAAAAAAAAAGAGAAGTGTAGCCCACTCTTGGCCTTATAGTGGTTAAAGTTCTGGTACTTTTTTAAACAACAACAATAATAATAATAACAATAAATTCAATATAATACCATAAATAGGGTCTGAGGAGAATAAAATGTACGCAGACCTTACTCTTATTTTGTGGAGGTAGAAAGACCGTTTCCGAAAGAACCCCGACTCAAAGAAAGATTTAAAAAAAAAAAAGTAACAACAAGTAGTGACAACAGCAAGATAAGGTGATAAGAAAACCGAAGCAATAGAAATACTAATACTAATGTTTTATCATTATTAGTTTAATAACATGTGCTAAGAAAAATATGTTAATCCCGGAGAAAAAAGTAACACTATATGCTCTTTTCATTTTTCATCTATGGAAACAAATGTTTTATCACTACACCGAGCTCGTCAAAACCCTGTAAGCAATGAAAATTGCCATCACCAAAATTTGATATTTGATCATAATTACATGGACAGTCCGGTGCATAGAGCATTTTGCGCTCACGCAGAATAGGGGGTTGATCATGATTAATTGATGCCAAGAAATTAGGAGTAATTTCTTGGATAAATTGATCACCAAACTCTGTGTTATTCTTGAAACCTATAGAATTTTCATGCTCCATTTTTGCTTCATAAGGATACATGTTGATCTCGGACAAGATTGAGCTGTAGCTATTGAGTTCTGTCGAATCAGTATCTTGAATAATATTGTCATTGTTGAGAGAATTCATGGACTCATCATCCTCTATCGTCAAATCTTCACTATTGTTTTCTTTCTTGCTTCGTTTATTGATGTGCTTAGCTTTGGTGTTCATATAGATCTCGCACAACACATATTTGTCCAACTACACACAGTTCAAGGGAAAAAAACAAATATCATTCTTTTTAATTATGCATTGAGTATTAATACTATATATATATATATATATATATATATATATATATACACATAGATAAACATATCCTATGCATCTCGTTTTATGTGATGGTATTTGATTAGACATGATGTTTAAGAAAGAAAGATAGTGTTTTAAAATATATGGTAACATACTAGGAATATAATATTTTTGTGGTTATAAAAACATCTCATTACGTGCAAAATAGGAAGTTAAAAAATTATGCTATTTTCAAATAAAAAAAGGTGATTTTTCTTTTAAACAAACTAAAAAAATGATAGTATCACATAAAATAAAATTGAGAAACTATAGTAAATTTCATCATTCTATGACTAAGTGAGCAACAATATGATCGTTTTAACCCAACTAGTCACCAAAAAATTATATAGTAGAAACAACTAAACAAACACACAAATAGTAAAAAAAAAAAAAAGAAGTAAAACTAAATGAGTTTAAGTTATATACATTATCCGTGCAAAGAAATTTTTACATTATTATGTCATTAAAATCTATAATCTTGAAAATAAAGCAATGTAACTTGTTATATCATATATTAGGTAACATAATAGTGTAAAAATTTGTTTACGCAGAATATATTATGCAAATGAATAAATATATTACTAACCTCTTGGTTTTCAATAGAGCTATTTGCATCAGGTAGAGAACTTTTACGATCAAGACGATATTCATGCATTTTCCACTGAGATTTTACTCCATTTTGTTCATAGAAATCAAGTGTCATTTTGTAGCCAACAATTTGGCCATTGTATGTAACCTCTGAATCAACACCTGTAGCTTTCCAATAGCCTTTTTTGCCTATCACTTGTCTATTTGGTTTTCTTCCATTTTTGTACCTTCTTTTCCTTCCAGTGAAGAAATACCAGCTATTCTCTCTTTGTTGGCTATCTGCGCAAAAGATATATGCAAATTAATTTTTTTTTTAAAGAATTGTTACTTTTGCAATAACATGCCAAATATAATCCTGGAGAGGATAGTGTGTATGCACGCCTTTCCTACCTTGTGAAGGTAGAGATGCTGTTTCCGTTAGAGCCTCGACAAAAGATTAGGATTAAGTTATATGCACCAACAACCATTGGTAAGACGAAAAATTTCGCTAAGAATGTTTGAAATTTGATATATGCCTGGGCAGTGCGCTGCACTAAGCTTTCGTTATGCGCGGTTCTGAAGAAGGGCCGGACCTCAAGAGTCTATTGTACGCAGTCTTACCCTCTATTTCTATAAACCAGTTTCCACGGCTCGAACCCATGACTTAGTTCTTGGTCACATAGCAGCAACTTTACCGGTTATACCAAGACTACCCTTCTTCTGAAATCTGATATATATAGTACGATTTTTGACTGAGAGTGTTAACTAAACTGACCACCATTTAGGGTATGTGGTAGAATGTATATATATGTGGCTCCGCCCCTGCTGACAGTAAATATATCATGACCAAAGGAAAAAATAATATTTGCAGCATATTATTTTTCGAAATACGCAACATTAATAAATTCTGTCATAAAATCGTCACAAATCTTTTAATAAGTCTATTTCAGTAAAAACATTTTAATAAGTTTAACTAGTCCACCTATTTCCCACTAAAATACTTATCCACCATATGTGAAAATTGGACTTGAGTTTATCTATCTCTCTTAATTTTATTTTGAGTATTTCTAGCAAAACAACTTTTCTTTCCCGAATGTGGTAATTAACAACCTTTTGAAACCGTGCAACTGTTTAAATTAGTTACTCCTTTTTCTTTATTATTATTAAACCCATTAACCCTAGACAATTAATATTTTAGAAAGTGTTTTTACACGTTTCAATAGTAATCTTGTTTATTATCTCTAACATCTCCATGTAAGGGTAAAAGATATTGCACCAGATAATATAATTAGGGTTTTGATAGTAATGTTTTCCCATTCGTTTTACAGTTCTAAATAAACGACATTAATTTTTCAATACCCGAAGATGTGATCTAGTGGTCAATGAAGGTGGAGAAAAAACATGAGTTCTCGGGTTCAAATTTCAACAGATATTGCACCAGATATTATAATTAGGGTTTCGCTAGTAATGTTTTTCCACATTATTTTTTACAGCTCTAAAGAAAAGAAAAGACATTAATTTTTCAACACCCGGCCCGAAGGTAAGACCTAGCGGTCAATGAAGGTGGCGGAGAACGGCCACGAGTTCTCGGGTTCAAATTTCAACATAAGCAAAAAATCAAGTATTTTCTTCTCATCTGTCCAATTCTTGGCGAGAAAAGTATGTTATCTAGTATCTTTGCTGGTAGGAGATAGTAAATACTCAGTGAAATATAGTCGAGGCTTAGCCCAGACACCACCGTCATAAAAAAAAAAGGCATAATAATTGTTGGTACGAAATAGTAGGTACCTAGTGAAATAGTCGAGGTTTAGCCCAAACACCACCGTCATTAAAAAAGTATAATAATTGATGGTACGAGATATTAGGTACCATAGTCATTAAACAAAAGATAAAACAATCGAGATAAGATAAAACAATCGAGATGCGCACAAGCTGACTCGTCTAAATACCACAAACAAAAAGAAAACAAACAAAAGGACAAACAAGAGAATATGTAAAAATTTCAGAAAAAAAGACTTACTGCAAAGTTCTTGAGGATGATGTTGATTGATATATATTTCACGAATTCTATTTCTTGGCAAAGTTTCACCATTGACTTTCTTCTTCAAGTAAAACTCAACGAGCTCACCATCTGTAGGTAAAAACCTATAACCTATTGGAATTGATTCGAAAAATTGTTCATCTGATAATATTTGATTATAATTTTCTCTATTAATCTCCATATCTGCAAATAATTAATTAGTTTAACTTCCTAACGCTCTTAAAACAAGGAGAATAATATTAAGGAAGAAGGAAAAAGACTAAGAAGATATATGATTAGTGAGCGTTTCCCATGATAAAGGATGGTGTAGTAATATTTGTACAAATATTAATGTAAATTATACTTGCAATTTTAGTATAAATTCTATTTGTGAGTTTTACATTGTCATAAAGAAAAACAAATAAGAAATAGAAGATAAAAGGATTTTTAGATATTAAAGGCAGAGAAAAATAATTTTGATGTCACAATATTGGGCGATGTTTTAGGAAAAGAATCCAAGTAGAAAGATTTAGCCTTTTAGAATTCAAACTGGATTCCTAAATTTTTGGTGGGGGTAGGGAAAGTGATAAAAATTTAGTATATATTTTTAAAATATAACGAACGTGTTTTTTTTTTTTAATTTTTATTTTATTAATATAATTTACCACTCTTATTTCTTATTCGACTATATACTGTTTCTTAAAAAGAAGATTCCAAGAACAGAAGCTTCAACAATTAGGAAAAGAAATTTCATATATCTTGCATCTACTTAAATTATAGGAATATGAGAGGCTTTTTGTTAAATTGAAAGATTTTTTTATTAATTTATTCAATTAAATTAATTTTAATTAATAAGTGAATATAAAAATGATTTTCTCTTTTCTCGCCAATTCCCAATTACTAACCAAAATAATATGAAGAAACAAAATAAGGACTATAAATAAGAAAATGCTAGGTGAAAAATCAAACTATTGGCTTGTTAAGTAGCTATCCGTATCTTTAGGCGTGATATACGGTAGAGAATCAGGAATTTGTTTCTCCTAGTCCTATATAAAATCTTAAAAAATGAAAAGAATTTTTTCTGTTAAAAATAAATAATCAAAAAATAAAGTATTTATTTTGGATTAAATCATAAAATGATTCTACATCCCCCACCGTACCCCCACCCCCTCCCAAGTGCTCATTTAGTCGGTTCAGTGGTTAAAATTATCTCAATGCTATTTGAAATGAAGAAAAAAGCCAAGTTATTACAAAAAACAATGAAATTTCATTCTGTTGATCTCGTGTTTCTGTTTCTTCTGCAAGCTCTTTTAATTCTAATTATTATACTTGATCTTTGTCTTCTCATCCTACTTCTTTTCTTAACGTTTCCTCGTTTCTAGCACAACTAACAATTTTCAATAATAACATGGTTAATAAGATAGCTAGTTTAAAAGATAAATTATTAGTAACTTTTAAAGATTTGAATCCTAAAAGATAATTAAAAAATGTCCCAAATATTTTGATTCTGTTGAAAAAAAGTTTACCTCATTCAGTAACGTATATGCACGGAAGCCCGGCACACAAAATATATCCGCAGGGTTCTATAATCTGGGGGATTTGCATTTATACTCGATTTTTGGGTCACTTTTTAACCTATACCCGTTTTGCATAAAAAAATTGCAAGCGTACCCACTTTTCGGGTAACTTCAGATATACGGGTCTGAAGTAGCAAAAAATTATGTCTGAAGTTTGAACTTCAGAATATTTTGCCTGAAGTATAGTCTTATCAAAGCAAAACTTCAGATATTTTTGCCTGAAGTTTGGCCTGACTTGCAAAGGCAATCACGCAAACTTCAGTTCAATAATTGCTGAACTTCAGCAATTTTGGCTGAAATTTTTGTTTTGTAATTGCTGAACTTCAGCATTCTAGGAGCTGAAGTTTGTTTAGTATCTGACTATCTGCTGAACTTCAGCATTTTAGGAGCTGAAGTTTGTTTAGTATTTGCTGAACTTCAGCTCCTAGAGGATGCACTTCAGTTCAATAATTGCTGAACTTCAGCAATTTTGGCTGAAATTTTTGTTTTGTAATTGCTGAACTTCAACATTCTATGAGCTGAAGTTTGTTTAGTATCTGCTGAACTTCAGCATTTTTGGAGCTGAAGTTTGTTTAGTATTTGCTGAACTTCAGCTCCTGGAGGATGCACTTCAGTTCAATAATTGCTGAACTTTAGCAATTTTGGCTGAAGTTTTTGTTTTGTAATTGCTGAACTTCATCATTCTAAGAGCTGAAGTTTGTTTAGTATCTGCTGAACTTCAGTATTTTAGGAGCTGAAGTTTGTTTAGTATTTGATGAACTTCAGCTCCTAGAGGATGCACTTTAGTTCAATAATTGCTGAACTTTAGCAATTTTGGCTGAAATTTTTGTTTTGTAATTGCTAAACTTCATCATTCTAAGAGCTGAAGTTTGTTTAGTATCTGTTGAACTCCAGCATTTTAGGAGCTGAAGTTTGTTTAGTATTTGCTGAACTTTAGCTCCTAGAGGATGCACTTCAGTGCTTGGGTCCTTTTGGGTAATATTCCAAGCAGTCAACTTGAACTTCCCGTCGTCCATCCTCATACCATGAAGGAAGGTATCAGTGGGTTCATCAAAACTTTGCCACAGTGGCTTCCCTGACAAATCATCAATTAAACCAAATTTCCTGAATCCAAGAGTTTCGCTTTATGTGAAGAAGATGCACTTGTGCCTACTTGTGTTCAGAAATATGAGTTCCTTGAAGTTGTTTAATATCACCCGAAGAAGAAGGAGGAGGAGAAGAAGAAAATGAAGGAGGAGAAAGAGGAGAAAGAGGCCTGAAATTATTTAAAAAGTGGGTACAAGTTAAAACTTTTTTAAAAAGTGGGTATAGGTTAAATGGGAGCGACCAAATAAGGCGCCCACAGTAATTTTTACCTATAATCTTGGATTGCAAATATATTCTCAACTGAATATGAATAGATATTCTCACTTTTAGAAATATCACCAAAATTATATTCACATTTTTTGCTATCATAATGCATAAAATATTAACATATGCTTCTCTCACGCGACATCAAGTTAATTCATGATAAAAGGTCATCAACCTTTAACTCGAGCATAAACACTTAAAACTGGGTAGACTCGACTTGTCCAATATCTTTGAGAAAAAGAGATCTATATTTATCGTTCAAATGTGAAGGGAGCCTTGGAGTAATAGTCAAATTGTCTCTGTGACTTATAGGTCATAGGTTCGATCCGTCGAATAAGCAATTGATGTTTTGCGTCAGGGTAACTGTTGAGATTTTAATTTTTAAGATGAAATAGTCTTAAAATGAGGGTGAATGGGAAATGGAGGGAAAATAAAATTTTTGAGTAAATTTTAAGTTTCCCTCTTGACAATGAGACATTGTCCCATATTGGAAGAGGAAAAGATTTTTGGTGGGTATATATATAATTGCTCTTCTTGTAGCTCTTAAAGAGTTAAGAAGAAAGCAAGCCTCGCGCCGTCGTCGCTCGCTCGGCTCGGCTTCGGCTACGGCTTCGGATTCGGATTCGGATTCGGTCAAATGATCGATTGATTGATTAATTTTTTGGACCAAATTTATTTGTTAATAGTAAATATTAACGTAAGATTATCCGTATTTGTAACGGATATTTTTCAATTCGTGTATTGACCATTTGGCAGCCGCCTAATGCTCTTCCCACCATGAATGTGCTTGCTCCACAAACATGAATGTGCTTGCTCCACCATGGAGGGTGGACGTTTGGTCTTCTTCAACACTAGCTGCTATATATATGTGCAGCAGATGTTGAAGAAAGACACTCAACACTCAACGCACAAGAAACAAACTGAAAATCGCTCAACATATTTGGCTATACATTGCACTGCTTCCTCTCAGCATTTCCATACGATTTTCTGAGTTTCAACTCCTTCGTTCTGCATTGTTTTAACTTCAAACAAAGCAATTGTAAGTGTGATTTGCTACCGAACTTTGTGTTCGCTGAAACACTGGGGTTTGAAGTACCGCTACACCAGTGTGTGATTCGTTCTATCCTGGGAGGAAATAATCCATTACTTTGGGTACTAGGAGGGGATTAAATTCCTTAAGGAAACACTGTGAATTCAGTGGGCTCGAATTAATTACTGTTTCATTACGTTAACTTATATTTTACAGAATTATTATTTACAAATACAGCAATATTAGCGGGAATAACAATCTTAAGGAATTTAATATTTATTTCTGTATTTGTGTTATTCTTATTATTCTGCAAACTAAAACCTTTGTGGTTTTGTGTACTCCCGTTTTAGAGAGTAAAGCATTCGTGGCATTTTGTTGGAAGATTAAAATCTACGTGATTTTTTACTCCAGTTTGAAAACGTTTGTTTGTGTCATTCTTTTACAGAAAAAATGATGACTGAAAGCGAAAACCAAGCTGTTCCGATGGTGACTGCCAACGCATCAACAAGACGAACACCGGCGTTGGCACCGGCAGAAAAACCCGAAAAATTTTCCGGGATTGATTTCAAGCAGTGGCAGCAGAAGATGTTCTTCTACTTAACTACGTTATATCTACAGAAGTTCATCAAGGAAGATGTTCCTGATCTACCAGATAAAACTCCAGATAATGAACGCTTTCTCGTGATTGAAGCGTGAAAGCATTCTGATTTTTTATGCAAGAATTATATTCTTAGCGGACTGGATGATAATCTGTATAATGTATACAGTAGCGTTGAGACGTTAAAAGAATTGTGGACTGCGCTTGAAAAGAAATATAAAACTGAAGATGCCGGGATGAAGAAATTCGTTGCCGCAAAATTTTTAGACTACAAAATGGTAGATAGCAAGTCTGTTATTACCCAAGTCCAGGAATTGCAAGTGATTATTCATGATCTACTTGCTGAAGGTCTTGTCATCAACGAAGCATTCCAAGTAGCAGCAATGATTGAGAAGTTGCCTCCGTTGTGGAAGGACTTCAAAAATTATTTGAAACACAAACGAAAGGAAATGTCCCTTGAAGATCTCATTGTTCGGTTGAGAATCGAAGAGGACAATAAAGCTGCTGAAAGGAGAGGCCGTGGAAATTCAACAATAATGGGAGCAAATATTGTTGAAGCTAACAAAAAGAGGAAGAAGGCTTCTGGTCCGAAATACAACCCAAGCAAGAAGCGGTTCAGTGGAAACTGCTACAACTGTAAGGAAAATCGGACACAAATCTACGGAGTGTCGTGCTCCGAAGAAAGACAAGAAAAGGGGTCAAGCAAACATGGTAGTAAACCATGATGATGTTGATAACTTGTGTGCCATGCTTTCTGAATGTAACTTGGTGGGAAATCCTAAACTGTGGTGGTTTGATTCAGGAGCCACTCGCCATGTTTGTGCAGTTAGAGAAGCTTTTGCTACTTATGCTCCTGCTGGACCCGGAGAGACAGTTTATATGGGAAATGCTTCAACAGCAAAAGTTGAAGGATATGGGAAGATATTTCTGAAAATGACTTCTGGCAAGGTCATGACTTTGAACAATGTCCTTCATGTTCCCGAAATGAGAAAGAATTTAGTCTCTACTGGACTTCTTGTTAAGCACGGTTTTAAGTGCATTTTTGTGTCCAACAAAGTTGTCATTAGTAAGAATGAAATATTTGTAGGAAAAGGTTACCTCACCGAGGGCCTTTTCAATCTAAATGTAATGGTTGTGGAAAATAATAATAATATTTCAGCTTCTTCTTACTTACTTGAGTCAAATGATTTATGGCATGTACGTTTGGGTCATGTCAATTATAAAACCTTGCGGAAAATGATTAACTTGGAAGTACTGCCCAAGTTTGAATGCGAAAAATCAAAATGTCAAACATGTGTGGAATCTAAGTATGTTAAACATCCTTATAAGTCAGTTGAAAGGAATTCAAATCCTTTAGACTTAATTCACACAGATATTTGTGACATGAAGTCAATACCATCTCGCGGTGGAAAGAAGTATTTCATAACTTTTATTGACGATGGTACTCGATATTGCTATGTTTACTTACTGAATAGTAAAGATGAAGCAATAGACGCATTCAGGCAATACAAAAATGAAGTTGAAACGCAACTTAACAAGAAAGTAAAAATGATAAGAAGTGATAGGGGTGGTGAATATGAATCTCCTTTTGAAGAAATATGTTTAGAATATAGAATTATTCATCAAACAACAGCCCCTTACACGCCCTAATCTAATGGGATTGCGGAAAGAAAGAATCGCATATTAAAAGAGATGATGAACGCGTTGTTGATAAGTTCTGGTTTGCCACAGAACTTGTGGGGGAAGCCATTCTTACGGCTAATCGAATATTAAATCGAGTGCCCCATAGCAAAACACAATCCATTCCATATGAAAAATGGAAAGGAAGGAAGCCCAACTTGAATTACTTTAAAGTGTGAGGGTGTTTGGCAAAAGTACAAGTTCCTAAACCCAAAAAGGTAAAGATAGGACCGAAAACCTTTGATTGTGCTTTCATAGGATATGCGACAAATAGTAAAGCATATCGATTTCTGGTTCATAAATTAGAAATTCTCGACATTCATAATAATACGGTTATAGAATTAGATAATGCTGAGTTTTTTGAAAATATATATCCGTATAAAAAGGAATGTGAGTCGTTTGGTGAAGGATCTAAACGACCTCGGGAAGAAACAAAAGAAAGTACATGTAATCAGGAGGATCCAAGACGTAGTAAACGTCAAAGAACGTCTACTTCATTTGGACCAGATTTTGTGACTTTCTTATTGGAGAATGAGCCTCAAACATTTAAAGAAGCTATGACTTCTTCAGAATCATTGTTTTGGAAAGAGGCAGTCAATAGTGAAATAGAATCCATATTGAACAACCATACATGGGAATTGGTTGATCTTCCTCCTGGAAATAAACCTTTGGGTTCTAAATGGATTTTTAAGAGAAAAATCAAAGATGATGGCACTATTGATAAATTCAAGGCAAGGCTCGTAGTCAAAGGGTATAGACAACGAGAAGGTCTAGACTACTTTGATACATACTCTCCAGTTATAAGAATTACGTCCATACGGATGTTAGTAGCATTAGCTGTAGTGTATGGTCTTGAAATTCATCAAATGGATGTTAAGACGGCCTTCTTAAATGGAGAGTTGGAGGAAGAAATTTACACAGAACAATCTGAAGGGTTTGTGGTTCCAGGTAAAGAAAAGAAGGTATGTAGACTTGTTAAGTCTCTTTACGAACTAAAACAAGCACCCAAACAATGGCATGCGAAATTTGACCAAACAATGTTGTCAAATGGTTTTAAGATAAATGAATGTGATAAATGTGTGTACATTAAAAATGTTCCAAATCACATAGTCATTGTTTGCCTATATGTGGATGATATGCTGATAATGAGTAATGACATTGCCAACATAAATGCTACTAAGCGTATGCTCAATAGCAAGTTTGATATGAAAGACTTGGGAGTTGCTGATTTAATTCTGGGAATTAAGATCCATAAGACTCCTCAAGGTCTGGCATTGTCACAATCTCATTATATTAAGACAGTACTTGAAAAATTCAAGCACTTGGGCTTTAAAGTTGCAAAGACTCCAATTGACGTGAATTTTGCATTAGCAAAGAACAAAGGCCAAAGCATATCATAATTGGATTATGCTCATGTGTTGGGATGCTTAATGTATATCATAAATTGTACACGACTAGATATAGCTTGTGCTATAAGTAAACTGAGTCGATATACGAGCAATCCAGGCCAATCTCATTGGATGGCAATGAAACGAGTTTTGGGATATTTAGAACATACCCAGAACTTTGAATTGCACTACAGTAATTTCCCTGCGGTGATTGAGGGATACTGTGATGCAAATTGGATCACCGGTTCAACTGATTCTAAGTCCACAAGTGGATATGTATTCACTATTGGTGGAGGAGCGGTATCTTGGAAGTCGTCCAAACAAACATGTATTGCCCGCTCTACAATGGAGGCTGAATTCATAGCCTTAGATAAAGCCGGTGAAGAAGCTGAATGGCTCCGGAATTTCTTGGAAGACATTCCATTTTGGCCCAAACCGTTGGCACCAATATGCATACATTGTGATAGTCAAGCGGCAATTGGAAGGGCTGGGAGCGTTATGTATAACGGTAAATCTCGTCATATACGACGAAGACATAAAACCGTTAGGCAATTACTCTCTAGAGGAATTATCACGATTGACTATGTAAAGTCAAGTGATAATGTGTCGGATCCATTTACAAAAGGCCTAACTAGAGAGGTAGTTGAGAAATCATCAAGGGGAATGGGGCTATGGCCGAGAACAAGTCATTGTGACGGTAACTCTACCTAGAAGACTGGAGATCCCAAGATCTAGGTTCAAGGAGATCAAACAAAGTCATTAATGACGGTTCAACATTGTCAAATAAAATTTTAGTCCGTTCTCGTGATGAGACAATGTTCAGTACCAAGGATAAAGTATTAAGGCTTTTTAATGATTTTTAAATTTGATACGGGGTATATCAAATCGTGTATTTACAAGATGACACGTTTAGGAATCACCTATGTAAGTGTAAAGTGTTAGTCGCTTCAAGAAGAACTTTGTAAGGCCAGTTCTCTACGCACTTATGAAACCAGGCGGTGTTCATGGCTGAAACGAACATAACAATGAGAACCAAAGACGGTTAAGGGTTGATTGTATGACTTATGGTTGTCTATGTATACACCAAAGATCGACGGTTCAAAGATATCAAATCTACCGATTGACCGAGTATATCCGACATAAGTTTACTACGGAAAGTTCAAAGGGAAACCTACTTATCCAGATATGATTAATCCTTGCTTGTAAATCACACAGTTTTTTCATGCATACTTCCGTGATATAGCCATTCCCCATTCATGTGGGGGATTGTTGAGATTTTAATTTTTAAGATGAAATAGTCTTAAAATGAGGGTGAATGGAAAATGGAGGGAAAATGAAATTTTTGAGTAAATTTTAAGTTTTTCCCTCTTGATAATGAGACATTGTCCCATATTGGAAGAGGAAAAGATTTTTGGTGGGTATATATATAATTGCTCTTCTTGTAGCTCTTAAAGAGTTAAGAAGAAAGCAAGCCTCGCGCCGTCGTCGTCGTCGCTCGCTCGGCTCGGCTTCGGCTACGGCTTCGGATTCGGATTCGGATTCGGTCAAATGATCGATTGATTGATTAATTTTTTGGACCAAATTTATTTGTTAATAGTAAATATTAACGTAAGATTATCCGCATTTGTAACGGATATTTTTTAATCCGTGTATTGACCATTTGGCAGCCGCCTAATGCTCTTCCCACCATGAATGTGCTTGCTCCACAAACATAAATGTGCTTGCTCCACAAATAAGCTAATGCTTGCTCCACCATGGAGGGTGGACGTTTGGTCTTCTTCAACACTAGCTACTATATATATGTGCAGCAGATATTGAAGAAAGACACTCAACACTCAACGCACAAGAAACAAACTGAAAATCGCTCAACATATTTGGCTATACATTGCACTGCTTCCTCTCAGCATTTCCATACGATTTTCTGAGTTTCTACTCCTTCGTTCTGCATTGTTTTAACTTCAAACAAAGCAATTGTAAGTGTGATTTGCTACCGAACTTTGTGTTCGCTGAAACACTGGGGTTTGAAGTACCGCTATACCAGTGTGTGATTCGTTCTATCCTGGGAGGAAATAATCCATTACCTTGGGTACTAGGAGGGATTAAATTCCTTAAGGAAACACTGTGAATTCAGTGGGCTCGAATTAATTACTGTTTCATTACGTTAACTTATATTTTGCAGAATTATTATTTACAAATACAGCAATATTGGCGGGTATAACAGTAACTACCTACATCCAGAGGCGGAACCAGGATTTTAACCTTATGAGTCTTGAATTTTGGGATCACGACTTCAAGTGTTAATGATTGCGTTCTAGATTTAATATTTATACATATTTTATGAATTCAAAACACCAAATACACTATTTGAGCAAAAGTTACTGGGTTCGGCCGAACCCGTAGGTAGACTTGTGCCTCCGCCCTTGCCTACATCACACCTTCTTGGAATGAAGTCCTTTCTCGGACCACAGGGGAACGCGTGATGTTTTGCGCAGCAAGGTGCGCCCCCTTTAATTTATTGTTCAAATTTAAAATTACCCTTAGATTGGATATTGGAATTCTGTCACGGGCCAATGGGACAAAAATGAGACTTTTTTCTAACGGCTGTGTGAAAAGGAATTTTTTTTTAAAATAAAAATTGAGTGCGTAGAGAACAAAATTATAATCAAGGGAGCTTATGATCGCACATGCAAGTGAAATGGGCACCGTGCCTGCCGTACCAACCGGCGTACCAAAGGGTTACAAGTTAGATTTTAGAATTTTTTTTTCTTTGTTTGTATTCAGTTAAAAAAAATAATATTAACATTCTAGAAAAAAAATCCACACAATGCAAAATTGCAAATTCTACAAAAAAAAAATTGAAATTGTTACGTGAGAAAACTCACTTTTCGGGTTTATTTCACGTAAATTTTATTCAGTGTAAAAATAACATTGCAAAAATATCTTCCGTCACATTAAAACAATTGAATTTTACCTCCTATAACAATAAAATCACTGAACTTAGACCAAATAACTAACTAAGGTAAAAGTAGCTAAATCTTTTCCACTATAACGACTTAACATACCTGTCAAATGGTTTTACTATTATAATGAATAAAGTTTTGTAATTTTACTATTATAATAAAAGTTATACTTTATGTGACAATAATAGTTTTGTAACTTTACTATTACAGTGATCAAATAAAATTTATTTTATGACTTTATTACGGTAGTGAATAAAATTTAGTGATAGCCGCCCTCCTTCGATAGAAAAAGGGAAAAATTATCAGGAGTTGAAGAACAAGAAAGGTTTACACTAATTTTTTTTTTTAATTTGAGTAAAAAGCTCCTCTATTAGTTTAATTCATATTTCAACTGTTCATTCTTTTTTCGAGGTGATTGTAAATATTAATACAACACATTGCACGTACCAATGACGAAGAGTATACATTTTATGAATTTGTTAGTATTATACTCTATACTATTCAATCTTCACCACTTGGTATATATATAATGTTATAAATAAACATTTGCTTATCACTTAATTAACAAAGGAAAAAAATGATAAGCAGAATGTATATCAGATGCTGCTTCACATGCAAATCATAAATATCAACCATAACTCAAAGGGACCCTAATTTATATTTTATACTCCCTTGCTCCGTCCCAATTTATGTGACTTCGGATTTCGAGAGTCAAAAGAATTATATTTTGATTGTAATTTTTTATGTCTTTTAAATATTTAAATTAATAATTATTGTAACTTATAGTATCTTTACGTAGTTTTCAAATATGTAAATTTTATTTCGAAAAGCTTAAAGATTCTACGTTCAAATACACGATAAAAATTAAGAAGACCGAATCTCAAAAAAACGAAAAGTATTATATAAATGGAGACTGAGGGAAATTAATAAAATTCAAACAGTATTACGCAAACATGTTCTATCAATTAATGAAAATAAATGATTAGTGAAAAGTCAGTTTGTACTTGTCTGTACAGATTCATTTCATTGGATTATCAGTTAAAGGCTAGTTAAGATCCATGTGAAGTACAAGAATAAACAAAAAGGAAGCTTCATTGAAATCTACAATTTTCAACTATTCCCAAGTGAAGCAGAGGAAATTACGGCAACCAATTAAGACTTTTAGGTAAGCCACGTTCTTGGCTTGTATTTGACTCGTTTAAGAATTTATTAATTTTTTTAATCAGGTAAAGTTTTCTTCCTATATGTCACGGGTTTGAGCAGAAAAATAGTCATTAATGCTTGCATAACGATTGACTGTCTGTATTACACCCAAGGGTGCAACCTTTCCCGAACCCTACATGAATGCAGAATGTTTTGTGTACAACGCTGCCCTTTTTTCATTTAGTATCCAAAATCATGGACAACTAATTCAAATTTGTGTCGAGTAAGCTCATCAAGAGGGTAAACGCTCTTTACCAAGAAGTTTTTCATTTCCAAGGACGAACCAAAGACCTCTAGTTAAAATAGAAATAGAAGGATTCTAACTATCTCGCCTCTAGTTAAGAGGAAGAGGTTTTCAAATATCTTACTACATTCCTTAGTGGTAAGAATTCAAGGTAAGAATTCAAGTTACATGCACTATATAATATTTTTTTTAAATTTACATTATCAGTGCAATTTAATTGAATATAACATGTTGTTATTATGTTTCTTAAATTCAAACCGAACTTCTATGCTATTGGTTGTTGTAGGTCAATAGTTAATTTGATATAATAAGAAATCACAGTCAAACCTTTGTATAATAAACTTGTTTCCAGATATTTTTTGGCTGCTACAGCGAAGTGCTATTATAAAGAATATGTATTACACACAAGATGAAAATTGAGTCCAAAAAATAATTGATCATTATAAAGAAGTGTTGTTATATATGATAATAGTCGTTATAGATATGTTTGACCGTAGTATACGGCAAGTACATAGCTCTTTTCCTAATAAAAAAATATCTAAGTTTTCAATCAAATAAAGAGGAAAATGAGACAACCCGACACATTTCACGGCTAATTTAGTGGCACTATGTAATGGCTATACACTTCTTCTTTTTCTTTTTAATCTTATCTGTACTAAACTTTTATGTTCTTTCCTTCATTACTCTTTAAATAGGACATGTTCTTGGTTTTTTCTTTTCATTCTAGTTGATACTCACTTTTTTTTTTTCTAAGCTTTTGCACTAAAATGGCTTCCCTTTTCTCTCTTTCTTTTGTACTCATTTTTTGTTTGTGCATCAGCTTTGCTTCTGCAACATCTGTTCCATATCTTGATGGTAAGTTCTACTCTTATGTAAATTCTACTTTACTTTCTTGAGTGTTATTAAAAGTGAGCAACTCTATAAAGATGAGTAGTACTTAAAAAAATTATTTTGCATTGTATAATAAGGATGCTATTGATATGTAGAGTCATTTGGTAATGTGTTATTGAACACCTTTTGCCGGTACAATATAGGCAGTCCGGTGCACAAGTCATCTCGCATTCACGCAGGGTCCGGAAAAGACCCTAAGGGATGTGATAAACAGAGGCGGACCCACGATTTGAAGGTTGTAGTGCACTTTTAGATTCAACCAACATCTGATTTGTATATAGGATATGCACTACTGATATATCGCTATTTTTTAAGGACATATACATGTATATATATGAAATTTTTGCCGAATTTTAGGGGTGTCGGTGACCCCTCTCGGTATAGCATAGGTCCGCCTCTGGTGATGAAGACAGTCTACCCTAATGCAAGCATTAGTGACTGCTTCCACATCTCGAACTTGTGACCTTGATATTACTTTTTATGCATATCAGTTAAATCTTGAACACTTTTAGCCAAATTCCTAGTTTCGCCATTGCGCTAGAAGAGTAGCAAATAGATCATGTTGTGGTTCTAGCTAACTTTTAAACCTCAGCCAAATAAGATTGCATTTGAGCATTTTTGTACTGTATGCATGGATTTAACTAGTTTGTAGGTCTATAAGTCACAGCAAAAGAAATTCTAGCTGAGAGGTGATATTGGTCTCTTTTGTAATATTTCACAGATCTATTGCAAAATGGAGACTTTGAACAAGGGCCAAAACCATCAAATATGAAGAAAACAGTGATCATTGGCAAATACTCCTTGCCCAAATGGGAAAAAAAGGGTATAGTAGAATGGGTATCCGGTGGGCCCCAGCCGGGCGGCTTTTACTTCCCGATCCCTCGTGGGGCCCACGCGGCTCGGTTAGGGAATGAGGCTTCCATCTCTCAATATGTAAAAGTGAAGCCAAACACAACATATTCCCTCACATTTGGAGCCACCAGAACTTGTGCTCAAGATGAGGTCCTTACCGTCTCAGCTGCAGGAATGTCAAGTGATCTTCCCATTCAGACACTATATAGTGCTGATGGTGGTGACACTTATGCTTGGGCTTTCAATGCAAACTCTGATCTTGTTAAGGTCACATTTCACAACCCTGGCATCCAAGAAGATCCAACCTGTGGACCACTTATAGACCATGTCGCAATCAAGGAAATGAGCCCGGCAACATATACTAAAGGTAAGTTTCAGCCCTACAATGTATTGGATTATTTGCGCCATATGGCCTTTTCTAGGCCATTTTTTAAAATCTCTCCCCTCCTTGGCGTAACTGGTAAAGTTGCTGTCATGTGACCATGAGTCAGGGTTCGAGCCGTGGAAACAGTCTCTCGTAGAAATGCAGGGTAAGACTGCGTACAATAGACCCTTGTGGTCCGGCCCTTCCCGGACTCCGCAGATAGCGGGAGCTTAGTGCACCGGGCTGCCCTTTTTTAAAATCTCTCCCCGTTTGTCCAGAGGCTAAATTTCATCTTTAAAAGTAGTTGGATGATACGTCTCACCACTAAGGGAGACTGTCTAATCGGCCAAACCAATGGTTACGACCATAGTCCTATAAACTGCGACGGAATTTAAACAATGGCCTCAAAAAAGGCCATTTGTGCAAATGCACCTACTACATTGTGAAATTCTCAGCTTAGTAGAATGGTGCATATAAAATTAGATTCTGATGCAATACCTTTTTCTTGGACAATGTATGCAGGTAACTTGGTGAAAAATGGTGGATTTGAAAATGGTCCTCATGTATTCAAGAACTTCTCGACAGGGGTGCTCGTCCTCCCTGTGAAACAAGACAAGTACTCACCAATTCCCGGATGGATGGTTCAGTTTGCAAAACCAGCAAAATACATCGACTCGAAGCATTTCTTAGTGCCTTCAGGAAGTGGAGCTGTTGAATTAATAGGAGGAAGGGAAACAGGCATTGCACAGATCGTAAGGACAGTCCCCAAACAATTCTACAACTTGACTTTCACCATTGGCGATGCCAACAATGACTGCCACGGATCAATGACAGTTCAAGCATTTGCTGGCAAGGCCAGTACAGAAGTTTCCTTTGTATCAAGTGGAAAAGGATGGTTCAAGAAAGCAAGCTTCAAGTTCCAGGCGGATACAAGTAGAACAACAATAGCTTTCTATAATCCATATTATCACACGAAGATACATGACTTCGGTCACATGTGTGGACCTGTCATCGATGATGTTAGTCTTGTTCGTGTCCGTAAATAAGCAGAAGAAAATGAGCATACTCAGAAAAGGTCAATTTCTAGACAAGTTTTAATAGGAATAGATTTTTCTCTTTTCAAGATCAAATTTGTAATACTCAAGCAAGTGAACACATGTGTGAAGAAGGGTAGTGAAATCTACCGTTATTTTTATGTTTCTTTAAGTTTTCATTCTGAACAAGAATGATATATCCAATAAAAGTAGCAACATACCTTTCTTGTTTCCATCTAGAAGTCCAAATCCGACGGTACCATCAACTTTCATCCTTTGAGCTTTTTCAAGGAGTATACCTATTTGCAAATTAAATCAAAGATGAAACTAGAGTCATGGTACTGATGAACTTGTCTGGTTAGATAGCCTACCGCGAGCAATCTGGATTAGTCGATCCCAATGGGCTACGGACGCTGGATAGTTAAACCAGCCAGGTGGTTGGCTGCATGAAATAATAGTCTGTACATACAGACTACCGGGCTCTGTTAGCAACGAGGAACCAGTACGATGTTATCTCTTTAGGACATAGCATAATCTTTACCAATACATTTGGAATGAAACTAGTACCCATCATGCCTAGATGTATTTTAGAGTACCTCTGGCTATGATATACAGATATAGATTGTTGGATCATTGGATCAGTTTCCCATTGGTACGAACCTCAGAAATATGAGATATCCTGCCTTCTCATTCTGAACTTAAGATCGGACAGCTGTCGATCCTCAGTACCTTCAGGTTCGTGAGGCAACTCATCCCCTCGGGCAATGCAAATAATTTACTGCACTTGGAAATTTCAAGTTTTTCAAGTGCAGTGAGATTTTCCAGCCACTTTGGCAATGCTGAAAAACTGGGACACCTTTCCACTCTCAGGTACTGTAGAGTAGCACTGGCACCTTCAAGCCATCGCGGCAAAGTAACTAACTGTGGCAACCCCGCAAGCACTAACATCTTAAGACTCCCGAGGCATTGAACATCTTTTGACTCCAATTCGGGTAAGCCTCCAATAACCAGTGACCGGATCATCCTAAGTCCTTCAATATCTTGCCACTCCAACAATGTAAGCTCTTCACAGTCAACGATCAACAGATTCTCCAGAGCAGTAAGGTGTTTCATCGTACTTGGGAAAAAGGTCAGTCTTGGGCAACTTATAATTGCCAATGTGCGAAGGCTAGTCAGATATTGCAGGCCTTCAGACAAAGATACGAGATTCGTGCAGCTATGAATATACAAAGAATGAAGAGATGATAAGCAGCCAATTGCTTTATCAGGAAAGCATGTTAGCTTGGTGGTTATATGCAAGTGTCTTAGGCTGATCAAATTTCCTATATCTTTAGGTAATCCTTCAAGTTGTGCACAATGAGAAACTCGAAGTGTCTGTAAGCTCAGCAACTTGTTAATCAAATCAGGTAATTTTTTAATGCTGCCATTAGAACTTATGTCAAGATATCTTAAGTACTTCAATTCGCCAACAGAGCGAGGCAGCTCATCAAAACATGAATCGCTTATATCTAGCACCCTAAGTTGAACGAATCTTGCAATGCAGTTCTCAACGAACATTGAACTCATCGTCCCTACTCCATCAACAGAGAAGGATATGGTTCTCAATGTCTGGTTATTGAGAAGGGATGCTGGCAGTTCCGCGCCTGACAAATCATAGTCAGAAAATGCCACATGCCTGGCCTCATCAGAAATGATTTGCGTGTGAGAATTTACGGTACAGAATTCAACCCCTGCTGCTGACAGTGCAAGATCATGTACAAGGTCATGCAATTTACAGAGTGAGGTAAAAACAGAACGATATTCTTCAACGCCTTGAAAAAAGGATCTCGACAATAACTCTTGGAAATATTGAATCCCAATGAGCTCAAGATCTTCTGGTTCATTAGACTTACTAATGAGACCTTCTGCTATCCACAACTGTATCAATTTATCTATTTCAATCACACAGTTCTTGGGAAATATTGAGCAGTAAGCAAGACAAACTTTGAGATTAGATGGTAATCGCTCGTAGCTCACTTTTAATGCTGTGAAAATTTTGTCATTCTGCTTTGAGTTCCACATCTGATGACTTTTAACTTCATTCCACTCCCATTCCTTAGTTTCCATATGCTACGAGGATCCTAAAATCATTAAGAGTAAGGGATTTCCCTCACACTTCTGCACTATATCTGACGCTATCCCAACGAGATTTGGATATAATACTTCTTGACCTTGTTCAAAGGCCTTTCTCAAGAACAAAGTCAGACAATCTTCACTTAATAAACCATTCAAACAGTATGCAGGAACCGTCCCCATTATTGAAGCTACTGCCTCATTCCGTGTAGTCACAAGAATCTTGCTTCCACAAGCACCCACCATCAACAATTTCTTCAATTCATCCCACTTCATTGGGTCCTCATTCCACACATCATCTAAAACAAGCAACAATTTCTTTTCATACAAAGTCTCACGAACGAGATTCTGCAGTTCATTCATATCAAGATTCTCGCATAAATCATCTCTAACTGAATTCACAATTTGTTCCAATAATTTCTCTACTTTAAACACGCGAGACACACGAACCCACACACGCAATTGGAAATGACTAACTACCCTTGGATCATTATACACCAATGTAGCAAGAGTAGTTTTTCCAACGCCTCCAACTCCAACAACTGGAAATACAAAAAGGGTTGTTTCATTTCCTGATTTTATAAGCATTTCAACAACATTATCTCTATCAAAGTCCCTTCCCACAACACCAGAGTAATGCAAACATGCACGTGTATGCGTAAGCACTCTTGTTCTGTGAGGATTATGATAGCCCCCAAATCCAATCACCATCATTGAAAACTTTCTGTACTTACCTATCTTATGCAGTTTCTTAATCAGCTTTCGAATTTCAAGACACATTCGAATTCTGTAGGCAAGAGTGTTTGATCTACAGAAGAAAAAACCATGTACCTTTTGAAGAGACCAAATTTCATACTCTTCAATCACATGTTCAGCATCGTAAAAGGCGAGCTTTAGCATCTCAGCTACCTGATGACCAAAACGATCGTTACGTTCTGAATCTCTAACAAAGAGATCCAGTTTTCTGAGTTGGGAATGCATATTCAAAGCCCTTGCAATGCCAACAACAGAATACAGTTTCATTAGAAGCATATCTGATAGAACATTTATATCCATGTTGATGGAAGGGAAAGTTGCAGATTTTTTAAGCTGATACATAGAGAAAAATTGGTTCTTGGTTTGCAGCAGAGGAAATAAAGGAAGTACAAAACTTTATAATTTGCAGATATGGCTGGAAAATCTGCTTTCTTAGTTGACCTTTATTGATTGAATGTTGACTTAGAGAAATAATTTCTAAGTTCCACTACTCCAACTATTGAACTTTCATTACTTGAATTACATTCATATTTAGGATTTTCAAACTTAGATAAGTTTTTGAATAAAACATGAATTTTGATATTTAGAGATCAATATAATTTTGACTGGAGTGTATTTGATATTAATAACTTATAATCAGGTTGTTGTACGTTCTTAGGCTGCTGGTACTATCTTTCTGGCCTTCATTGTTGTTACTGTTCTATTGTCTCTTGTCATCTTCTTGAACCGAGTGTCTATCTGAAACAACCTCTCTACCTCCAGGTTAGGGGTAAGATCTGCATAACACTACCCTCTTCAGAGTTCAGACCCCACTTGTGGGATTATATTGGGTTGTTGTTGTTGTTGAACACCTAAACATTTTGTAGCACCAAATTCCTTTTGTCTTGCTATTCATTTCATTTGATTCCTCTCTATGAATAGAGCCTCGGATAATATTAGTTTGAAGGAATACGATGGAAAGGATAGAAAAAAGGAAAAAGACGGATCGGGAGAAAATTTTTACTCTCACCTGATATTTACACCAAACCAATAAATTGTGTCGTTTACTGTTAACATTGTGTGCTGGTAAGTTTTTCACGTAAAGTGAGAGTGTGCGCGCGTAGGCATGTGTTCTTTGATGGATTTTGTATCTTTCTAACCAATCAACATCTTGGAGTGAAAAGTAAAAAAGAGACAACCACAATACTGGACATATTTCACAGTATAAAATAATGATGTATAATTAAAATTTATCTAAAATGTTAACAAACTATTCACATGTTATCAAGCAAAGTTGAGAGAGAAGGTTTAAGATTGACTAAAATGGTAACATGAAATTCATGCATAGTGTTTTACACAAGTAATTAAATTTCTACTATAGTTTTTTTTCATCTAAAAGAGAACATGGTCTTTAAGTAGGTCCTGGAGCTGTCATCTGTAAACTCCCATGTGTTTGTGAGACATCCACCATAAATTGGATGCATTCATCTCACCTACAACAATTGGTTATTTACTCCTTGAAGTTGTGATCTCTTAACTCCCATGTGATATGGGACATCCATCATAAATTTGACATATTCATCTCACCTACATCAAAAATTAATGAGTTAGGTTGCATTGGAGTCAGAGGACTAACATCGTTATGGAAATGTATCAATAACCTGTTAGTAATAGGTTCAATATTTGATATATGATGTGAGAAATCAGCATAGTTCAGTCGCTAATGCAGACAAGATAGTAATTCGTTATTCTTAACAATAGGTCTTGGAGACTTTTTGGTTCATCATGTTATTGCTCTTGGTGTTGCTTCGGTTATTTTATTTTTTGACTATCGTTACTGCTTCTCTTTACGTGGATTCTTTTCTTTATATGTTTCTCTTGAGCTGAGGGTCTATCGGAATCAACCTCTCTACCTTCACAAGGTAGGGATAAGGTCTGCGTACACACTAACCTCCCCATACCACACCTATGGGACCACACTAGGTTTTTTTTTTTTTTGTTGTTGTTATGATATTGCTCTTGGTTTACATACAACTACATTGGTCTTAGTAAAAGTTGGTTTAGATGCACATGGTTGAGATGTAATTGTGGAAGTGGCAAATGAACTCAAGAGAAAACACAGCATAACAGACAAAGCTCGTTAACAGACATTCAAGAACTTGGTTTCATATGCGAATATGGCTTCAGGTGTACTTTTTTTCTTCCATTTTGTGTGTGTGTGTGTGTGAGAGAGAGAGAGAGAGAGGCACAGATCATTAAGGAAAATGGGCACTTGAGGGATAATCAGAAAGCATTTTGGCTCTATGTAACCACTAACCATAAGAATTTCATATTCAGTCATGTAACCTTCAAACTCAAAACTGTAGTAGTTCATTCAAAACACTATTACAAGAAGCAATTCATCATGTTGTTTGAAGCATCTAGTAACGAGCCTCGATATCCTCTAGGAAGCCAGTAAGTTACCAGGCCATAAGGTCGATTTTGGGTCATTCCCTGTGGTGCATTTTATCACTTGAGATAGTTCTTAATAAAGAGCAATCAGTATAACATATTGAATTAAACAAACTAAAATTTAACTCCGTCTGTGTGAGCTTGCTCACTTTGACCTTCACAAACCAGATAAAGGTGGAGGGTTGCAGTAGGTTGACAACCAGCATAAAACTAATCATTTTTTTTTACGAATTCTCATAATTCAGACAAAAATCTTTTGGAAAAAATTGTAGCCCATCGAAGGGACTATTATGACAAATTCATCGAAGGGCATTGAAAATTCTTTGATTCTGGAACCTATACTAGTCAACAAAGAGATAAAGAGTACTAGACTAAGCAATAAAGTATATACATGAATAAAGTTCAAATTTCAATTTTAAGACCTTTTGCTCGGGTTTTTTGCGCTCTAATGGGGTGGGAGGAGAAAGGAATCAAGGAAGAATAAAAGAAAGTTGTACCTCACTGTATATTCTGATATCATTAAGATGAATTTCTTGGATGTGAGCTATCTTTGACCAATCCTCTCCAGTATCCTTTTCACATCTTCTAGTTAATCCAGGGCACTTCTGGATTTTCAGCATCCTCAATGTAGTAAGAGAACTCATGCAATCCGGCAGAGATGACAATTTTGGACATCCTGTAATCTCAAGCTTCTCGAGGGCTGTGACATTCTCCAGCCAAGCAGGCAATGCAACAAAGCTTGGACAAGTCGAGATGCGAATGAATTTTAGACTATTAGAATCCCCTTTCAACCACTCGGGCAAATCCACCAAATGTGGAAGTCCTCCTATCACAAGTGACCGCATTCGCTTTAGGCCCTGAATATCTTGCCAGTCGGACAACATAAGCGCTTCACAATTGACAATCATAAAGCTCTCTAAGGCTGACAATAGAACTATGCCCCTTGGCAAAGAAGTCAACCTCGGACAATCACCGATCACTAGAGTCCTTAGTTTTGTGAGCTTCTGTATTCCTTCAAATAGTGATACAAGATTTTCACATCCAAATATTGATAAGGATTGAAGAAGAGCCAAGGATCCCAATGCTTTCTCTGGCAAATTCTGCTCTTTGGTTGTCAAGTACAGATGTCTTAGACTGACCAAATTTCCCAGCTCCCTTGGCAATTTCTGAAGTTTCGTGCAAAGAACAAGCCGCAAAGTTTGCAGATTCGGCAACTTGCAAATGTTAGTGGGAAGTATCTGGATGTTGTTGTTGCCACTAAAATCAATGTACCTTAGATGCTTCATGTTTCCAATGGAATCTGGCAACGTCTCAAGCCTTGAATGGCGTAAATCTAATACACGCAAGTACTTGAATCTTGAAATGCATTTACCAACCAAAAGAGCAGCATACCTTTCAAATCCTTCAGACGGAGCAAAAACAGTTCGAATTCTGTTCTGTTTGCACAAAATTTCTGGAATGCTTTTCTCTGCAGGACTATAACTGAAAAGCGTTACATGACGAACCTTCTCAGTAATACTATCAGTATTGTTTTTTATGACACAACAATCGGTTTGCGCAACTAGTACTGCAAGGTCATGCACAAGATCATGCATTTTAAACGTTATGAATGAGTCGTATGCTTCAACCTCTTCAAAAAGAGATCTCGAACACAACTCTTTCACGTAGCGGACACCATCATCTTCCAACTCTTGGCTTTCATTAGAAGAATGTATCAGCCCTTGCGCCAACCACAATTGAATCAGCATGATGCTCGCGATTTCTTGACCCTTGGGAAATATTGAACAGTAAGCAAAGCACTGCTTCAAGTAATACGGCAACTGATTGTAGCTTAACCTTAGTGCAGGTAAGATATCATCATTAGCCTGCTTTAGTTTCCATATCTCATCATCTCTCACTTTTAACCATTCCCTTTCATCAGTTATCGCATATAACATACTACCTAGAGTCTTCACTGCCAAAGGCACTCCTTTGCATTTCTTTACAATATCTTCTCCAATTTTAGTTAGGTTCGGAAAATGTCTCTCTTGTCCATTTCTAAACGCCCATTTCAGAAACAAAGAGAAGCAATCCTCATGTGGTAGTTCTTTCAAGCTGTATGTAACAACAGATTCCATCATCGAGGCAATATAATCACTACGAGTGGTTACAACAACCTTGCTTCCACGCGCTCCAATCATCAACAAACTTCTCAATTCTAACCACTTTGAACGGTCCCGACTCCAAACATCATCAATGATGAGTAAAAATCTCTTCGCACGCAAAGCATCTTGAAGCGAAGAGTGCACTTGTTCAACGTTAAAGTTATCACACGATACACCACTTGCCAAATTAACAATGTTCCTAGCCAACTTTATGACATCGATGTCCTGTGAGGCACATAACCAAATTCTCAAAGGAAAGTGCTTTACTACCCTCTCATCTCTGTACACTAATTTAGCAAGTGTGGTTTTCCCCACACCTCCAATTCCAACAATTGAAACCACAGAGAGACACTCATCAAAACCATTTTCTTGCATTAGAACTTCAACAATCTCTTCAATCTCATTCCTCCTTCCAACAACATCAGATGGAAGTATAAAGGAATATGTCAAATCCCTTTTCATTTCTAAGGCAATAGTTTTCTCAGATAAGTGGAATTTAGCTTTATCAGCTGCAATACTATCTAATCTCCCCCTTATTTCTTTTATCTTATAACTCATTTTGTATCTAAAAAGCAGTATTTTAAAGGGTGAGAGTAAAAAACCAACCTTGGATTTAAACCTTTGCCTTTGTTGACCATAAGTCTGAATTTCATCAAGAAAATCATCAGCATCATAAAGAACATCTTTAAGTTCCTCAAGCCAATTTGTCAACTCATGATTCTTGATTTGTTGCTCTTCAGCATCCAAGAGTACATCTCTAATTGTAAGTAAGGTTTTCTTTAGTTTGTTAAGCTCATTTTTAACACCCCAAATTAAGTAAAATTCTTGAAGTGCATGTGATCCTAGTTTTCCTAAGATTGAGTTTGCAATGTTGAAGAGAAAAGATTCTGCTGCCATAGTCTTTCAGAAGGTGTGAAAAGGTAAAGGGAAGAAAATTTTGGCAGTGTGAAAATCTAGCTAGGAAAAAAGCTGGATAGAGGAAGTTTGCTGTTCCTATGACTTTGTAACAACTGAGAAGGAACAAGGAAAATGAGTTGGATTTAATGGACCCCCCCACCCCCATTATGCCATTATGATGTTGTTGTATTCGAAATGGATCAATTATAACTTATTTTTTAAATTTCAGTTAAAAAATGATGCCTTTGTATTATTCGAAATGGATCAATTATAACACTGTTTAAATTTGAGCCCACCAATGACCCTGCCATTAAAGAATGAGTCTAATACTGCTATTTCTCTCAGTTAGTAATGATTAGGGGTATAAAATGAATATTTAAAAATCGACAGAACCGTGCCGAACCAATTTTTAGGTTTCTTTTAATAAACCGTAGGTTTTTATATAAATCTATAACAGTACCGATAATTAGGGTATGTTTTTTATTTTATAAAAATAAACCGAAAAAATATCGAACCGTACCGAATAAATATACATGTGAAACATATATTTATATATTAAGTTTAAAAATAATAATGTATTAAAATTTGTACATTATTTATATTAATACATTATTATTTATAAATATAAATATTAGACTCATTCTTTAACGGCATGGTCATTAGTGGGCTCAAATTTTAAACTTATTCGACCCATTCTTTATAAATATTAGACCCATTATCATTTTTAA
The DNA here is from genome assembly GCF_000390325.3 of Nicotiana tomentosiformis. Lineage (NCBI taxonomy): Eukaryota > Viridiplantae > Streptophyta > Magnoliopsida > Solanales > Solanaceae > Nicotiana > Nicotiana tomentosiformis. The sequence goes on along the minus strand of NC_090815.1, from coordinate 4,557,149 downwards.
ACATAATATATAAATATCGAACCGTACCGAATAAATTTACATGTAAAACATATATTTATACTGGGTCTAATAATAGGTCCGATATATTTACATGTGAAACATATATTCACATGTAAATTTATTCGATACGGTTCAATATTTTTTCGATTTATTTTTATAAAATAAAAAACTTACCCTAATTATCGGTACGGTTATAGATTTATATAAAAACCTACGGTTTTATTAAAAGAAACTTAAAAATTGGTTCGGCACGGTTCTGTCGGTTTTTAAATATCCATTTTACATCCCTAATCATTACTAACTGAGAGAAATAGCAGTATTAGACCCATTCTTTAATGGCAAGGTCATTGGTGGACTCAAATTTAAACGAGGGTTATAATTGATCCATTTCGAATAACACAATGGCATTATTAGACCTGTTCTATAACGGCAAGGTCATTTTTGGACTCAAGTTTAAACGGAGGTTATAATTGATCCATTTCGAATACCACAAGGTCATTTTTGAGCCTTTTTCCTTTAAAATATACCAGATATATTTAAAGATTAGTCAATTTTGCTCAAATTTCAGGACACGAATTCTAGACTTTAAATCTCAAAGTTAAAACTTTAGGACATCGTGTCTTAAAGTTCAAAAATTATGTCTAGAAGTTCGAATCTTATGTCCTGAATTTTAAATCAGTAGTTCAGATTTCAAATTAGCAGCTCAATCCTGAATTTTCAAATTTATACTACTTAGTACTGAAGTTCGGATGAATTAGCTAATTTTAAAATAAATTATAAAATATAAATATATTTTAAATAGCGAGTTTAAAAGCGTGAATCACTACACTTAACCGTTGGAGTGAGGCATGGGAGTTGACTACTTAGCGAGTTTAAAAGCGGTGAAGGTGAAGCTCCCCACCTGTTTGTGAAATGTCCTCTGAGAGCGAAGGGCCTCTAAAACAACTGGCAAGCATGTCAAGTTTGCACCACTTCTGCCATTGTAATAAACATTGCCAATTAGCAATATAAAAATGTTGCTACAGTGACATATTAGTTAGTTCAAAGTCAAGTCAACACTAAAAAGTTTGTCCTCTTTTTCTTTTTCCCCAAACTTGTTGATGCGAAGAAACTTCCTAGTTTGTTGATTATGACTTAATTTCATTCCCTAGAAGTCAACAAGAAGCAAACGCTCTTCAGTTCTCACAAGGATATCCTATAGTCCAATAAAGTACCAATCTTTGCACTTATTAATTAGTTTGTACTTCCTTTACTTTCTCTGCTAAAAGATAGTGGTAAACCAAGAACCAATCTTTATCTATGTATAATCTTCAAGAATCTGCAACTTTCCATTCCATCACCATGGATATGAAGGTACTAGTTGATATGCTTCTAGTGAAATTGTACACTGTTGTTGACATCGCAAGGTCTTTGAAAATGCATTCCCAACTCAAAAAACTAGAGCTCTTTGTTAGAGTCACAGAATCTGATGATCACTTTGATCATCAGGTAGCTGAGATGCTAAAGCCTGCTTTTTACGAAGCTGAACAAGTGATTGAAGAGTATGAAATTTGCTCTTTGCAAAACCAGTTGCTTTCCAATTCGACATCAGCAAAGGTGTGTGCTTTTTACTTCTCTAGATCAAACCCTTTTGCCTATAGGATTCGATTGTGTCTTGTAATGCGAAAGCTCATTAAGATGTTGGATAAGATAGGTAGGAACCGAGTGTTTTTTAAGAGAATGGCATGTGGTGGCTTTCCTAGTCCTCACAGAGCAAGGGGGCTTACGCATACACGTGCGCATGTGCATGACTCTGGTGTTGTGGGGAGGGACTTTGATAGAGATATTGTCGTTGAAACACTTTTAAAATCAGGAGATGAAGCAGCCCTTTTTGTATTTCCTGTTGTGGGATTTGGAGGTATTGGGAAAACTACTCTTGCGAAACTGGTGTATAATGATCCAAGGATAGTTAGTCATTTTCAGCTGCGTGTGTGGGTTCGTGTGTCTCGTGTGTTTCAGGTAGAGAAATTATTGGAACAAATTGTGAATTCAGTTAGAGAAGATTTGTGTGAGAATGATGATATGAATGAACTGCAGACTCTCGTTCGTGAGACTTTGTATGAAAAGAAGTATATGATTGTTCTAGATGATGTGTGGAATGAGGATCCAGTGAAGTGGGATGAATTGAATAAGTTGTTGATGGTGGGTGCTTGTGGAAGCAAGATTCTTGTAACTACGCGGAATGAGGCAGTAGCTTCGATAATGGGGACGGTTCCTGCATACTGTTTGAAGGGTTTATCAAGTGAAGATTGTCTGACTTTGTTCTTGAGTAAGGCCTTTGAAGAAGGTCAAGAAGTACTATATCCAAATCTTGTTGGGATTGCATCAGATATAGTGCAGAAGTGTGAGGGAAATCCCTTACTCTTAATGCTTTTAGGATCTTCATTACACATGGAAACTAAGGAATGGGAGTGGCATGAAGTTAAAAATCATGAGATGTGGAACTCAAATCAGAATGACAATATTTCACCTGCACTAATCGTAAGCTATGAGCGATTGCCATCTAATCTCAAAGTTTGTCTTGCTTACTGCTCAATATTACCCAAGGACTGTGTGATTGAAATAGATAAATTGATACAATTGTGGGTAGCAGAAGGTCTCGTGAATCAGCCTAATGGATCCGAAGATCTTGAACACATTGGGATTCAATATTTCCAAGAGTTATTGTCGAGATCCTTTTTTCAAGAAGTTGAAGAATATCGTTCTGTTATTACCTCACTCTGTAAATTGCATGACTTTGTACATGATCTTGCACTGTCAGCAGCAGGGGTTGAATTCTGTACGGTAAATTCTCACACACACAACATTTCTGATGAGGTCAGACATGTGGCATTTTCTGACTATGATTTGTCAGGCAAGGAACTGCCAGCATCCCTTCTCAATAACCAGACATTGAGGACCATATCCTTCTCTGTTGATGGAGTAGGTCCGATGAGTACAATGTTTGTTGAAAACTGCATAGCAAGATTCATGCAACTTAGGGTGCTAGATATAAGTGATTCATGTTTTGATGAGCTGCCTCGCTCTGTTGGAGAATTGAAGTACTTAAGATATCTTGACATAAGCTCCAATGGCAGCATTAAAGAATTACCTGATTCGATTAACAAGCTGCTGAGCTTACAAACACTTCGAGTTTCTCATTGTCCACAACTTGAAGAGCTACCTAAAGATATAGGAAATTTGATCAGCTTAAGACACTTGCATATAACCACCAAGCAATCAAGTTTTCCTGATAAAGCAATTGGCTGCTTATCATCTCTTCGTTCTTTGTATATTCATAGCTGCACGAATCTTATATCTTTGTCTGAAGGCCTGCAGTATCTTACTAGCCTTCGCACATTGGCAATTATCGGTTGCCCAAGACTGACCTTTTTCCCAAGTGCTATGAAATACCTTACTGCTTTGGAGAATCTGTTGATCGTTGACTGTAAAGAGCTTACATTGTTGGAGTGGCAAGATATCGAAGGACTTACGATGATCCGGTCAATGGTTATTGGAGGCTTACCCGGATTGGAGTCAAAAGATGTCCAATGCCTCGGGAACCTTAAGATGTTGGTGCTCGCTGGATTACCACAATTAGTTAGCTTGCCCCGATGGCTTGAAGGCTCCAGTGCTACTCTACAATACCTGAGGGTCGAACGATGCCCCAACTTTTCAGCATTGCCAAAGTGGCTGGAAAATCTCATCGCACTTGAAAAACTTGAAATTTCCAAGTGCCATAAAGTATCTTCATTGCCCGAGGGGATGAGTTGCCTCACGAAGCTGAAGGTACTTAGGATCGATAACTGATTGATCTTGAGTTCAGAATGCTAAGGTAGGATATCTCATATTTCTGAGGCTCAAATCAATGGAAAACAGATCCAATTATCCAAATAGTCTATATATAGGTTACAGGTTTGAGCCGTGAAATCAGCCACTTATGCCTGCGTCAGGGCAGACTGCCTACTTCACATCTCCTTGGGGTGCGGCCCTTTCCCCGGCATTGCGTGAACGCGAGATGCTTTGTGCACCGAACTGCCCTTTTTTATAGTCTATGTACATATGGTCCCTCGTTTTGGTTCCTTCATGCCTTGGTTGGTTATCATGTTCTTCTTTCTCAATTTCCACTATCTTCAGCTTTTTCCTATCTGCTTGTTCCAATGTCTTGATTGTGTTGATTGTTATGTGGCACTCTAACTGCTTTATTTTATGGGAAAACAAGCTACATTTCTGGTGTAACTTCAAATGTAGTTCTAAAGAAAGGAGAAGTTTTTAGTTTTAAACTCATGGATATTTATGTACTGATTTTTCTATTTTGTACTGAATTAATATTACGCCCTGAGTAGCAACTTTTTTGTCTATATGTAAAGCACGTGGAGTCGATAACAAATAGAGGTAATTTTATGGATAATCACTCTAATTTTTATTTTATTATATCAAAGTTATTGGACTATTTTTGTAAAGAAAAAGTTGCTCAATTTTACCTGAGTATCATAAAAAGCTTACCAAAAAGTCATTCAACTTTGCATAAATATCATATCAAGTGTCTACTTTGTTTCCACCTATTAACTTTACTAGGTGAGCAGCCCGTGCTGAGCACCGCCCAACCAACATAGCCGATATTTTTTTTTTGGGTAAGTTACACATGTAGTTGGTCAGCCAAAAGTAATTACATCGGATATATATATATATATATATATATATATATATATCAAGTGTCTACTTTGTTTCCACCTATTAACTTTACTAGGTGAGCAGCCCGTGCTGAGCACCGCCCAACCAATCTAGCCGATATTTTTTTTTTGGGTAAGTTACACATGTAGTTGGTCAGCCAAAAGTAATTACATCGGTATATATATATATATATATATATATATATATATATATATATATATATATATATTACGTATTAATATAAAAAATAATAAATTTTGTCGGCTATTATTTTTGGGAATGACTATTACGTTGTAGTTTTCCCTATTTTTGTTCTTCCTTTCTTCCATTTTCAGTGTGTTCTTAACATTCTTTTTTGCATCTATCGATTTCACAAATGTATTCATTCAAACAAAGAAAAGATATAATGGAATAAAACTGTGCGGTTTGCAGAATTAACCAAACTCATCATGCTAAATCAACAAAAACTCCATCCTAGACTACCTAGAAAAATTGGAATGGTGATGATTGCAGCTAGTAGGGCTTCTCTCTTGATGAAACCTCACTTCAAAAGGTTCACCTTCATTTGGAAATGGCGATTTGTCCTTCTGTAATTCCCTTGGATTAGTCATTTGTTCCTTCAACTCAAGGATTGTCCTATCCAACTGCTTCAGATGCAAAACTTCACCAGATAAAGCCCCTACATGCAATGACCCAAAATGTTATCTTTAAATTTAATAATTAATTATATGTTCTAAGACCTCGAAAAGTACTATTTTATAAATCCTCGACTTGCGTGCGCAGTTCGTAAAATTTTTCGAAAAGTTTTCAGGTGAAAAATGGATCAAAATGTGAATTAGATGTCTAAAACATAACTGAGTTGACTTTGATCAACATTTTGAGGAAACAGACTCGGATCAGTATTTTGACAGTTCCTATAGGTCCGTATCATGAATTGGGACTTGGGCGTATGCCCGGAATCAAATTCCGAGGTCCCTAGCCCGAGATATGGAATTTTGATGAAAAATTTAAAGTTTAAGTTCAAATAGTGACCGGATGTCGAATTATGTGTAAATGACCCCGGAATAGAATTTTGATGATTCCAACAGCTCCGTATGGTGATTTTGGACCTAGGAGCGTGATCGAAATTTTATTTGGAAGTCCGTAGTGGAAGTAGGTTTGAAATGCCGAAAGTTGAATTTTTGGGAAGTTTGACCGAGGGGTTGACTTTTTGATATCGGGGTCAAAATCTGATTCTGAAAATTTTTATAGCTCCGTTATGTCATTTATGACTTGCTTACAAAATTTGAGGTCAATCGGACTTGATTTGATAGGTTCTGGTGTTGTTTGTGATTCGTGATTTTAGCGTTGTTTGATATGATTTGAGGTTTCAAATAAGTTCATATGATGTTTTAGAACTTGTTGACTGTATCGAATTAATTATGACTAGATACGAGTCGATCGGAGTCGGAAAATCGAGGAAAAAGCATAATACTTGGTTAAATTTGAGCAAATCGAGGTAAGTGACTTGTGTAACCTTGTGTGAGGGAAATTTCTCCTAGAATTGATATTAATGTGATTATTAAAATGTGTTGAAAGTCGTGTACACGAGGTGACGAGTATGTACACGGGCTAAATGTGAAAGATTATATTTTTAAATTGTGTAGATCATTGTTGTGCATTTATTAAATTATTTTATCTTGTTATATTCTTCATCATTGATCTGAGATATAATTTTAAATTTGTTTGACCTTTTCCTGCTAATTATTTTACCTGTTTAATTGAAACTTAGTTTCTTTTATACTGTGCATTATTTGAAGGTTGATTTTTTTTTAAATTAAATATTATTAATATGAAGTATTTGACATTTTAAAATTTGATATTGAAGCAACGTATTAAAAATTTGAAATATTATTTTCCTGAATTATTTATTCTTGAATATTTTCGTAAGATTTTTTTGGTACTCATTGTGATGGAGCCGTGAGCTCTTTATTGTGAAAAAAATATTATTGTTGGATTATTCTAGCATGAGCCGTGAGCTCTTTATTATTGAAAAATATTGTTGTTGATTTATTATGGAAAATTGAAATATTGGGCACTTGAGGTGCAAATTATGATATATTGTGATATTAATACGCATGCGGTGGTATAAGGTCTGGGTATTGAAACGCATGCGGTGAGATAAGGGTGGCTTGATACGCGTGGCTAGTAAGGGTGACTACTAGAAGTCATGCGGTGTGATAAAGGTGGCTAAAACACGGGATGCTATTTCGGGAAAATTATTTTCTTTAAATAAATCGTGAAGACTCCCGCGTTGATATAAGGAAATGAGATATTGTGAAATATTTATAATTTGGGACTACGAGGCGGTACCTCGATAGTGCCTTTGTTGATATTGATTTATGGCCATAGTTGCCTTCGATTAATTGTTGTGATTTTCATAAAGTTGAAAGAAATTCTGTTTTGATTCCACGAGATATTATTTGCAATTATTTGGTGTCATTAAATGTGACATACTATTTGATTCATTTCCATAGTCATTTTATCTTATTAAATTGTTTAAACATTTTTTCATGTCATTATCTACTCTCCAGTAGGGCCTGACCTGACCTCGTCACTACTCTACTGAGGTTAGGCTTGGCACTTACTGGGTACCGCTGTGGTGTACTCATACTACGCTTCTACACATCTTTTTGTGCAGATCCAGGTACATCTTACCAGTCTAGACGTCAGTGAGTTACCTGCGCACGGAGACTTCGAGGTATATCTGCCAGCGTCCGCAGACTCCGGAGTCCCCTTCTATCATTTATTATTTCTTCCTTATTTGTCTTTAGATCTTGATACATAGAAACATTGAGAATAAATTTTTAGAAGCTTGTGACTTATTTCTACCGGGTTTTGGGAGTTGTAATCATTTGAATTGTAGTTTATTTATTTTCAGATATTTATGATTATTCCGCATTGATAGGCTTACCTAGTTTTAGAGACTAGGTGCCATCACGACCTCCTACGGAGGAAATTTGGGGTCGTGACACTACATCAGCTATCACTTTCTGCATCAATTCACGTAGGTCACCTGGTTCTTCAATTGAATTGTGAGTCGATCGTGTGCCTTTCGCCATGATTCCAAGGATCGAGTGCTCTGATACCAATGTTACGCGATTGGAGGAGCTCACTTAACTCGAGGATCGTAGAGTTGATTTAGGAGGAATTCGAGAAATCAACTGTGAGGATGAGTACAGAGAAGAAGGAGGAAGAAGAAGAGGAGAGGAAGAGTAGAATAGGAATTGTATTCTTCATGACTGTAATTTGTGTAATACACTGTATTTATTATATTGAATAAAAAATCAAGAGCTTCCCTAACAGATTCTTCAACTAACAGATTCCTTTAGTTAACAGAAGTTAGTTATTGTAACAAACTCTAACTACTTTTTGAATTCCTAACTAACTGTGATAGCTGACTTAATTTGTCTCTTTTCTGGACTCTATTTCTTTTCTAATAATCGTGTATCACATATTTGATGAGAAAATGCCCAAAATAGTCCAGTATCTTTGAACTTTAACTCAAACTAGTCTTATTTCTTTCACACGGAGTACTAATAGTCCACATTCTTTAATAAAGTGGTTCACTTTTAGTCTCCATGTTTGATATGAAAAAAAATATTTTCCTCATGAAACATTTTCCAAAACTTTTCTTCAACCTTCCACACCCTTTTCTTCAAACTTTTCTTCATTGTTTACATTTTCTAGCCATATACATAGATTTTACATTTATTATATATAATTATACACATATAATATATAAATTATACATATATTATACCTCCACCGGCTATTTTTAATTTAAGACGGCTATTTGGGTTAATTCTTCTTCTTTTTATGACGTAGAAAAAGTATTTTTTTTATTTCAACAAAATGATGTAGCAAAAAGTATTTTCTTTCATTCTAACAAAACGAGTACTTTTTTCATGTCGTAGAAAGAGTACTTACTTTCTCAACCAAAAAAATGTATTTTCTTTTAAGTTGTGTAACACAAATTTCAACGTTGTTTTTGCGAGAAAAGGTAAAGCAACACATTAGTCCCTTTGGTTTTGTGTAAATTTTTAAAAGAATAATTAAATTCTTGAAGAAAACAGAGTCTTGAAAACTTTGGGTAATTGGGGTTGAGGAGGAGGGAAGGGGGAAGGGGAGCACGGAAAACATGGGAGATTTGAGAGGGGGGGGGGAGGGGGAGGGGGTAAGAAAAGTAGCATAAAAAAATTCTAATTTTTTTTTACTCTTTAAACAAACACTAGAAAAAAAATTCCGGAAAAAGTTTTTCACTTACCAACTAAACAAGAAAAAATAAATGATAACCACTCATCTTCTAGGAGAATATTTTCCTATAATATTTTTTTTTAAATCAAATATGGAGACTAAAAGTGTACCACTTTATTGAAGAATGTGGACTATTAGTGCTCCATATGAAAGAAATAGGACTAGTTTGAGTTAAATTCCAAAGATACTGGACTATTTTGGGTCTTTTCTCACATATTTTATACTATTAAATTAAGGAAAAGAAAATTGATGACAATGATGGAGGTGAGAGCTTACCGGTGATGGTGGTTTTGGAAAATAGGATTTGTTTGGAAAAAAGAAAGAAGAAAAATATGATTTGGGACTCACGCGCTTTAGAGACTACAACAACAATAACTCAGCGGAATCACACAAGTAGGGTCTGGAGAGAATAATATGTACACAGACCTTTCCCTAATATATGAAGTGTAAGTCATATCAGCAAATCATGCCTAATAGGTACAATTTGATGGAAGTTGAGGTGTTCCACATGTACAAATATCAATTGAAGTGTTCAAATAGAAATTGCTGTCAAGTTTAAAGGGCTTTCTATGTATTTGGCCTTGTAACAACTTACTACAAGTTACAGGGAGAATGAGTTGGACAGAGGCATGGGAATTGACTGCTTGAATTTTGGCAAGTGACAAGTAGGGGTGTTCATAAAAACCCGAAAAATTGAACTAAACCGACTAAAAAATCGATACTTTTTAGGTTTGGTTTAGTTTTGGTTTTAAATTTTAAAAACCGATCAAATTTAGTTTGGTTTTGGTTTTAATAAAAAAAATAACCAAAAAAATCGAACCAAACCGACGATAAAATTAGCTATTTAAATATATATATATATATATATATATATATATATATATATATATATATATATATATATATATATATATATAAAATTTCTGAAATTTTATAGTACATATTAGCCATTTGTATTTTTAGTCTAGTTCTTTGCTATTATAATAATCTAATTCTTTGCCTTCTGGTTTGATCGGTAGTTTTCTTTTGCTAAGTACAAGAATTTATTTCATGTTAAAAATAATCGATTTTTAATTGAGTACGTAAATTATTCATCACTATTTGAGTCAATTATCATCAATATATCCTGGTAAATGATAGATTTCTCAAAGAGCAATTAGTTTGATAGCATTACGTTGAAAATGTAGTCGCCGGAATATGCGTTTGGTAGTGTATGTCTCATATTTAAGAAAAAACCGATAAATAACCGAAAAAACCGACAAAAACCGAATCAATAAAAAACCGACAAAATTGGTTTGGTTTGGTTCCAATATTTACAAAATCAATTTACTTGGTTTGGTTTCTTTTTAGGGAAAAACCGACCCATGAACACCCCTATTGGCAAGCATGTCATTAGCTGAAAACCTTTTTGTTTGTATTTTATTTTCTCTTTTAATAATTATATTCATAGGGGCTGTAAATATAAGATTTCCATAGTATAGGAAGTGTAAGTGTTTGATTTATAATCGAATCATATTATAGGGGTGATTAGTATAATTAACTTTAGGAAAGAAGCTGGAGAGAGGCAGTATGACTTTGTAACAACTGAGAAGCTACTACTAGACTTTTGGCAAATGGCAAGCATGTCATTTTTGCACCAATTCTATGACATGACATTGACATGTAAGTTAGTTTAAAATCAAGTAACTTTCTAGTTTGTAAAGTTTTCATCTTTTCACCAATAAATTATGATCCATTACTTTCATTTCCTAAAAGTCAACAAGAAGCAAAATCTCTTCAGTTCTCAAAAGGATATCCCATTTGAGTCCAAGAAAGTCTAAAAATTTGTACTTATAAAGTTTGTACTTCCTCGGTTTAAAGGAAATTGTTAACCAAGAATCAACCTTTCTCTATGGATATGAAGGTTGTACTGGATATGCTTTTAGGGAAATTGCACTATGTTGGTAACATTGCAAGGGCTTTGAACATGCATTGCCAACTCAGACAATTAGAGCTCTTTGTTAAAGATTCAGGCAATTTTCTCTTGGATTATGAGAAACATGAGATTCTAAAGCTCGCTTTTTATGACGCTGAACATGTGATTGAAGAGTATGAAATTTGGTGTTTGCAAAACCAGTTGATTCCCAATTCGACATCAGCAAAGGTACGTGCTTTTTTCTTCTCTGGATCAAACCCTTTTGCCTATAGGATTCAAATGTGTCTTTTAATGCGAAAGCTCATCAAGAAATTGGATAAGATAGGTAGGAACCGAGTGTTTCCTATGATGAGCATGGCACCTAGTCCTCACAGAGAAAGAGGGCTTACGCATACACTTGCGTATGTGCATGACTCTGGTGTTGTGGGGAGGAAATTTGATAGAGATATTGTTGTTGAAACGCTTTTAAAATCAGGAAATGAAGCAGCCCTTTTTGTATTTCCCATTATTGGAGTTGGAGGCGTTGGAAAAACTACTCTTGCAAAATTGGTCTATAATGATCCAAGGATTGTTAGTCATTTTCAACTGCGTGTATGGGTTTGTGTGTCTCGTGTGTTTAAAATAGAAAAAATATTAGAACAAATTGTGAATTCAGTTAGAGAAGATTTATGTGAGAATTTTGATATGAATGAACTGCAGAATCTTGTTCGTGAGACTTTGTACGAAAAGAAGTATTTGATTGTTCTAGATGATGTGTGGAATGAGGACCCAATGAAGTGGGATGAATTGAAGAAGTTGTTGATGGTAAGTGCTTGTGGAAGCAAGATTCTTGTCACTACGCAGAGTGAGGCAGTAGCTTCAATAATGGGGACGGTTCCTGCATATAATTTGAAGGGTTTATTAAGTGAAGATTGTCTGACTTTGTTCTTGAGTAAGGCCTTTGAACAAGGTCAAGAAGTGTTATATCCAAATCTCGTTGGGATAGCATCAGATATAGTGCAGAAGTGTGAGGGAAATCCCTTACTCTTAATGATTTTAGGATCTTCGTTGCATATGGAAACTGAGGAATGGAAGTGGAATAAAGTTTAAAATCATGGGATGTGGAACTCAAATCAGAATGACAAAATTACACTTGCATTAAAAGTGAGCTATCAGCTATTGCCATCTAATCTCAAAGTCTGTCTTGCTTACTGCTCAATATTACCCAAGGACTGTGTGATTGAAATAGATAAACTGATACAGTTGTGGGTAGCAGAAGGTCTCGTGAATCAGCCTAATGGATCCGAAGATCTTGAACACATTGGGATTCAATATTTCCAAGAGTTATTGTCGAGATCCTTTTTTCAAGAAGTTGAAGAATATCGTTCTGTTATTACTTCACTCTGTAAATTGCATGACCTTGTACATGATCTTGCACTGTCAGCAGCAGGGGTTGAATTTTGTACGGTAAATTCTCACACACAAGACATTTCTGATGAGGTCAGACATGTGGCATTTTCTGATTATGATTTGTCAGGCAAGGAACTGCCAGCATCCCTTCTTAATAACCAAACATTGAGGACCATATCCTTCTCTGTTGATGGAGTAGGTCCGATGAGTACAATGTTTGTTGAGAACTGCATAGCAAGATTCATGCAACTTAGGGTGCTAGATATAAGTGATTCATGTTTTGATGAGCTGCCTCGCTCTGTTGGAGAATTGAAGTACTTAAGATATCTTGACATAAGCTCCAATGGCAGCATTAAAGAATTACCTGATTCAATTAACAAGCTGCTGAGCTTACAGACACTTCGAGTTTCTCATTGTGCACAACTTGAAGGGCTACCTAAAGATATAGGAAATTTGATCAGCTTAAGACACTTGCATATAACCACCAAGCAATCAAGTTTTCCTGATAAAGCAATTGGCTACTTATCACCTCTTCGTTCTTTGTATATTCATAGCTGCACGAATCTTATATCTTTGTCTGAAGGCCTGCAGTATCTTACTAGCCTTCGCACATTGGCAATTATCGGTTGCCCAAGACTGACCTTTTTCCCAAGTGCTATGAAATACCTTACTGCTTTGGAGAATCTGTTGATCGTTGACTGTAAAGAGCTTACATTGTTGGAGTGGCAAGATATCGAAGGACTTAAGATGATCCGGTCACTGGTTATTGGAGGCTTACCCGGATTGGAGTCAAAAGATGTTCAATGCCTCGGGAACCTTAAGATGTTGGTGCTCGCTGGATTACCACAATTAGTTAGCTTGCCCCGATGGCTTGAAGGCTCCAGTGCTACTCTACAATACCTGAGGGTCGAACGATGCCCCAACTTTTCAGCATTGCCAAAGTGGCTGGAAAATCTCATCGCACTTGAAAAACTTGAAATTTCCAAGTGCCATAAAGTATCTTCATTGCCCGAGGGGATGAGTTGCCTCACGAAGCTGAAGGTACTTAGGATCGATAACTGATTGATCTTGAGTTCAGAATGCTAAGGTAGGATATCTCATATTTCTGAGGCTCAAATCAATGGAAAACTGATCAAATTATCCAAATAGCCTATATATAGGTTCCAGGTTGGAGCCGTGAAATCAGCCACTGATGCTTGCGTCAGGGTAGACTGGCTACTTCACATCTCCTTGGGGTGCGGCCCTTTCCCCGGCACTGCGTGAATGTGGGATGCTTTATGCACCGAACTGTCCTTTTTTATAGTCTATGTACATATGGTCCCTCGTTTTGCTTCCTTCGTGCCTTGTGTTGGTTATCATGTTCTTCTTTCTCAATTTCCACTATCTTCAACTTTTTCCTATCTGCTTGTTCCAATGTCTTGATTGTGTTGATTGTTATGTGGCACTCTAACTGCTTTATTTTATGGGAAAACAAGCTACATTTCTGGTGTAACTTCAAATGCAGTTCTAAAGAAAGAAGAAATTTTTAGTTTTAAACTCAAGGATATCATCAATAACAATGCCCCAGGACCATCACAAATCTTCCCCGACATAGCCCTCCTTGTCTCGCCGCGTGCACAATAGTAAAGTAAATGTCCGCCTTGTCTCGCCACACACGCATCAATAATTATCCCCCTTGTCTTGCCGTATGCGCAAACCCAACACATATAGCCCGCCTTCTCTCGCTGCCTGTGCAAATATCAATAATAACAGTAGCACGGACAACTCACGTGCAAATACCCCGACAATACTCTCAACAATCTCACATGTGCCAAAACACAACAATACCACATAACAACTCAGCACCATACGTGGCCATATTCCACAACATTGCCATAACAACAATACCAATAGCACAACAAATGTAGTGATTTTTCTTTTTTGTACTGAATTAATATTACGCCCTTAGTAGCAACTTTTTTGTCTATATGTAAAGCACGTGGAGTCAATAACAAACAGAGGTAATTTTATGGAACTCTAATTTTTACTTTATTATATTAAAGTTATTGGACTATTTTTGTAAAGAAAAAGTTGTTCAATTTTATCTAAGTATCATAAAAAGTTACTTAATATTTTTTTGTTACCAAAAAATCATTCAACTTTGCATAAGTATCATATCAAGTATCTACTTTGTTTCCACCTAGTAACTTTACTAGATGAGCAGCTCGTGCTGAGCATCAGCCCAAAATCCTAGCTGATTTATTTTTCTGGGTAAGTTACAGATATAGTTGGTCAGCCAAAAATAATTATATGTGCTAGTCAAATATACAAAAATTGTTAGTCCCGCTAATATTGTTGTATTTGTAAATAATAATTCTGTAAAATATAAGTTATCGTAATGAAACAGTAATTAATTCGAGCCCACTGAATTCACAGTGTTTCCTTAAGGAATTTAATCCCCTCCTAGTACCCAAGGTTACTCAAAAAATCGTATGGAAATGCTGAGAGGAAGGAGTGCAATGTATAGCCAAAGTTGAGCGTTTTCAGTTTGGTGTTTGTGTTTCGTTTTTGTGTGGTGTCTTTCTTCAACAGCTGCTGCACATATATATAGCAGCCAGCTTTGAAGATGAACGACCCTCCATCCTCCATGGAGGGTCGTCTTGCTTTCTTCTTAACTCTTTAAGAGCTACAAGAAGAGCAATTATATATATACCCACCAAAAATCTTTTCCTCTTCCAATATGGGACAATGTCTCATTGTCAAGAGGAAACTTAAAATTTTACTCAAAAATTTTATTTTCCCTCCATTTCCCATTCACCCTCATTTTAAGACTATTTCATCTTAAAAACAAAACCTCAACAAAAACCATGTATATATATATATATATTACGTATTAATATAAAAAAATTTATAAATTTTATCGGCTATTATTTTTGGGAATGACTATACATTGTAGTTTATGCTATTTTTGTTCTTCCTTTTTTCCATTGTCAGTGTGTTCTTAACATTTTTTTTTGCATCTATCGATTTCACAAATGTATTCATTCAAACAAAGAAAAGATAGAATGGAACAAAACTGTGCAGTTTGCAGAATTAACCAAATTCGTCATGCTAAATCAACAAAAATGTTAAATATACATTGTTAACATTCGAGTGTTGTTCCAAAAATGTAGCCGCCAACTTCCACATATTTACAATATACATCTGTGTAAAATCCAGCCAACTAAAGAACATCAAATGATTTATAGGTGCTTTATCAATATATAAAACAAAAGGGCAGACAAATGATACTGGAAGCAAGAAACAGAAGTGTGAGAAGGATACCCATTTCAAGTCCCAACACAAATTTACGTCGCGGGACCTTCCAAAATATTGTTGCACCCGTACTGGATCTTCTAAAAATGTACTAATTTTTAGAAGATCCGACACATATCTGACGATATTTTCAAAGAGTACAAGCAACATAAACTCAAATAGAGAACTTGTACCAAACATCCGCATTACTCTTTAGAATACGCCTACACCCTACACAAACATCACAGGCAGAATCAAGAAAAGTACAACAAGAACAACAACAACAACAATAACAAGCCCAGTGTATTCCCATAAATGAGGTCTGAAAAAATCAAGAAAAGTAATGTATCAAAATCGAGAGAAAACATATTTCGGGTATATGTGTCAAATAAGTCATTGTCAGTTTGATCTAGAAGTCCATCATCTTCATTCCCTGTCTCTATTAGAAGAAGCTCATGCTAAAGGATCAACTGTAATTACAACAACAACAATTGCGCCTCAATTGCAAACAAAGTTGGGAACCGGGCTTGCGACCAGCAATATGAGCAAGTCCACATTGGCGTAGTTAAAAGATCTACAATAATTTGGCACATAAAATTTTAGGTTCAATGCAAAGTACATAGGAAGTAAGTCACATGAAACCTCTATCTTGGAAAGTATGTATGTATATATTGTTACTTATATATATATATATATATATATATATATATATATATATATATATATATATATATATATATAAGGAACATAATAATGGTAAGGACACACGTAAATATGATCTAAAAGAATTAAATATTGAAGAATTAACTTAAATTGCCGCTCACCCTACCACTTAAACTAAACATAGCCGGTGAGTATATAATATACGCATAATATATATATATAACAATTAATATTGGCTGTCTATTTGTGTAAAGATACCTAAAATATTCCACTAAGCTGAATTTCACATAGTTGGCAAACAATTTGATGTTTTCCATATCATATTCTACTTGGCAAAAGACCAATTTATCGAATGATCAATAGTTCAAAATTGCAAAACTAAAATATTGGCATGGTATGCCGTCCAATATTGTTGCTGGAGTTATATAAGAAGCTTCTGCGTCCTCAAATCAATTATGTATCTTCTTTTTGTTGAAACAATCAACATTGTTATATTAGTTTTCTAGCAAAAGATTTGATCTATATTCGACCACGACAACAACAACTTATTTCTATCTTTGTGAAGGTACAGAGCATGTTTTCGATAGACCATCGGCTCAGAAAAATAAATGAGGGCACACAAGAAAATGTATTGTTCATTACACCAGGGTATGAAATGAGAAACTTGAAAATTATTGAGTTTTTCTACCAAATGAAATAGGCAGCCCGGTACACTAAGCTCTCGCTATGCACGGGGTCTGGAGAAGGGCCGGACCGCAAAGGTCTATTATACGCAGCCATACCTTGCATTTCTGTAAGAGGCTATTTACAGCCGGAACCCGTGACCACTTGATCACATGGCAGCGACTTTACCAGTTACGCCAAGGCTCCCCTTCTTTCTACCAAATTAAATAAATACTCAAAATGTGGATTTGGAGCTTTATTTTTTGGATTAAATCTAGGCAACAATTAAAATAAAAGGTTCGTTGAGTGCTCACAATATCATATATTGTGAAATATAAACTCCTTGGAAGTTAATTTTGTAAATGTGAAATTAGTACCAAACACTTAATAAATGTTCAGGTGTTTTTAGTTGTAGGATAACAAGAACAATAAGATTATGTGAAAATATGATTTATTTTTTTTATTTTATTTTTTTGCAAAAACTTCATATATATGCTTCTATAGGGTCTATGTAGTTTTGTAACCTATTTTTTCTTAGTACATTGAAATACTAAAAAAAACAAAGTACTAAAATCTTTCATATGCTACATTGCTTAAATCTGTCAGGTGCATAAATTTTATTCCCTTGTATAGCTTTGTAGCCTATGCATACATGGTACATAGAAATAAGAAAAGGTTAGACTTAATCTTAGATATTTTACAAATGTGATACTCAAAGTTGAGTGAATATTTTGTTGAAAGAATAGTTTAGTAATTTTTTCCATTATAAAAATAAAAGAGTTAAGTAATTTTGGTGTAATAAAGTAAAAATTGAGTGTCAATTCAAGAAATTAACCCCCAAAATTTGACATCAAATGGATTGATGAATAACTAGCCTGGCTGAATCAGAGTCTAAGTTGTTAAGAATAGCGGAGTTAGATTAAAGTTCATTTTCATAATATTGTATTTGAGTTAGACTGATCTTTAATCTTGATTTACCAAATGTCTAGGCCCATATTATATTGTACACGCTCCAAATATCTAGTCAGAACATAGGGTTAGTCAGAGTATCCCATATTAGTTGAGAAAATATGTTGTTATCTGATGTTCGGCCAAAATGATATACTTTTAGTACATTATTTGCCCTATATTTTGTTAGTTTAGTGATTAATTATGCGACATTTGAGCTAAATTGTATTGTTTTATGTGTATGAGCATCAGAATAAATAGTCAAATGAAAGTTGCACAAAAAGAGGATGAAAATGCAAGAAAAGAGCACAAAATCACCAAGTACCCAAGCCGTGCTACATGCCAGGCATAGCCAGCTCTATAGCCTGCTTTACCGTGCTACAGACCAAGTATAGCCATCTTGACCGCGCTGCAGGCCAGGCGTAGCCAGCTCTGTAGCCAGGATGACCGATATATAAGCCTGGCCTCGCGAGGTCTATAGCCCGGTGATTAAAAGTTGTGGGTTAAAAGACTCCGATCCGGATTTGGACTGAGGGATTTCGGCCCTTACATATAAATTCTCCCCAAACGAGTTGAGAAAGGGTTGGGCACTATTTTGTTGAAGAAAAAGGCTACAGAGCACGGTGGATCAAGAATCAAACGAGTTTTCTCTTCATTTATCTCTTTACTTTGTAGTTTAATGTCTTTGGACATCATGATGATTGTTGATACATTTATGAGTAGATAAACTCGCTCATCTAGGGTTTGATGGATGATCTTTCACTACCTTTAATATAAATTTGATATTGATCTTTCTCTACTTGTTCAACTATATTTTCGTTGTTATTGATTGAAGAGATCTCAATTAACTGTGCCTATTTAGTGTGTATATTACTTGAGAGAGAGTACATATTTACAAGAGAAGGCATTAAAAAAAGTGCATGAGCAAGATATAACTCAAACTACGGGAAATAAGCGACCTCTGACACCCTTTCCGCAGAGGTTGTCAAAATATCAAAAGGATGAGCAGTTAAGAAATTCATGGAGATGTTGAAGCAGATTCAGGTGAATATTCCACTGATTGATACCTTGAGGGAGATGTCCGATTATCAAAAATGATGAAGGACTTGATGTCTCGCTAATTCAACTTTCAAGACTTGGCGACTGTGACACTAACCCAGACTTGTAGTGTTGTCGGGACAAGACCTATAGCTGAGAAACTATCCGACCCAGGGAGTTTCACAATTCTGTGCACCATAGGCAGCTATACTTTTTCCAAAGCATTATGTGATTTGGGGGCGAGCATAAACTTGATGCCCTTGTCTATCTATAAAAGGTTAGGCATTGGAAGGGCAAGACCCACATCCATGTTACTACAGATAGTCGACCGAACGGTGAAGAGTCCATCAGGTATACTTGATGATGTACTTGTGCAGGTTAAAAAGTTTGTATTTCTAGCAGATTTTGTTACTTCCAGGTTGATGAAGAGATTCTCATAATTTTGGGATGGCCATTCTTGGCCACATGGAGAGCTTTGATTGATTGTTAAACGGGGGAGCTAAAGATGACACTGAACGATGAAGAAATAACATTCAATGTGCAGAAGCCTATGCGGCGACCCAGTGAGTTTGCTAATTGCTCTCTGATCGAAGTTGTGGATGTGATTCTGGAGGAGGAAGATGAGGCACTAAATGCAAAAGACCTCTAAGCAGCCTACCTGATGAACTTAGAAGAGGTAGATGGTGAGGACTTAGCAGAGTGGGTTTTAGCCCTTGAAGCTAAGGGTATTGTAAAAGAGAGCTCGAATTCGAACCTTTACACTTAGAAGAAATAAATACCCTCCAGCTAAGCCATCAATTGAAGAGGCACCATAGTTGTAGCTAAAGTCGTTACCATCTGTAACGACCTGACCGGTCGTTTTGAGTATTACAGTCATGTTCCCCCATTTATTGCTCATTTTATACTTTACAATTGTTATGTGACTTGCCGGGGTAATTGATTCGGGTCCCGTGAGGTTTCGGATTGAATTGAGACACTTAGTCTCAAAGATAAAAACTTGAGTTGAAAAGGTTGACCAGATGTTGACTTATGTATAAACTACCACTGAATAGAGTTTTGATGATTCTAATAGCTCTGTATGGTGCTTTTGGACTTAGGAGTGTATACGGAAAAATTATTTAAAAGTCCATAATTAAATTAGGCTTGAAATGGCTAAAATGGAAAGTTTAAGTTTGAAAGTTTGGTCGGGGAGTTGACTTTTTGATATCGGGTTCGGAATACAGTTCTGAAAATTTTCATAGGTCCGTTATGTCATTTATGACTTGTGAGCAAAATTTAAGGTCAATCAGACTTGATTTGATAGGTTTCAGCATCGAATGTAGAAGTTGGTATTTCTTAGTTTCATTAAGGTTGAATTGGGGCATGATTTGTGGTTTTAGCGTTGTTTGATGTGATTTGAGATTTCGACTAAGTTTATATGATATTTTAAGACTTGTTGGTGTATTTGGTTGAGGTCCCGGGGGCCTCGGACGAGTTTTGGATGATTAACGGATCGAATTTGGACTTAGAGGAAAATATGAAAATCTTGCCTTCTCGTACATTCGCACATGCAAACATTTTCTCGCATGTGCGAGCTCGCATAAGCTAGCTTGGCATTGCAGAAGCATGAGTTCTGTAGAAGCGGATGAGACCTCGCAGAAGCGAGTCCGCAGAAGCGACATATTCATCACAGAAGCGGAAAAGGGGAAGGGGAAGCCTCGTCGCAAAAGCGTGCGCGCATAAGCGTCCTGAGCCGCAGAAGAGACGAATCCCTCGCATCTGCGATACCGTAGATGCGTCCAAGTGAGCCGCAGATGCGAAAACTCCTAGACATATAAGTCACTTGTGATCATTGTTAGTCAATAATATTGAATTATCATTGAGTATTTTGACTAGATTACGTATTTTTGAGGTGAAATTCGAGGATTTGGGCCTAGGGATTTGAAAATAAGATTTGAGAATTTGAAGTTCGAGTTTTTGTGAGAATTTAGTAAAGTTGGTATGGTTGGACTTGTGGTTGAATTAACATTCATATTTTGTGACTTTTGACGGGTTCCGGGATGTGGGCCCTACTGGCAATTTTTGAGTGAAATTTTGGATTTTGTTGAAAAATTAGTATTTTTATGGAATTAATTCCTATAATTTGTGTTGACTAAATCAAATTAATTGAGACTAGATTCGAGGCGTTCGAAGGCCGATTCGCGATGCAAAGGCATATTGGAATAAAGACTTACACGGTTTGAGGTAAGTAACACTTCTAAACTTGGTTCTGAGGGTATAAATCTCTTAATTACGTGTTATTTGAATTGTATGGAGGTGATGCACATGCTAGATGACGGGTACGTGGGTGTGTACCATAGAAATTGTGACTTAAATAAATTCCGTGGAGTTGTATAATTAAAGAATCATGTCATTATTCACATATCCTCCACGTATTAGAGGAAATTGAGTTGAGACTCATGTTAAAGATCATGTTTAGGCTATTTGCTAATATTTTGGGACCCACATGGTCGTGTTGCTGTTGAATTACTTGTTTGAATTGTAATTTTGTACTCAGTCACATTCATCATTTGCATATCATATCTCAATTTCTGTTGCCATTCATTGATACATCATGTCAGGTTGATTTTCATGTCATTATGAGCCCGAGAGACTGGAGATTATGAGTGATATTAATGCGATCGGGCTGCACGCCGCAGCATATTTTATATATTTATGCCTGGATGTGGCTATTATAGCGCTTGGGTTGAAGGATCCCCTCCGGAGTCTGCACCCACCACAGTGAGCGCGGTTTATTTATATTGAGGGATGGATCTTCCCTAGACATTGATCTTGTCTGAATCATTTATATTTGGGGATGGATCTTCCCCTAGGCTGGATTGGCCTTATATAATACTGATTGATTGGTTGTTAGTTGATGTGTATATATACGATATGGATCTTCCCTGGGTTGGATTATCCATATACAGTATTGAGTGATTGAATATTTTGAGATTTGTGAGTGCACGAGGTTTTCCACAGAGGTGCATCACATACAGCATGTACATTGGCATGTAGATATAGAGATGTCACATTCCTAATATCATTCAGAATTGATCTATTTTATTTGTACTGAGTTAACTGTTGAACTTGAAAGCATGCCTACATTTCTGTACTGTTATTTCTATACTGGATTGTAGATGTGGAGCTCGTCACTGCTTTCAGCCCAAAGGTTAGTCTTATTACTTATTGAGTACATGGGGTCGGTTGTACTCATATTACACTCTGTACTTCAATTGCAGATCCAGGTATTTTCGGACACGACGGTTGCTAGTTTCTGGAAGATTATCTGTTGGAGACTATCGAGTTAGTTGCTTGACGTCTGCAAACCTTGACTCTATTTCCTTTAAGTTATTTGTACTGTCATACATTTCCAGAAAGTATTTGTATTAGTCAGACTATATTATCATTTAGATGTTAATGTACTCAATGACACCGGGTTTTGGGAGTATATATGTATCTGTATGTGTGGGTTTTTCTATAAAATCTTAATATTATGTTTTCAAACTTAAAATAAATTGTGGTTTATTGCGATTGTCGACTTGCCTAATATTGAGATAGGCATCATCACGACATGCAGATTTTGGGTCGTGACACCGTCTCACCTCAGGTATGCTTTTTTGGGACCTAGCTCGATATTACCTGTTATTATCTCATCTGGTTTGTTAGATGTACATGTAGAACAACTTTTGCAGGTTCTGAAGGAGTGCAAGACTGCAATTGGGTGGACCATTGCAGACATAAAGGGTATCAGCCCAACATTATGTATGCATAAGATTCTACTGGAAGATGAGCACAAACCTTCCAAAGAACATCAAAGAAGGTTGAACCCCAACATGAAAGAAATGGTGGAAAAAGAAGTGATCAAGTGGTTATATGTGTGAATCATCTTCCCCATATTTGATAGCAACTGGGTTAGTTCAGTTTAGTGTGTGCCAAAGAAGGGTGGAATGACTGTAGTGAAAAATGAGAACTAGTTGATCTCAACAAGAATAGTCACGAGATGGCGAATCTGTATGGATTACAGAAGATTGAACAAGGCCACCAAAAAGACCATTTTCCGCTGCCATTCATTGATCGGATGCTAGATAGATTGGTGGGGAGGTCCCACTTTTGCTTCCTAGAGGGATACTCGGGGTATAACCAGATCTCTATTGCCCCGGAGGATAGATAGAAAACGTTGTTCACCTATCCGTATGGTATCTATGCCTTTCGGAGAAAGTCGTTTGGCCTATGCAATCTACCCACCACATTCCAAATGTGCATGATGGCCATCTTCACATATATGGTAGATGACATAATGGAGGTTTTCATGGATGACTTCTCAGTGGTGGGGAACTCATTCGATAATTGTCTTATGAACTTGAAAAGAGTATTGAAAAGGTGTGTGTAGACTAATCTGGTACTGAACTGGGAAAAGTGCCATTTCATTGTATATGAAGGTATAGTCTTGGGACACTTAGTGTCAAGTAAGGGCATTAAGGTGAACCGTGTTAAGGTTGATATAATTGAGAAGTTACCTCCACCCACTTCAGTCAAGTCCATAAGAAGTTTCCTTGGTCACACTGGCTTCTACATGCGGTTTATAAAAGATTTTTCCAAAATTGCTAACCCTTTATGTAAATTGCTGGAAAAAGATCACCCCTTTGTATTTTTTGATGACTGCAAGGTAGCTTTTGAGGAGTTGAAGAAGAGGTCGATGACTGCACTAATCATAGTGGCTTCTGAATGGGAACAACCTTTTGAGTTGATGTGTGATGTAAGTGACCATGTTATGGGAGTATTACTTGGGCAGAGAAACGATAATGTCATGCATCCAATCTACTATGCAAGTAGAACATTGAGTGGTGGCCAACTAAATTACACAGTGATAGAGAAAGAGATGTTTGCAGTGGTGTTCGTATTTGACAAATTCAGGTCATACCTGATAGGATCGAAGGTAATTGTTGATACTGATCATGTTGCTCTCAGGTACCTAATTGAGAAAAAGGAGTCAAACAGAAGGATATAAATTTGACACAGCGTAGATGGTTGGAGATGCTAAAGGACTATGATATTACTATTTTGTATCATCCCGGGAAGGCCAATGTGATGGCTGATACTGTGAGTAGAAAGACGATGAGTATGGGTAGACTTTCATTCATTCATGTTGGTGAAAGGCCTCTCACAGTTGAAGTTCAGACCTTGGCCAATCAGTTCGTGAGATTAGATGTTTCAGAGCCAGTCAGGTTCTAGCTTGTGTGGTGACTCAGTCTTCCTTATATGACCACATCAGAGAGCGCCAATATGATGATCCCTATTTGCTTGTCCTGAAGGACACAGTTCAGCACGGTGATGCCAAAGATGTTACTATTGGATATGATGGGATGTTGAGGATGCAAAGTCGAATTTGTGTGCCAAATATAGGAGGGCTGCGTGAGTTGATTCTTGAAGAAACCCACAGTTTGCGGTATTCCATTCATCCGGGTGCCGCTAAAATGTACCAGGACTTAAGGCAGCATTATTGGTGGAGAAGGATGAAGAAAGATGTAGTTGGGTTTGTATCCCGGTGTTTAAATTGTCAATAGATGAAGTATGATCATTAGAGACCGGTCAGATTGCTTCAGAGACTTGAAATTCCGGAGTGGAAATGGGAGCGTATTACCATGGACTTCGTAGTTGGACTCCCATAGACTTTGAGGAAGTTTAATGTTGTTTGAGTGATTGTAGATCGGTTGACCAAGTCCGTGCATTTTATTCTAATCGGTACTACTTATACTTCAGAGCAGTTGGCCGAGATTTATATCTACGAGATTATTCGCCTACACGGTGTGCCAGTGTCCATCATTTCAGATTGGGGCACGCAGTTTACACCACAGTTTTGGAGAGCAATGTAGCGAGAATTAGGCACACAGGTTTAGTTGAGTATAGCATTTCACCCTCAGACGAACGGACAGTCCGAATGTACTATTCAGATATTGGAAGATATGTTACGTGCTTGTGTTATAGATTTTGAGGGTTCTTGGGATCAGCTTTTGCCACTTGCAGAGTTTGCTAACAATAACATCTACCAATTGAGCATTCAGATGGCTCTATATGAGGCTTTATATGGGAGACGATGTCGGTCTCAGGTGGGTTGGTTTGAGCCGGGTGAGGCTAGACTATTGGGTACTGATTTAGTTCAGGATGCTTTGCAAAAGGTTAAATTGATTCCAGAATGACTTCGCACGGCACAATCTAGACAGAAGAGTTATGCCTACCGGTAGGTTCGTGATGTTACTTACTTGGTAGGATATAAGGTACTACTTCGAGTTTCACCTATGAAGGGTGTTATGAGATTCGGGAAGTAGGTCAAGTTGAGTCCTAGGTATATTGGGCTTTTTGAAATACTTAAGAAGATTGGAGAGGTGTCTTATGAACTTGCATTGCCGCCTAATCTATCGGGTGTTCATCCAGTGTTTCATGTATCTATGCTCTGAAATTATGTCGGGGATTTGTCTCATGTTTTGGATTTCAGTATAGTTGGATGATAATTTGACTTATGATGTGGAGCCGGTGGCCATTTTGGACCGACAAATTCAAAAGTTAAGGTCAAAGAACATAGCTTGAGTAAAAGTACAATGGAGAGGCTAGCCAGTCCGAGAAGCTACTTGGGAGACTGAGTGGGAGGTGCAGAGCAAATATCCACACCTATTTGAGACTCCAAGTATGATTTTAAACCCGTTCGAGGACGAACGTTTGTAATGATCTGGCTGGTCATTTTGAGTATTATAGCCATGTTCCCCAATCTACTGCTCCTTTTGGGCTTTACAACTATTATGTGACTTGTCGGGATAATTGGTTCGGGTCTGGTGAGGTTTCGAAATGAATTGAGACACTAAGTCTCAAAGATGAAAACTTAAGTTGAAAAGGCTAACCGGATGTTGACTTATGTATAAATGACCTTGGAATAGAATTTTGATGATTCCAATAGCTCTGTATGGTGATTTTGGATTTAGGAGTGTGTCCGAAAATATTATTTGGAAGTTCGTAGTTAAATAAGGCTTGAAATGGCTAAAATAGGAAGTTTAAGTTTGAAAGTTTGGCCGGGGAGTTGACTTTTTGATATCGGGGTCAGAATCTAATTCTGAAAATTTTCATAGGTCCATTATGTTATTTATTACTTGTGTGCAAAATTTGAGGTCAATCGTACATGATTTGATAGGTTTCGGCATCGAATGTAGAAGTTGAAATTTCTTAATTTCATTAAGCTTGAATTGGGGTATGGTTTATGGTTTTAGCATTGTTTGATATGATTTGAGGTTTCGACTAAGTTCGTATGATGTTTTAGGACTTGTTGGTGTATTTGGTTGAGATCCCGGGGGCCTCGGGCAAGCTTCAGATGATTAACGGATCGAATTTGGACTTAGAGGAAAATCTAAAAATCCTGCCTACTGATGCAATCACACCTGCAGACATTTTCTAGCAGGTGCGAGCTCGCAGAAGTGTGAGGTCCATAGAAGCGGACGAGACCTTGCAGAAGCGAGTCCGCAGAAGCGACATATCTATCACAGAAGTAGAAAAGGGGAAATGACAGCCTCGTCGCAGAAGCGGACTCTTATCCGCAAAAGTGTCCTGAGCCGCAGAAGCGACGAATCCCTCGCATCTGCAAGATCGCAGATGTGGCCAAGTGACTTGCAAAAGCGAAAACCCCTGGACAAAATTAAATAAAAGGGGTTGCGGGATTTTGGAATTTATGGACATTTCTAACCCGGGCTGAGGCGATTTTTCAAAACAAATTCACGGGAAAACTTGAGGTAAGTCACTTGTGATCATTGTTAGTCAATAATATTGAATTATCATTGAGTATTTCGACTAGATTACGTGTTTTTTTAGGTGAAATTCAAGGATTTGGGCCTAGGGATTTGAAAATAAGATTTGAGGATTTGAAGGTCGAGTTGTTGTCAGAATTTAGTAAATTTGGTATAGTTGGACTCGTGGTTGAATGAGAGTTCATATTTTGTAACTTTTGTCGGGTTCCGAGATGTGGGCACCACTGTCAATTTTTGAGTGGAGTTTCGGATTTTGTTGAAAATGTTGTATTTTTATATGAAATTAATTCCTATAATTTGTGTTGACTAAATCAAATTAATTGAGACTAGATTCGAGGCGTTCGGAGGTTGATTTGCGAGGCAAAGGCATATTGGAATAAAAACTTACACGGTTTGAGGTAAGTAACACTTCTAAACTTGGTTCTGAGGGTATAAATCTCTTAATTACATGTTATGTGAATTGTATGGAGGTGACGCCCATGCTAGGTGACAGGTGTGTGGGTGTGCACCATAGAAATTGTGACTTAAATAAATTCTGTGGAGTTGTATAATTAAAGAATCATGTCATTATCCACATATCCTCCACGTATTAGAGGAAATTGAGCTGAGACTCATGTTAAAGATCATGTTTAGGCTACTTGTCGATATTTTGGGACCTACAGGGTCGTGTTACTATTGAATTATTTGTTTGAATTGTAATTTTGTACTTAGTCACATTCATCATTCGCATATCATATATCAGTCTCTGTTGTCATTCATTGATACATCATATCATCATGTTGGTTGATTTTTATGTCATTGAGAGCCCGAGAGACTGGAGATTTTGAGTAATATTTATGGGATCGGGTTGCACACCGCATTATATTTTATTTATTTATGTCTGGATTTGGTTATTATCGCTTGGGCTGAAGGAACCCCTCCGGAGTCTGCACCCCCACGGTGAGCGCAGTTCATTTATATTGAGGGATGGATCTTCCCTAGACATGGATCTTGTCCGAATCATTTATATCTGGGAATGGATCTTACCCTAGGCTGATTGGCCTTATACAGTACTGATTGACTGATTGTCAGTTGATGTGTATATATACGGGATGGATCTTCCCTAGGTTGGATTGGCCATATACATTACTAAGTGATTAAGTATTTTGAAATTTGTGAGTGCACGAGGTTTTCTACATAGGTGCATCACATATAGCATGTACATTGGCATGTAGATATAGAGATGTCACATTCCTCATATCATTCAGAATTGATCTATTTTATTTGTACTGAGTTAACTGTTGAACTTGAAAGCATGCTTACATTTTTGTACTGTTATTTCTATATTGGACTATACCTGTGGAGCTCAACACTACTTTCAGCTAAAAGGTTAATCTTGTTACTTATTGAGTACATGTGGTTGGTTGTACTCATACTACACTCTACACTTCGTGTGCAGATCCAGGTACTCTACACGTTCGCACACCTTGACTCTCTTTCCTTTCAGTTATTTGTGTTGTCCTACATTTCCATAAAGTGTTTGCATTAGTTAGACTATAATATCATTTAGATGCTCATGTACTGAGTGACACGGGGTTTTGGGAGTATATTTGTATCTGTATGTGTGGGTTTTTCTATTAAATCTTAATATTATGTTTTCAAACTTAAAATAAATTATGGTTTATTGTGGTTGTCATCTTGCCTAATATTAAGATAGGCGCCATCACGACATGCGGATTTTGGGTCGTGACACCGTCTCACCTTAGGTATGCTTTCTTGGGACCTAGCTCGACATTACCTGTTATTATCTCATCTGGTTTGTTAGATGTACAGGTATAACAACTTTTGCATGTTCTGAAGGAGTACAAGACTACAATTGGGTGGACCATTGCAGACATAAAGGGTATCAGCCCAACGTTATGTATGCATAAGATTCTACTAGAAGATGAGCACAAACCTTCCAGAGAACATCAAAGAAGGCTGAACCCCAACATGAAAGAAGTGGTGAAGAAAGAAGTGATCAAGTGGTTCGATGCGTGAATCATCTTCCCCATCTTTGATAGCAGCTGGGTTAGCCCAGTTTAGTGTGTGCCAAAGAAGGGTGGAATGACTGTAGTGCAAAATGAGAACAACTAGTTGATCTCAACAAGAATAGTCACGGGATGGCGAATATGTATGGATTATAGAAGATTGAACAAGGCCACCGAAATGACCATTTTCCATTGCAATTTATTGATCAGATGCTTAGATAGATTGGCAGGGAGGTCCCACTTTTTCATCCTAGATGGATACTCAGGGTATAACCAGATCTCTATTGCCCCCGGAGGATAGAGAGAAAAGATCGTTCACCTGTCCGTATGGTATCTATGCCTTTCAGAGAATGTCGTTTGGCCTATGCAATGCACCTGCCACATTCCAAAGGTGAATGATGGCCATCTTCACAGATATGGTAAAGAACATAAAGGAGGTTTTCATGGATGACTTCTCAGTGGTGGGGAACTCATTCGATGATTGCCTTATGAACTTGAAAAGAGTATTGAAAAAGTGTATGGAGACTAATCTGGTACTGAATTAAGAAAAGTGCCACTTTATTCTACATGAAGGTATAGTCTTGGGACACCTAGTGTCAAGTAAGGGCATTAAGGTGGATCGTGCTAAGGTTAATATAATTGAGAATTTATATCCACCCACTTCCGTCAAGGCCATAAAAAGTTTCCTTGGTCACGCTGGCTTCTACATGCGGTTTATAAAAGATTTTTCCAAAATTGCTAACCCTTTGTGTAAATTGCTTGAAAAAGATCACCCTTTTGTATTTTCTGATGACTGTAGGGTAGCTTTGGAGGAGTTGAAGAAGAGGCTGGTGACTGCACTAATCATAGTGGCTCCTGAATGGGAACAACCTTTTGAGTTGATGTGTGATGCAAGTGACCATGTTGTTGGAGCAGTACTTGGGCAGAGAAAAGATAAAGTCATGCATCCCATCTACTATGCAAGTAGAACATTGAGTGGTGCCCAACTTAATTACACAATGATAGAGAAAGAGATGCTAGTAGTGGTGTTCGCATTTGACAAATTCAGGTCATACATGATAGGCTCGACGATAATTGTTTATACTGACCATGCTGCTCTCATGTACCTAATTAATAAGGAGTCAAATCCGCGCTTGATTCGATAGGTGCTACTGCTGCAAGAGTTCGACTTGGAAATCTATGATCGAAAGGGAACAGAAAACCAAGTTGCCGATCACTTGTCCAGGCTTGAAGGAGTTGAAAAGAAGGTTGAGGTGGAAGAGATCGTGGAGACTTTCCCAGATGAACAACTATAAGCCACGAGCCTTGAGATAGCGCCATGGTATGCAGATATTGCGAACTACCTGGCGAGCGGTATTGTTCCCTATGACTTTTCCTATGTGCAGAAGAAAAAGTTCTTTCGTGATTGTCGCATGTATTTCTGGGATGAACCATATTTGTTTAGTATTTGTATGGATAACATGATCTAGAGATGTATTATCGAGTTAGACCAAGCTTATGTTTTGCAGGAATGTCTTGCTTCTCCTATGGAGGCCATTTTGGAGGAGTAAGGACAATTGCTAAAGTGTTAGAGTCGGGATTTTATTGGTCAGTTGTTGAAAGATACACACTTTTGGGTAAAGAGCTGTGATGAGTGCCAACGGACAGGGAATATTTCTCGTCGACATGAGATGCCCATGAACCCAATTCAAGAGGTGGAAGCATTTGATGTATGGGGATTCGATTTTATGGGACCATTTGTCAGCTCATACAACAACAAGTACATACTAGTAGCTGTAGATTATGTCTCAAAATTGGTAGAAGTCATGACACTCCCAACAAATGATGCAAATGGTGTTATTGGTTTTCTAAGAAAAAATATCTTCACCCGATTTGGTACTCCAAGAGCGATCATCAGTGATGGAGGCACCCACTTCTGCAACCGAGCCTTTGCAAAGTTGTTGGAGAAATATGGTGTTCGCCATAAGGTTTCCACTCCGTATCACCCACAAACAAATGGGCAAGTGGAGGTGTCAAACATAGAAATCAAAAGTGTTTTGACCAAGACTGTAAATGCTACTTAGACTGATTTGGCGAGAAAATTGAATGATGCACTATCTGCCTACCGCACTGCATTCAAAACATCGATTGGTATGTAATCGTACAAATTGGTATTTGGAAAGGCATGCCACTTACCGGTGGAATTAGAGCATCGATCTTTTTGGGCATTAAGGCAATTAAATCTTGGCACGGAGGTCGCTGGTACGAGT